>NC_034591.1:20025313-20046280 GCF_900095145.1 Mus pahari
CCTCGAACTCAGAAATTCGCCTGCCTCTGCCTCCCAAGTGCTGGGATTAAAGGCGTGTGCCACCACACCCGGCCTAAAAAATGTAAAGATATATTAACTGCAACAAATATGCAATACTACTGCACAATATTAAATTACAGGGGACAAGTGAAAATGTAGAAATAGGAATATTCTGCGCTATTTGCTCAAATCTTGAGTCTATTGAATTTATAAAGAAACTATTATACTTAATAAGAGACCTTGCATGTCTTCTCCTCTATGATATTTTTCTTATACTAAACATGCATGGGTGGATGCAACCAACCACCACACCCACCCACCACCCACACACACACATTGTATGTGATGGAGAGGATCTCAGTGTATAGCCATTGCTGGCCTGAATTCACTATAGAGATTCTGCCTCCTGGTCCCAGGATTAAAGGTGTGTTCCACCACACCTGGTCACACTTGTACTTTTCAATAAATGCAAACATTCTAAAAATAGATAACATATGGAGCTGCAAAACCTAATGTATCAGAAATGATCAGTATCATACAAATACTGATTATTAAATCCTTTAATACAAACTAAAGTATGTAAAACACAATGATAATAAAACAAGATGAAAACTTTGTAAAATGAATCTAAAATTCTAATCAAAAAAATAGTTATTCACTTACAGAAATTAAAACTTTAGATGTTGATAATTTAAGTTTTCTCTAAAAGAGATCACCTGAATTTAAATGAAGACAATGACAGAAAATTAAAAGAAAATAAAAAGATTAGGAGCTGGAAAGATGGTTCAGTGGTTATGAGTATTTACCGTTCTTGAGTTTAGTTGCTGACGCCCACATAGTATCTCACAACCATCCACGGCAAACACACAGTACACATAGACACACACACACATACACACATACACACAAACCACATGCATAAAATAAATAAATCAAAAATGTTTAAAAGAAACAGATTGGAATAATACAATGGAAATTAATGAAATAAAGATGACAAAGAAAATGAACCCAATTACTTAAAAATATCTCTGGGAAGGGTTGGAAAGATGGTGCAGCATTTAAGAGTGCTGATTGCTCTTTCTGAGGTCCTGAGTTCAATTCCCAACAACCACATGGTGGCTCACAACCATCTGAAGTGAGCAATAGTGTATTCACATACATAAAATACATAAATAAATCTTTTATAAAAAAAACTCTAGGAGAACAAAGTCGGCAAAGTGCAAATTAATTTCCTATAATAAAAGAAATAACTATATAGACAACAAAGAATAGCCGGGCAGTGGTGGCGCACATCTTTAATCCCAGCACTTGGGAGGCAAAGGCAGGTGGATTTCTGAGTTCAAGGACACAGCCTGGTCTACAGAGTAGTGAGTTTGGGGGAGGGGGGGCTGGAGAGATGGCTCAGTGGTTAAGAGCACTGACTGCTCTTCCAGAGGTCCTGAGTTCAAATCCCAGCAACCACATGGTGGCTCACAATTACCCGTAATGAGATCTGATGTCCTCTTCTGGTGTGTCTAAAGACAGCTACAGTGTTCTTATATATAATAAGTAAATAAATCTTTAAAAAAAATGGTTATTCTTACTGCTTCTTTTTACTATCATGGCAGAAATACTAAGCTAACCTAACTTGGCAACGGAAATAAATAAAAAGCATCTTTTAAGAAGAGAAGTAAAATTATTTATATTTGCTGATGGCAAAACCTAATTGATGTGCATATTCAAAACGCTTGAAGGCTCTACCCAAAAACTGTTAGAACTAAATACTGTCTATTGTCTAAAATCAACATACAAAAATCTGCATCTCTGTATGCTAATAAGCCAGTTGAAAAATCAGAAAATAATCTATTTCACAAAAGCCAATAAATAGCTTATGTAAATTTAGAAGAGTAATAGATTTGTAGAGTTGGAACTACATACATGTAAAGAAAAATATCTTAATCTAAAAACTAAGTTAAAAAGCAAATACAGTACACATGCCTGTAATCCTAGCACTCAGCAAACTGAAGCTGGAGGGTTACATGTGCTAAGCTGGCATGGTCTAACATGATCCTGAAGCAAGATGACAAAGTAGAGAGAAGAAAATAAAGCTGAATCAGACCCTCTGACTTCAAAGCACATCACAAAGAGATTATAAAACTATGTCACCAGAGAAACAAGATAGCAATCTAGGAAATAAAGCCACACATTTACTACCTGTCTATGTTTGCCAGAAATGACAAGAGTACACAATAAAGAAACAGGTAGTTTTCAATGATTAGTGTTAGGAAAACTGGAGAGCCATATGTAGAGAAATAAAACCCTTGTCTAAGACACCATGCAAAATTCAACTCAAAATTGATTAAAGACTTCATTATGAGATCTAAAATTTGTAAAACACATTACTTTTTTTTTTTTTTTTAATTCAAGACAGGATTTCTTTGGGTAGGCCCTTCTGTCCTAGAATTCCCTCTGTAGACCAAGTTGGCCTCAATCTCAAGAACTCTGCCTGCCTCTGCCTCCTGAACGCTGTGATTGAAGGCATAGGGTACCACTGCAGGGCAAAGTACTTTTCTTTTATTTTGAAAATATTTAAACCTCTCAAAATATTGGTGGAAAGTGAACTAAGTATATAACAAGTACCTGGATACTCTTCAGCTAGTTTCACACTAGAGTTAAAGAATTCAGAAGTTATTACAATAAGAAGGTGGTTGGAAGGATGCTCTCACAAATAACTCCTGTGACACATGACACAAAGCATCAAAAGAGCTAAGGCAGAAGCTGGATAAAGTGTCTTCACAAACCATGGCAGTTAAACCAGCGCACAGATCATGCCTTACAGACTATCTTACGGAATCAAAAAAGACCTCAAAGGCTAAATACAACTAAAATGTCACATTGAACTCAGTGAAGACCAGATTAGATGATACTTTTTACAACTAAATAAGACTATGGAAAGGTAATGAGAAAGAGAAAGGAAGTAAGGAGATAATTAAAGTCTCTTAAAGACAATGGCTTCAATCAAGTCAGTAGGCCAAGGAAATTGTAGGTTAATCGAGTATGAACTATGAAGAAGATACAAATCACAGATCCATAAGCAACCAGATAAATATTGGTATTATTTGATGAAAAGGAGAAGAGAGGAAGAGGTGGAATAAAGAGTAGTCTGGGCCCTCTTAAAGGGTGAATGAAGTATCTAATATATTTCTATATGGAAATGTTAACTGGGAAGACAGCAGAGTTTGGATTTTAGGAATTAAACCTCACTGGAAATATGAACTTGTGGCTCATAAAGATACAAGCAAGGCTCACAGCTGTCAGATTAGATGCACTTCACTGAGAATTAAAGAAAGGCAGAGGCAGACATACTTAACCCTCAAAATACAGAAGTGGAGGAGCATCTTCACAAGATTTAACAGAGGATAAAATGAAAAGGGAGGAATACTAAAAGCAAAACAATGAAAACAAAACATTTTAAAAGGCTGAGAATATTCAATTATCTAATATTTTCAGTCTTATTCAGGACTTCAAAATAGAACTTGAAAAATATAAGCCATGAAAGTTAAACTTTAATTATAATTTTTCTTATCATAAATAAAAAAACTTTCATCCAGCAGTGGTAGTGCACGCCGTTAATCCCAGCACTAGGGATGCAGAGCAAGGCAGATCTCTTGAGTTTGAGGCTAGCCTGGGCTAACCCAGCCTGGTCTACAGAGAGCGTTCCTGAACATCCAAACTTAGGAAAGAAAACAAAGAGCAGAGCAGAGCCACTTTTATCACTGTTATTTATTTGTTTTGCGTGTACAGCATAGATGCACACATCACAGCCAGAAGACATTCTACTGGAGTCAATTCTTTCTTTTGACCATGTGGGTCCTGAGAATAAAACTTGAGTCATCAGGCTTAACAGCAAGTGCCTTTATCTTCTGAGCCATCTCACCAGCCCTGTCTCTTTACACTGTTGTCACAATTTTATTTACCTACCTATCTACCTATCTACCTATCTATCTATCTATCTATCTATCTATCTATCTATCTATCTATCTATTTATTGTGAGTGGAGAGGTATACTTTCTTAAAGAATGAAGAGGGGTATGATTACAAGTGTGTTAAGTGTATACATATCAGAAATTCCTTTCTTAAGGTTCCTATCAACTTTTTAAAAATGTTTTTAAGCATTTTACCTACATGTGTGCCTGGGTATTCACAGAGGACAGATGGCCTAAAACTAGAGTTGCAGACAGTTTCAGTCACCATGTTAGTGCTAGGAACCAAACCTGGTTCCTCTGATAAAACTGTCTCTTGGCCCCTGCCCCCCAAATGTAATTCTTACATTAGGAACTCTTGGCTACTTCTTCAGTCAGAAAGCCTACTGCCATCCAGATGCTCATCTGGAATGGCTAGAGCACTATCCTAGCATACTCCCTGCTATCCAGTCACCAAAGTAAATAGCATAGCCAAGGTCTGTGCCAACATCACACAGGTGTCAAACGTAAGGTGACTAAAATGGTAAAGCCCCACCCAGGTTCAAGTCCTGTCTCCAGTCAGTTTACCACCCTTTCCCCTGTAGGTGTCTCTAGTCCAGTTCTTTTCATTGTCTAACCTCATTTTGGCTTCTACACCAACAGAGACCAGGGAGTTTGCAGATTCCTCAGACACAGACCGCTGAAGAGCTGAGACCGGCTGCTTGCTGTTATCCACTTCTGTTTCAGCATCCTCTTCCACAGATTGTTCTTTGATTTCTGCTTCACAGTAAACAAGAGGGTATAAAGAGTCATTTTGAGTTCAATTACTGAAAATTTTCCCTACAAAGAATATATAATAATGGAAAAAATAAAACAAATGACAACACTTCAAAAATATGAAAAGTCCACATACATAATTATTGTCAGCTTGCTAATGTAAAACAATCATCAGCATCATGTAAGCTGTGGTTCACTGTGCCTTGAGGACAAAATACAATTTACTTAGAGAAGGTTCACATTAGAAATAGCTGTTTAGAACCTTATTTTCAGGGTTGTAACAGTTGATCTATACAATAAGTGTATTTTGATGTGGTTCATTTTTTAAGTTTCTTCAGGTTTTGTAAGTTGAGACTATTAATCTGATACAAATGTTATGTATTCTAGTCACTTGCTATCTTAAAAGCTAAACACTTGAATCTGCTGTCTTTTGTTTTGTTTTGTTTTTTTGCTTTTTGAGACAGGGTTTCTCTGCATAGCCTTGGCTGTCCTGGAGCTCACTTTGTAGACCAGGTTTGGCCTCGAACTCAGAAATCCGCCTGCCTCTGCCCCCCCCCCCCCCGGCCAAGTGCTGGGATTAAAGGTGTGTGCTTTTCTTGGAAGCATTCCTGTGAGACTTTTAATATGTATGGTTGTTTTGACTGTATGCATACAGTTGACCACATGCATACAGTGACCTTGGAGGCCAGAGGAGGAGCTAGATCCCCTAGATTGTAGATACAGATGGCTGTGACCCACTATGTGGGAATTAAACCCAGGTTCTCTGCAAGAGTTAACTCTTTAGCTATCTCTCCAGGCCCTGTGAAGCTTTTAAAACACCTCTACCCTCAAAATGACTTTTCTCTTTAAAAACAGAAGTCTATTGTCTTTTATACTGCATTATCAGATTAAAGAGATATTCCTCCTCCACCAAAGCTCCTGACACAATTCCCCATTAAACAAATCCTTGTTTTCTAATTGGAAATTTATTTAGACCTCTCTACACAGTCCCTGAATGAACAAACAAACCTGTAGACCATGTCTCAAGTATCAATTTAATGACCTGATGGCTACTTAAATATTATATTAAAGACATTTCTCTTTGATTCACCTGTCAAACTATGTTTCACCATATGTTTCATAAAATTGTTCATGGGGATCAAATGATTTGAGTCAGACAGGGTGTCACATACCTGTAAATCACAGTTCTTGAGAGGCTAAAAGGACAACCTATTCTAAGTTACCTTTTAATACATAGTGAATTCCAGAACAGTCCATACTATATAAACATCACCAGAAAGAAGTAGGAGGAAGGGGGAGGGAGAGGAGAGGCAAGAAAAGTAGAGGAGGGGAGAGGGGAGTGGGGAATAGGGGGAGGGAGGAAGGGAAGGGAGGGACAAACAGACATGAATGAATGAATGAATGAATGAATGAATGAATGAATGAATGAAATATCTAATAATCTAATGTCTCCTCAGTTTATGTCTTTGACTCCCAAATGACACAGTCTTCTAGCTGAAGAGCTTAATTATTATTCAGATTTCAGCAATCTCCTCTGGGTTTAATAACCTTTAAGCCTATATATACAGTATTAGCTTCTTCTCACCAATATCTGAGATCATGCTTTACAACAAACTAGACATGGCCATCTTAGCATACTTAAAACTTTAACTCTCACATCTCGTACCAGTATTTCAATTTTACTTTTATTATTTTTATTGAGTATCACCTAAAGTCAACATGAAGGTTAGTAAAGTATTTGGAAGAGAAAAATGAATATAAATTCTAACAAAATTAGTGACATGAAGCAACAACAGACTCTGTTTTCATAGTTCATACATCACTGTGCCTTTTTAATGATGGAAACAGAAAAAAATAGCCATAGTTTATAAGACTTATCAATCAAGGTATCCTGACTACCCTACAGACAATTTTTGTAAAAAAAAAAAAAAAAAAAAAAAAAAAAAAACAAAAACAAAAACAAAAACAAAAAACTTAGCATCAAATCAACAAAAATGTGTATTCATATCAAATATAAAGAGATTAAAAATGCAATAATCACAGTAAATTATACATTTCTATGTGATAACTGAACCCATGACTAGATGAATACATCACAAATGAGAAAATACATGCACCCTCAAATAAATACATAGACTGAAAGTAAGTAAAGAACTTGAAAGATGTACAAGATAAAGCATGCCCTGTCAAAACAAAAATTATCAATCATTTTGTGCTCATTCTCATAGCTTTAAGTGGGTTCATAACTGGATCAACTAGAGACCCTCTACACAGCTAAGCATGGCAGTTGCTTAGCAAGTCACAAGACTGGAAGCAACTGTGCCATTTCTCTACCACTAAAAGAAAACAATTTGCTGTTGGTAAAATTATATTTCTCTTTCCCATGGACTTAAACAGACCTAACAGCTAACCCAAGCCACAAAACAATGAAAGCTCTAAGAGGTGGCAAAGAACAAGGATGGAAGAAATCTGGGCTCATAAGCAACTACAGAGATCAATGAAATCTTATAAAACGCAACCTTTCATGATCAACATACTAAATGAAGGTCAGGTAAGCTATCATGGTGGATAAAGACCTTGGTGTGCAAACTTGATAACCTAAGTTCAAATCCCACATGGTTGGAACCCAAGATGAGAAGAGATAACAGATCTCAAAAGAGTGGGACCAAAGAGGGAGAGTTGGAGGAAAGGGGGAGGGAGGGATGGAGAGAGGGAAAAGAGTGAATTATTTTTTTTTTCATACTTTGAGAGAAAATTCATTGTATATAACCTACGCCTATATTTTTGGAGTTTCTATCACAACAGTTCAATTCAAACTCAAATTAACACAGAAATTATTATCAAGAATGGGGAACTGGGGGCCAGTGAGATGGCTCAGTGGGTAAGAGCACCTGACTGCTCTTCCGAAGGTGCAGATTTCAAATCCCAGCAACCACATGGTGGCTCATAACCATCCGTAACAAGATCTGACTCCCTCTTCTGGAGTGTCTGAAGACAGCTACAGTATACTTACATATAATAATAAATAAACAAATCTTTAAAAAAAAATGGGGAACTGGCATAACAAAAACAAAATGGTTTATCATGAAACATTAACAATGAGATGTTAAAAAAAAAGTAGCTGGTCCTTTTTATGGTGCTATCAATATATGATGTGACCAGAACCTAAAGTGGTGACTGAGAAAGCAAACACTAACCACAGAACCTACAGCTTTTAGAGAGATACCTAGAAGTCAGAAGTTACTTTATGTTGCCTGCTCTCCTCAGTTTTCCCAATAAGAGAGAAAAGAATCCCATTCTGTTAGCAACTCTCTGCATGTGTATTATATGCAAAGTACTAAACAATGACATATTCCTTAATCTGTGGGATATACTTAGTGCACATATTCTTCCGGGTGTCAAGAAGTAAAGATGAGAGGAATGTACACATAAAATGGGCACAAGGACAATGCTTTAAAAGCTGTAAATATGAATGTGCATGTACCCTGTGGGTAGGTTTGCTTATCTTTAAGAAATAGATTCAGGCCGGGCAGTCATGGTGCACACCCGAGAAACCCTGTCTGGAAAAACCCAAAAAAAGGAGGAGGGGGAGGGGGAGGGGGAGGGAGGGGGAGGAGAAGGAGAAGGAGAAGGAGAAGGAGAAGGAGAAGGAGAAGGAGAAGGAGAAGGAGAAGGAGAAGAAATAGATTCAGAACCATTTCTTTCTCAGGCCAATGGCTCTATCCAGGATCCTAACATGGACTTGCTAATAAAAATGAAGGACTTTTAAACGTGGGTTTTATTCCTGATTAGATTTTTCTTGTTTGACTTTTTATTCTTTAATCAATAAAAAAAAAATTTCTAACTGCTTCCTAGAAAGCAAAACCTCCAACCACAGCCGGGCGTGGTGGCGCACGCCTTTAGTCCCAGCACTCAGGAGGCAGAGGCAGGCGGATTTCTGAGTTCGAGGCCAGCCTGGTCTACAAAGTGAGTTCCAGGACAGAGAAACCCTGTCTCGGGGGAAAAAAAAAAAAAAAAAACTCCAACCACAAAACGTAATAATAGGTACCCCTAAATGTTTCTATCTTACACTCTTCCTGTGTAGAGTGAGTTAGATCTTACCATCTGCCCCACTCAAGGCAGGATGCAACACACTCTGTGACCAGTATTCTTCTAGTCCTACTCTTCAAAAATTGTCAGAGTTTGGCAGTAAGAAGTGAAACATGCCATGGTAGTCGGGATGATATCAACTAAAGATTAAACATGTGATCTCATTCAGAGCTGGATAAATGACTGTGAAGATCAGTGATAACTTATGAAATATTCCAGCCAGCCATTTGTATAATGGATAAACCAGACACTAGCCCAATAAAATAGTACAAGTTCATTTAATTGGCCACTTTTTACTTTTCATAAGGTTTTAAATGTTCAGTTACATGTAGTCCACTTTGTAAAAGACAGAACAATTTTCATGTCTGAAACTGGGGGGGGGGGGCAGGGGGGGATAGAACATGAACAATGTCTCAGCCCCTAAAGCCCTGCTAAACAAGAATTAAGACTTGAAGTCAGATCTCAAGAATCCACATAAAAAGCCTACAATCCCATCATTTGGGAAGAGAAATAAGAAGATCCTTGGAACTCATAGCCAATTGGTAGTCTGATTTAAACTGACCCTGTCTCAAAAATCAATGTGTGGGGGTGCCAGGTAAGTGATGCATGTCTTTAAGCCAGTCTGCTCTACGTACTGAGTTCCAGGACAACAAGAGCTACATAGTGAGACTCTATCTCAAAAAGAAAGGATAAAAAAGCAGGAACCAAGTATGGTGGCACACATACTTTAATCAAAGCACTTAGGAAGCAAAGGCACATGATCTCTTTGAGCTCAAGGCCAGCTTGGTCTGCATTAGGAGTTCCAAGACAGCCAGGGCTACACAGTGAAAATACACAAGCAAACAAGTACACCAATGTAGCAATCAATAGAGTAAAACACTGGTCATCAACCTCCTGTGTATATCAATCATTACCTCCTATGGACACAGTTGTTGCCCATGGGTGGATACAGTCCCCTCCTACAATGGTTAGTTTTAATTATCAATTTTATACAACCTATAATCATCAGGAAAAAGTCTTGATGAGGAATTATCTAGACCAGGTTGGCCTGTGGCCATATAGGTAGGGGATTATCTTATTTAATTGTCCATTGTCGTAAGTACCATTCCCTTAAGAGAAGAAAAATAGCAGAGCTGCTTGAGAGATGGTTCCGTGGTTAAGAGTGCTTATTGCATCAAAACATGGCAACTCGCAACCACCTGTAGCTCCCAATCCAGGAATTCAATACCCTCTTTGACTTTTGAGAACACCAGGCATGTAAGTGGTACACAGACTTACATGCAGACAAACCATCCATTCACATAAAATAAAAATAAATGATCTTTAAATACAAGTAATCCAAATCACTAATGAAAAATATATTTCTAAAAAAATAAGAAAGCTGTGATCAAGCAAACAAGGATACACTCTCTCTTTGCTCCTGACAATGTCGATACAAAGCTCAAGCTCTAGCCTTGACTATCCCAAAACAACAGACAGTAAAGTTGGATTGTGAGTCAAATAAGTCCTCTTCTTCCCTATGTTGTCCTGCGTCAGGGTATTATCCCAACAACAGCAATGAAGCCAGACACTTCCCAACTCTAAACCTGGCCTAAATAAAAATACTCAGTTCCACTTAGTCACAAAATTCTCTATAGCCAAAAAGGGGGGGGGGGGGCCGCCTAATTAATTTTCTATCCACTAGGTGGCACATGTGCCATGTAACTAGACTACAGAAGAACCTAATTCCCAGTAAGGAAGCTTCTAAAAGAACTTAAGTATCTATATTTCATGAAATATCACTGGCTATATGGCATTTAGGAGATACAAAGAAAATTAAATCTGACCTCTAAATTTATGAACTTATACATCGTATCAATTCTTTAACACCTCTACAACTCTTTTTTTTTTTTTTTACCTCTACAACTCTTGATGAACCCTAAAGAATTAGGTTTAAGACAAGAGAAAGTTTAAGTCAACAATGGCTTAAAATCTAATCATACACAATAAACAGACTCTTTAACTCAGCCATGAACCATAGGACCATGACAAGTTACTGAACTTTGTTTTCAAAAATCAAATCGATAATGACTCCTAAAATAAAGCAATCCTTCAGATCAAAAAATATAATGGATGAATCCAAGTGTAAACATGAAGTTGTTATTAAGTATGAGTACGCAGTTGTTATTCTGGCTGTACACATTCACACAGTATGTTTTATATTGTCTTGCTCATCTCACCTACAGCTTATCTTCCTCATGTATACTAAACAGCTACTCAATGAATTGTACCTGTGGCTCTTGATGTACGACCACAAATTATCTAAAATTGGTTTAGGATGTAAAAGAAAGAACACTCCTGACTTTGTGCTAAGAAGTTAACATTTCATTTCTTATTTAAAAAAATAATTTAATTTTTATGTTTATGAATACACTGTAGCTGTCTTCAGACACAACAGAAGAGGCATCGGATCTCACTACAGATGGTTGTGAGCCACCATGTAGTTGTTAAGAATTGAAATCAGGACCTCCAGAAGAGTAGTCAGTGCTTTTAAACACTGTGTGCCATCTCTTTAGCTCAATATTTCATTTCTTTATAGCAATTATTTATAACAAGATTATAACTACATACAATACACTGTATACAAATAAAGTAGATACAAAAATAAAATCAGGATACCTAGTCTTCAAAAATCTCTCTCAGAAAAAGAAAATGGTAGCAGGAATGGTAACTGACATGATAGAAGTATGCTCATTTAAGCTGGGAATGTAACTTGGTTAATATAATATTTGCCTAGCATACAGAAAGCATTGTATTTAATCCTTAGCACCATACTAAACCAGCCATGCCTATCACCCCAGCACTCAGGAGGGAGAATAAATTTGAGCATACCCTACGGCCCTATCTTTAAAAAGAAAAAGGGAAAAACCATGGGGGAGGGGGCTGGGAGGAAAGGGGGTCATGCATGGAGAGATTGCTCAGAGGTTAAAGCAAACATATCTGGTGCTTCCAACCACTGGTCACTCCAACTCTGGAGGATCCAGTGCCTCTGTCATCTGATGGCAAATGCACTCATTTCCACATACTCAAACATGGATAACACAAACACATAAAATAATTAAAATAAAATAATCATAATGGGCAATAATAGCCTATGCCTTTAATCCCAGTATTCTAGAAGCAGAGGCAGGTGGATCTCTATCAGTTTGAGGCCAGTATGGTCTATATAGTGAATTCCAGGACAGCCAACACTACCTAAAGAAAACACTGTTCAAAAAAAAATTTTAAATAAGATAAACTTTAGTATGTGCATAGTATAATGAGGTTAAAGGAAGAAGTAAATAATGTGCATAATAAGAGCAGAAGCCCAATGATAAAAATTGACTAGCAGTTCTCTGACTCCCCACTTTTAAAAAAAGGAGCAGTCCCTGACAGAGAACCAAAAGGCTCAGTCAGCAACGTGATCATCATGTCAGCGTGCATTCAGATGGCAAGTACCCACGGAAAAGCCAGGGGTTCACCACCTGTACATCCAGAACCAGGAGGTAAGTTACAAGTAGACCCCTAGAGAGATAGACACGCAACACAGAAAAATGACTGTCCTTCAGCTTCACTAAAACTAATTGAACTCAGGAATTCCTTAAAATGTGAAATGAAGAGCAACTGAAGAAGATAATTGACATTGACCTTAGATTTCCACATGTACCTTACTGTGCAAGCACACACACTAACACCACATATACATGCACACACCCTTATATACACACATACCTTCCAATATGACATAAAAGATGGCTCAGTGGACAAAGTGTTTATTAGGCAACCATGAGGACTGGAATTTGGATCCCCAGGTCCTATTTAGCAGCCAGGCAGTCATGGCCATCATATATGCAAACAAGCATACATATAGGTGTGCATGATTGCACCTGTGCACACACAGACACATGCACACAATTTTGTATTAACACACAGTCTATAGGAAAACCAGCAAAGGGGGCTATATGACATGCTAAGGAGAAAATAAAATGTTCAATTAAAAGAGCTAGCTGGACAAGATGGCAAAGCAATGCAATACTGCTAATTGGGAGGCTGAGAGAAGAGAGATCTTGCCTCCTAAAATGGAGAAAAACAAACAAACAAAACCATAAAAGGCAAAGGACAGCATCATAGTTACAGCAAGAGTTGCTATGGGTCTAGAAAGGTAGCTGAGTAAGTTTAAGAGACTTAAGAACCCTTGCATATGACTGGAGTTCAGCTGCCAGCACCAATGTTGGGTGACTCACAACCACCAACGTAACACCAGCTCAAAGGAGGGATCTGATGTCTCTGGTGTCTTGTACACATACCAACACAGACACACATACACATAATTAAAAATAAAATTATTGAAAGAAGAATCATTTTCATCATATTTAATATAAATGTACTAGCTGTCAAATGGATTAAAAACATGAGCCAACTCTATAATGCTAAGAACAAACCTACTTTGAAAAAACACATGTAAATTGATAGTAAATAAGTGAAGAACTATATCCTATACTCACAGTACACTGCTGATGAGAATGCAAAATGGTACAGACACTTGACACTACAGGGGTATTTACAAAACTGAACAATTCCAATCATATAATCCAACAATCATGCTACTTAATATTTACCCAAATTGGTTTAAAATATGAATACACGGAAAAAAAAAATGTCGATTGTAGGTCTATGTGGTAAACCTTTGAAATTATCAATAGGTGGATGATTTAACAGTGGAAGATTATTTAGTGACAGACCAGTCATTAAGAAGTGCACTATAAGCTGGGCGTGGTGGTGCACGCCTTTAATCCCAGCATTCGGGAGGCAGAGGCAGGCAGATTTCTGAGTTCGAGGCCAGCCTGGTCTACAAAGTGAGTTCCAGGACAGCCAGGGCTATACAGAGAAACCCTTTCTCGGGGGGAAAAAAAAAAAAAAAAAAAAAAAGACGTGCACTGTAGATAACACGTACAATTTCAAGCCAAAGAAGGCTAAGGCAAAAAGATTGCCTTGAGTTTGAGGCCAGTGTAAGGTATGTATTAAGTTCCAGGCCAGCCTGGGCTACAGAAAACATGGGAGTGGGGTGGAGGGCGGGGAGGGCGGGGATGGAGAGGGAAAGGGAGGGGGAGAGAATGAGATCATAACATGGGGCTGGAGAGATGGCTCAGGGTTTAAGAGCACTGACTGCTCTTCCAAAGGTCCTGAGTTCAAATCCCAGCAACCACATGGTGGCTCACAACCACCTGTAATGAGATCTGACGCCCTCTTCTGGTGTATCTGAAGACAGCTACAGTGTACTTACATATAATAAATAAATAAATAACTCTTTAAAAATATATATATCATAACATATGATAGCCATGTTAGATGCTCAGTGCCTTAGTTACTGGCACGCACAACAGGTGGTTCACAGTCACCTGTATATAACTCTAGCTTCAGAAAATCTAACCCATTCTTCTTGCCTCTGCAGGCACTCATACATGTGGCACATGCACATATGTATACATACACACCAACTCGCCCACACTTTAAAAATCAAAAGTAAATTATAAACAGACATTTGCACATTACACCGTCCAACATCTCTAGAATACACATTCATTGTCTCTAGGACAGACCATGTGGCAAAACAAGCCTCAGTAAACAGGGAAAAGAAAATAAAAAGGGTGCAGCATGAATTTTCCTTACTACAGTGAAATAAAGCTTAAAATGAATAAAAAAAATTTAAAGTTATTTACAATGAAAATTTAGAATTTTCTTGAGACAATGAAAACAACAGAGAAAAACCTAGTGGGTTCAGCAAAAGAACTAAGAGAGATTTGTAGCAACCAGTACCTCCCCATCACCAGAAGAAAAAGAGAAACAAAAAACTAGGGTATTCATGTTACTAGAAACAAGCAAACAAGCAGAACAAATCAAACCCCAAGATAGAAGGAAACAAACCCAGACATCAGAGCATAAAATAATAAAATAGGGAAAAGGAAGAGAATTGGGGGGAGGAGGGGAAGGACAGGGAGAGGGAGGAGGGCTGCAGGCTCAGTGGCCCCCACCACCAGGACAGGAAGGGGGAAAAGAGTAGGAATGTTGTCATGGCTGACAGACCTGGTGAGTACAGCTGAGTATAACTGTAAGGCTAGCCTGATATACACAACTAGATACCATTCAGAAAGACATGAAAGGAGGGAGAGAGGGGGGAGACGGGGGGGAGAGAGAGAGGAGGAGGAGAAGGAGGGAGAGGAATCAAAGAATATAGAACAAGAAATGAAAACGGATATATTACACAACTGACAGCAGAAAAAACACCACTACAACTATTAAGAACAACTTTACAGGGGAAAAAAAACGTAAACAGAGTCTGCTAAAAATGAACCATGATAGAATATCACAATAGATCAATATTAAAAATTAAATGTTTATCAATCAGAAAAAAAAATTTCTATCAAGAAAAGGTCTAGAACCAAACTTATAAAATAAAACAAGTATCAATTCTTTTTGAAATTACTTATCAGTCCTAAAGGGGAGGGATTCTTCTAGGTTCCTTCTATCAGACTTCAATTGCCCTGTCTTTTTAAAAAATATGGATAAGAAACATTAGCATACAAGGCACTACAAGTCAATATCACTAAAAAGCATACATGCAAAATGTCTCAAAGGTGGGTGACGGTGACCCATGCCTTTGATCCATGTAAGGGATACTGTGATCATTAATATCTATTCACCAAACACAAGATCACCCAACTTCATAGAGGGAACACTGCTTCAGCTTAAATCACAGAACGACCCTCACACAGTGATAGTGACAAAAACTAAAGGAAATTTCACAGCTAAATGACATTATAAATATTTCCTAAGAAATATTTACAGAACATTTCACCCAAACACAAAAGAATATACTTTCTTCTTAGCACCTCCAAAATTGACAGCATACTTGGACACAAAGCAAATCTCAACAGGTACAAGAAAAAAAAAAATCCTGTGTCCTATCTCAACAACAAAGATTAATGCCAGATATGAAAAACAGAAAAATTATAAACTCGTGGAAAATGAACAATTCATCACTGAATGAAAAATAGCTCCGGACAGAAGTTAATATAAAGTTAGTAACTTTCTAGAATTGGATGAAAATGAAAGCAAAACATGGCCCGCATTATCGGACACAATTGACTGCCTACATAGAGAGAGAGAGATCTGGTTTTAGTAGTTTAATAGAACATCTGAAAGGCCTAGAACAAAGAAGAAATAACACCCAAAAGGAGTAGATGGCAAGAAATAGTCAAACTCGGGACTGATTCAATAAAATGGAAACAAAAAAAAAAATCAATATAAAGAATCAATAAAAACAAAAAGTTGGTTCTTTGAAAAAACCAGTAAGACCACCACACCCCTAGCAAAATTAAGTAAAAGGTTGAGAGAAGATCCATATTATGAAAATTACAGACAAAAGAGCAGACCTAATAACAGACACTGAGGAAATCAAGAGAATCATAAAGATATATTTTTAAAACCTGCACTCTACCAAATTGGAAAAATCTTATTTGAAAAATGGATAATTTCTCAATATATACTACCTAATAATTTTGAATAAAATCAGGTAAGTAATTGTTTTAATTGCTATAACTCTTAGTTAAATATAAGCAGTAATTAAACCTACCAACCGAAAAGAGCGCAAGGTCAGGTAGCTTTTGGCAGAGACTTCTATCAGTATTTCAAAAAAGAGTTACCCCAATATGTCACAAATTATTTAACAACAAAAATCCTTTTGAGGACCCAGTAACTGCCTAAACCACATAAAGAACCAACAAAGAAAGAGAATTATACACTGATTTTTACATAATTAAATATATATGTAAAAATTCCCAATAAAATACTTGCAAACTGAATCCAAGAACACAGCAAAAAGATTGTCTGCCATCAAGCAGATTTCATCCCAGAGATACAGAAATGATTAAACATATGCAAATCAATATATGTACTCACCACATAAACACTAATTGGAATACTCTTTCCATACCTACTGAATCCAGTACTTGAAGTCTTAGCGAGAGCAGTAAGACAACTGAAGGAGATGAAAAGGATATAAAGAGAAGGAAAGCAGTCAAAGTATCTTTGTTGCAGATGATATGATAGTATACCTTAAGTGGCCCTAAAAGTTCCACCAAGAAACACCTATAACTGATAAACACGTAAGTAGCAGGATAAAAAAATTTCACTAACAAAAATTAGTAGCCTTCCTATGTACAAGTGACAGAGAAAGAAATCAGGGAAACAACAACTTTCACAATAGCCACAAATGATATAAAATATCAGATAACCCTAAACAACCAAGTGAAAGATTGGTATCATAAAAACTTTAAGACACTGAAGAAAGAAATTGAAGAAAAAGACAGACTATCAAAGAATAGATGTCCCATGTTCTCATGTTCATAGATTGGTATGATTAATAGAGTAGAAGCTATCCTACCAAAAACAATGAACAAATATAATGCAACCTCCATTAAAACCCAATGCAATCCTTCACAGAACTTGAAAGAACAAATTTCAGCTTCAAATGGAAACACAAAAAAAATCCCAGGATAGCTAAAACATTCCTGAATAACAGAAGAACTGCAAGAGGTATTACCATGCCCCATCTAAAACTGTACTACAGAACTATAGTAATAAAAACATCATGGCCCATTAACAGACAAGTCGACCTATGGAATAGAACTAAGCAACCAGAAATAAGTACACACCTATAGACACCTGATTTTTGATAAAGAAGCCAGAAGGAAATACTGAAAATAAGACAGCATCTTTAGCAGATGGTGCTGGTAAAATTAGGTGGCTTCATGTAGAAGATCACAAATAGATCTACTCATTACACTGCAGAAAACTCAGCTACAGACAGATTAAATAACTCAACATAAACATCTTCAATAAATGGTGCTAATCTAACTGCCTGGCTGTATATAGAAAAAATGAAAATATACCCATATTTGTCACCTTGCACAAAGCTCAAGTCCAAGGGGATGAAGAACCTCAACATAAAACCAGATACACTGAATCTAATAGAAGAGAAAATGGGAAAGAGCATGGAACTCATTGGTACAGGGAGAAATCTTCTAAATAGGAACTCCAGTGGTCCATGCTCTAAGATCAAGAATGGATAAATGGGACCTCATGAAACTCAAAAGCTTCTGTAAGGCAAAGGACACTGTCAATAGGACAAATCAGCAACCTACAAATTGGGAAAAAAAAATCTTCACTAACCCAACCCCACATCCAANAGAGGGCTACTATCCAAACTATATAAAGAACTCAAGAAACTAACCTCCAAAAAAACCCAAACAACCCAATCAAAAAATGGGGTATAGAGCTAAACCGAGACTTCACAACAGAGGAATCTTGAATGGCTGAGAAGCACTTAAAGAAATTGTTTAAAGTCCTTAGTGATCAGAGATATGCAAATCAAAACAACCCTGAGATTACACCTTACACCAATCAGAGTGGTTAAGATCAAAACCTCAGGTGACAGCACATGTTGGCAAGGATGTGGAGAAAGAGGAACACTCCTCCATTGCTGGTNGGATTGCAAACTGGTACAACCACTCTGGAAATCAATCTGGAGGTTCCTCAGAAAATTGGAAATAGATCTACCTGAAGACCCAGCAATATCACTCTTGGGAATATACTCAAAAGATGCCCCATCATGCCACAAGGGCACATGTTCTATTATGTTCACAGCANCCTTGTTTGTGATAGTCAGAAACTGGAAATAACCCAGATGTCCCACAACGGAAGAATGGATACAGAAAATGTGGTTCGTTTACACAATGGAATACTACTCAGCTATTAAGAATGAAGACATCCTGAGTTTTGCATGAAAATGGATGGAACTAGAAAATATCATCCTGAGTGAGGTAACTCAGACTCAATAGGACATTCATATTATGTACTCGCTAATAAGTGGATATTACCAGACACTATTGCACATGCCAGAAAGATTTTGCTGAAGAGACCCTCATATAGCGGCCTTTTGTGAAGCTATGCGCCAGTGCCTGGCAAACACAGAAGTGAATGCTCACAGTCAGCTATTGAATGGAACACAGGGCCCCCAGTGGAGGAACTAGAGAAAGTACCCAAGGAGCTGAAGGGGGCTGCAACCCTGTAGGTGGAACAACAATAGGAACTAACCAGAACCCCCAGAGCTCCTGCCTCTAGCTGCATATGTGGCAGAAGATGACCTAATTGGCCATCATTGGGGAGAGAGGCCCCTTCGTCTTGCAAACTTTATATGCCCCAGTACAGGGGAAGGCCAGGGCTAAGAAGTGGGAGTGGGTGGGTGGGGGAGCAGGGGCGGGGGAGGGTATAGGGAACTTTCGGGATAGCGTTTGAAATGTAAATTAAGAAAACATCTAATAAAAAAAAATGTAGAAGAAGAAAAAGAAAGTCTCAGGTGCCAGGGATATGAGATACTCCCAGGACCCAATGGAGATGATCTTAATCAAAATGCCCAACAGTGGGGCGATGGAACCTGAAGAGACCACCTCCAGTAGATAGACATGGCCTCCAGTTAAGGTTTGGGGCCACCCACACATCTCAAAATTTTTGACCCAGAATTGTTTCTATCTAAAGGAAATGCAGGGTCAATAATGGAGCAGAGACTAAAGAAAAGACCATTGACAGATGGACCCAACTTAGGATCCAGTTCATGTGCAGGCACCAAATCCGACACTATTGATGATGCTGTGTTGTGCTTGCAGACAGGAGCCTGGAATGGCTGTCCTCTGAGAGGTTCTATAAGCACTTGACTGAGACAGATGCAGATACTGACAGCCAACCATTTGACAGAGCCCAGGGAGACCTATGAAAGAGTTAAGGAAGGAACTGAAGGAGTTCAAGGGGACTGCAACCCCATAGAAAGAACAACAGTATCAACAAATAAATTATTTTAAAGTATCAAAAATAAAAAGGGACTAAAGGACCACACTGCATCAGAGTCTTCAGCTACCATGTCAGGAAATCCTTAGCAAACCAACACCACAGTGATCAGGAAGCAGCAGATGATGCACCTGCACTAGCAAGCATTGTCCATTTCCCAATGTAATTCTAACTAGGTACCTACCTAATAACACTGTGAGCTCTGTGTTCAGGTTGGATCTTACATTGTTAGTTAACCCTTTCTAGAAACTCTCACAGATATATGCAGTAATGTGCTTTACTAAACAAGCGAATTCTTCTCAGTCTAGCAAAGTTCATATCCACATTCTCTTAGGCTTTAATATCCATGGATAGTGCACAGATCAAATGTCCAAGTCCCAGGCACATATTCAGCCACAGACAATGTTATGAATTAAGTAATTAATTAAATTCATTGCACAAAATTGTATGTGTGTCTGTATCAAAATTTCACTCTATCAATAGCTATATATAAAATGATTTTCCAATCAAATAACAGAAATACTGATTTTCTGATTATGTAATATAATACAGTACAAGAAGCCCACATTAATGAAAGAAATAGGTCCTAAAAGAGTACATCTGTCCTAAAACACATTCATCTTGCTCCTAATTTCTGAAGTGATCTTATTTACTCTATGATTTCATGTTAATTCCATCATTCAAGGTCTAATCCCATCTAAAATGCAAGCTCAAGTCCATTCCTTGTCTATTTTAATAATTCTTGTATATAGATATTCTTTGTATGTACAGGTTACATAAAAAATGATTTTGCATGAAGCTATTGGTAAAATCAATAAATGTTGCATAGAACTTTTTTTTCAGTTTACGTTTAACAACTTCAAAAATGAAAAGGGAATTTTAAAAAATATGCAAGTCTACTTACTAATAATGGAAAATTGATGTTATTTATATTTATATATAGTTTAAACATATATTTATATACATACATATCAATATAGATGATTGATAGAGACAGAGATAAATATAAAGGTATATATATATATAGCTATATATATGATATAGATGATAATAGATTTAGATACAGATACAGATAGATGAATATAAAGAGATAAAAGAGTTGTACCATTAAGCAGAATTGTTATACCAATAAACATATTTTTAGTAAGTAGCATTCTATTAGTGCTAATTCAAGCTTGCAATATTCTGTCATGATAAATTTGTGTAAATGATCCCACCAAATAATCTACTTCTCTCCTCT
>NC_034591.1:20046700-20048654 GCF_900095145.1 Mus pahari
AAAAAAAAAAAAAAGCACAGAACTCAAAAAGGTCAATAAGCTGACCAGCCCAAGTAAGGACACCTCAGTCCCACTTAGGAGGGAGAGGAAAGCAAGCACAAGGGGGAAGGGAGAGAGGGAGGGACCTGGGCGAGAAAGTGGATGGGGGTGGGGAATGGAGGGCTGATTTAGTATTGGGTGGGGGGAAAAGGACTGAAGCCCTGAGGGCAAGCAGAAAGAATGGAAACAAGTAACCTCAGGAGGTAGGAGATTGGGGGAACCCTCAAAATGCACCAGAGACCTGGGAGGGGAGAGACTCCCAGGACTCAAAGGGAGGGACCTTAGATGAAATGCCCAATAGTAGAGCCCACCTCCAGCAAAAAGACAGGGCATCAAGTGAGAGAGGGAATTGCCATCCCATAGTCACATCTCTGACCCATAATTGTTCCTGTCTGAAAGAACTGCAGGGGTGGAAATGGAGAAGAGCCTGAGGAAAAGAAGATCCAGCAGCAGGACCAAAGTGGGATCCATCTCAAGGGGAGGTCCCAAGGCTGGACACTATTGCTGAGACTATGGAGCACTCACAACAAGGGATCTATCATTACTGCCCTCCGAAAGACCCAACAAGCAGCTTAAAGAGTCAGATGCAGATATTTGCACCCAACAGAAGCAGCTGACCCCTGTGGTTGAATTAGGGAAGGCTGAAAGAAGCTGAGGAGGAGGGTGATCCTGTAGGAGGACTAGCAGTCTCAATTAAACTGAACCCCAAAGATCTCTCAAAAATTGGTCCACCAACAAGGCAGCATGCTCCAGCTGATATGAGGCCCCCAACACATATACAACAGAGGACAGCCGGGTCTGAGTTTAGTCAGAGAAGATACACCTACCCTCAAGAGACTGGAGGCCCAGGAAGTTTAGAGGAATGGTGGGGTCAGGAGTGGGGATATCATCTTGGAGACAGGGGGTGGGGAGAAGTTATGGGATGCTGAACAGTCAGAGAGTGAACCGGGAGGGGAATAAAATCTAGAGTGTAAAAAAATTAAAAAATAAAAAAATATTATTTAAAAAATAAAAATAAAAAGCCAGATGAAGGAACAGGAAAAAATTGTACCAACTCCATGTCCAATAGAGATCTAATTTCCAAAATATATAAAGAACTAAAAAGCAACAGATCTCATGTAAACAAATAACACAATTTTTAAAATGTCATACAGATCTAAACAGAGAATTCGCAAAGGAAAACTCGAATAGCTGAGAAACACTTAAAGGAATGTTCAACACACGTAGCTATCAGGGAAATGCAAATCAAAACTACTTTGATATTTCATTTTACTCCAATCAGAATAGCTAAGATCAATAAAAACAAAATGATTGTGATGCATGTGGAGTAAGAGCAAATACTCCTCCATTGCTGGTGAGAATGCAAAGCTGTGAAGCCAAGAAGAAAATCAGTGTTGGGGTTTCTCAAGAAAACATGAATTGATCTACCTCAAAATCCAGCTATACATTTTTAGGTGTTTACCCAAAGGATGCTTCAACCTACCACATAGACACTTACTTGCTTAACCAGTCATTTCTGCTCCATTCATAATAGCCTGAAATTGGAAACAACCTAGATGTCTATCAATGGATGAATGGATAAAGACAATGTGGCACATTTATTCAATTGAGTATGAATTATTTTTTTAGAAAAGAAATACAGGTACATTTACACAATGGAGTACTACTCACCTATTAAAAACAATGAATTTATGAAATTCTTGGGCAAATGGATGTATCTGGAGGATATCATCCTAAGTGAGGTGACCCAATCACAAAAGAAGTCATTTGATATACACTCACTCATAAGTGGATATTAGCCCAGAATCTTAGAATACCCAAGATACAATTTCCAAAACACAAGAAAATCAAGAAGAAGGAAGACCAACNTGTGGATACTTCATTCCTCCTTAGAATAGGGAACAAAATACCCATG
>NC_034591.1:20049335-20053199 GCF_900095145.1 Mus pahari
TGACACCAGGCATAAACTTGTGTTAAACAAGTAAACCCAGTGAATAGCACCATGGTTAAGACTCTAGCCTGCTTTACCAAACCACTTTACAATTAAGTCAACAGGGGATCAAATTTCTTACACCTCTATCTACCTGCAATCCTTAAATACAAAAAAAAAAGATTGGATAATTAACCCTGCATAGTTATAAATCTGATTTGTTCTACTACAACCAGTCCACACACAAAACGGGTTCTGCATATACACTAGAACGGATGACAAAGTCTTAAAAAGCTGTAAGAAATACATTTCTAACTAGAGAAGCTGCAAATTTCAAAAGTGTATGGAAAAAACTAAACCCAAGACTTCCGTCTGATGTTCAAATAGACTTTCTGTAAAAATATATAGAATTTTTATAGACAAATACATTGCATAAGTTTTCTTAAAAATTGAGGCTGTTCAGTTTTTTAACTAATTAGTGAACCTTAAGTACTTTTTGGTCATCACTAGGCTAATAAACTTAAGAATCATCCAAAACAAGCTAAAGTAGACAGATCTAAAAGTAGACAGATCTAAAAGTCCTGAGCACTTGGACTTTGTCAAGAAGCCTCCTTTCACATTCTTGTACAGCACTGCAGCTTCTAGTCATCATTTGGTGACTTGTAGGTTACAAGTCCATTTTATACAAGTCACCAACGTTGTTAATTAGGGCTTCTCTCTCAACACTCTGAGCACAGTAATGGATATTTATTGAACTCTGTGACTAGCCTGATGACTGGCCCCTCTTCCATTTCTAGACAAGGAAATCAAATCTTTCCATCCACCACTTTCATTCATTCTAGAAATCCTCCTCCATGGCCTCTCAAAGTTTGGTGAGAGGGAACTCTGCTTCATTCAGACAGTGACTTTTCCAGAGGGAGCACTTTTCCCATGTATTTATTCTTGTTAGCCACAATCCTGTATTCACTTTCTTTTTGCTATGTTGCTACAGTAGAACTGGACTGTTAAAATCCTGGGCAGCTTCAAGTCCAACTTCATAAATACATGTTTTCACAGACAAAAGAAGTTTGGTGGCTGGAGTTTTAAGAGTCCCCTATTGCACTCACAAGGCTTTTTAGATATGCCAGACTAGCCCCTACTCCAGCAATACCCGCAAAAGCCAGCAGCACATTTCTGATGCCACCTTCTAGGTCCTGTATGTACGTGGAAGAACTCCACAAACCCATCCCAGCCTCTTTGTTTGACAAGCCAGTCCCATTTCATCCTTACAAGAATATCTGTGATACGTTCTGCTAATAGTTCGACACAGCTTTCTGGGTTTATGCTTTTTAAGTGCTTGGCCACAAAGGCACCAAAAGAAATAAGAGTATGAATTGGTAGTTTGTTGTTTTTTTAAATGTGATCATAAAAATCACAGGTAAGTTGACAGAGAAAATAATCATCTTGAGTGAAATAACTCATACCTAGAAAGACAAACATTCACTTATATGTCGATGCTAGCTGTTAAATCATTGATATAAGCAAGCTTCAGTCTGTATAGCCAGAGAGGTTAGGTAAAAGGTAAGGGACGGGAGGAGAGTTGGGACTCTACATATTTATGGATGAGTAGGGAAGAGATGGGAACAGGATGATCAAATAAGAAGAGGGAGTTAAGGAAGAATAAATAGGAGGGACAGATAAAGCCAAAAGAATAGGAGGGACTGTATGAAACTTAATACAGTAGAAGCTTCTTACACACACACACACACACACACACACACACACACACACACACACACACACACACGGCTTTTAAAAAAAAAAAAAAAAAATACAGGACCTTAGCTTGCCTTTAATTCCACCACTAGGCGGCAGAGGCATGCAAATCTGTTATTTCCAGGCCAGACAGAGCTACATAGTGAAACCCCATCTCAAAAAAAAAAAAAACAAACAAAAACAAGGACTTTGTGAATATATTACAGCTTCTATGGGCAAGTGTGTAGTGTCTGCACCCTGCATCTATGTGCATTTCTTAGGCTGTTTTGTTCTTTTCCGATTTGTTTGCTTTTGTTTTATTTTACTGTTATTCTTTAGAAGATTGTTTGTAATTCTGAGAGACAGAAAGCTTGAAGATTGGGTATGAGAGGTGAGATGGGGAGGAACTGATAGGAGCAGGGGGAAGGGAAAACATAATTAACAAAAAAAAATCTATTATACTTTTTTTAAAAAACTGCACAGCTCAAATTGATCAACATATCAACTGAATGCAATTTTCTATCAAAATATAAATAATTTTCTTCAAGGAACTAGAAAAGTTAATAACAAAATATATAAAAAAATAAAATAAAATAAAATAAAAGACCAGGCATGGTGGTGCATGCTTCAATCCAAAGCAGAGTTAGGTATATCTCTATGAATTTGCCCCCAGTCTGGTACACATAGTGAGCTCCAGGCCACACGGGGCTCTATATATGAGGCCCTGACTCAATAAATGAATGCCTTCAGAAGGTAAAATAATCCTGAAACTGTGGAATAGCGGATGGGGACACATGACCTAGAAGAACTATAATACCTGACTATAAAATATACAAAAGTAGGTAAGGTGGAGCTAATACTGTAAGTTCTAGGCCAAACTGAGCTATAAACAGAATCTCCTCACACACAAACATTTAAAAGGAAAAGGAAAAGGAAAAGGAAAAGGAAAAGGAAAAGGAAAAGGAAAAGGAAAAGGAAAAGGAAAAGGAAAAGGCAAGGCTGATGCTAGACAAAGTGACTATGCAATGCAGAAGAAATAAAACAGGCCCCCAATTCTAAACATGTACAGTTGAGTCAAATCATTCCATAAAACCCAAAACTTTATAACTATTAAAAGTGCAGAAGCATTTCAATAATCATCCCTTATCATAAAGACATCTTTAGATATGGAAACCCCATGGGGAGGAGGGGGGAGAGAAGACACCAACAACTAAAGCTAAAACTTAACTAGTAAGGTTTCAAAGAAAGTCTGTCCAACAAAGGAAACCATCACCAAGATGAACAACCTACAGAATGGGAAGTGAAGTACAAATTATTCATTAATAAGTGTTGTACTTGCAACATACGTAAGACAACTCAAAAGCAAGGAGAGGGTGTGCTATATGATATAGAGGACGTCTAAGTATCTCATCACAGAAGTAAAAACCAAAACCACAAAATGTCATCTCATCCACCTTCAAGTAGCTATAAAAAATAATAATAAAGACAAAAATGACTGCTGGTAAGATAAAAGACCGTCCTCATATGCGCTGATAGTAAGAATGTAAATTAGCCCACTTAAGACTGGAGAGATGGACCTTCCAGTCTGGGCTGGTGCCCTGAGTAGACCTTGGGAACTAATTCCGCAGCCAGTCCCACAACACCCAGAGAAGATCCACTCCCAGGAGCTCTAACACGCCCAGGACCACAGGACCACAGAATCCCAGGATCCCAGGATTCCAGGAGTTTGGTCACACCAGGATCTCAGGGTCCCAGAGGTAGCTTGACTCCTAGGAGCTCTGACATACCCAGGATCTCAGGATCACAGGATCACAGAGACAGCTGAACTCTGAGGAGTTTTGACACAATCAGGATCACAGGAAAGACAGGCTTCAATCAGAGACAGCGAAGGCAGGTAGCAGGTAGATAATCAGATGATGGGAAGCAAGCATAAGAACATCAGCAACAGAAACCAAGGTTACTTGGCATCATCAGAACCCACTGTTCCCACCATAGCAAGACCTTGATACACCATCACACTGGAAAAGCAAGATTTAAAATCACATCTCAAGTCAGGCGTGGTGGCGCACACCTTTAATCCCAGCACTCGGGAGGCAGAGGCAGGCGGATTTCTGAGTTCAAGGCCAGCCTGGTCTACAGAGTGAGTTCCAG
>NC_034591.1:20053480-20083391 GCF_900095145.1 Mus pahari
ACAATAAAGAAATCACAAAGGGAGACAGCCCTGGAGATAGAAAACCTAGGAAAGAGACCAGGAGTCATGGACGCAAGCATCACCAACACAATACAAGAGATAGAAGAGAGAATCTCAGGTGCAGAAGATACCATAGAAAAGAATGACACAACATCAAAGAAAATGCAAAAAGCCAAAAGCTCCTAGCCCAAAACATCCAGGAAATGCAGGCCACAATGAGAAGACCAAACATAAGGTATAGAAGAGGCGAGATTCCCAACTTAAAGGGCCAGTAAATATCTTCAACAAAATTATAGATGATAACTTCCCTAACCTAAAGAAAGAGATGCCCATGAACATACAAGAAGCCTACAAAACTCCCAATAGACTGGACCTGAAAATAAATTCCTCCCATCACATAATAATCAAAACACCAAATACACTAAACAAAAAAAGAATATTAAAAGCAGTAAGGGAAAAAGGTCAAGTAACATATGAAGCAGACATATCAGAATTATACCAGACTTTTCACCAGAGACTATGAAAGCTAGAAGATCCTGGGCAGATGTCATACAAACCCTAAGAGAACACAAATGTCAGCCTAGGCTACTATACTCTCGATTACCATAGATGGAAAACCAAGATATTCCATGACAAAACCAAATTTACACAATATCTTTCAATAAATCCAGCCCTACAAAGGCTAATAGATGGAAAACTCCAACACAAGGGTGAAAGCTACGCCCTAGAAAAAACAAAGTAATCTTTCAACAAACCCAAAAGAAGATAGGCACACAAACATAATTCCACCTCTAACAACAAAAATAACAGGAAGTAACAATCACTTTCCCTTAATATCTCTTAACATCAATGAACTTAATTCCCCCAAAACTGACATTGACTAACAGATTGGATAAGTAAACAGGACCCAGCATTTTACTGCATACCTCAGTGACAAAGATAAACACCACCTCAGAGTAAAGGCTAGAAAACAATTTCCAAGCAAATGGTCCCAAGAAACAAGCTGGAGTAGCCATTTTAATACCAAATAAAAATCAACTTTCAACCAAAAGTTATCAAAAAAGATAAGGAAAGACTCTTCATATCCATCAAAGGAAAAAATCTACCAAGATGAACTCTCAATTCTGAACATCAATGCTCCAAAATTCAAGGGCAACCACATTCATAAAAGAAACTTTACTAAATCTCAAAGCACACATTCCACCCCACACAGTAATAGTAGGAGACTTCAATGCCCTACTTTCAGCAATGGACCGATCATGGGAACAGAAACTAAACAGAGACACAGTGAAACTAACAGAAGTTATGAACCAAATGTATCTAACAGATATTTACAGAACATTTCATCGTAAAACAAAAGAATGTACCTTCTTCTCAGCACCTCAAGTTACCTTCTCCAAAATTGACCATATAATTGCTCACAAAACAGGCCTCAACAGATACAAGAAGATTGAAATAATCCCATGCACCCCATCAGATTACCACAAACAAAGGCTGGTCTTAAATACCAACAAAAACAATGGAAGACACACATACACATAGAAGTTGAACAATGCTCTACTCAATGATGACTTGGTCAAGGAAGAAATAAAGAAAGTAATTAAAGACATTTTAGAATTTAATGAAAATGAAGACACATCATACCAAAACTTAATGGACACAATGAAAGCAGTGGTAAGAGGAAAACCAATAGCTCTAAGTGCCTCCAAAAAGAAACTGAAGAGAGCTTACACTAGCAGCTTGAAAGCAAACCTGAAAGCTCTAGAGCAAAAAGAAATAAATACACCCAAGAGGAGTAAAGGGCAGAAAATAATCAAACTCGGGGCTGAAATCAACCAAGTAAAAACAAAAGAACTGTACAAAGAATCAACCAAACCAGGAGCTGGCTCTTTGAGAAAATCAACAAAATAGATAAACCCTTAGCCAGACTAACCAGAGGGCACGGAGAGAGTATCATATTTAATAAAATCGGAAATGAAAAGGGAGACATAACTATGAAATATATCTTAAAATAATTATTGTTTGTTCAATATTAACAGTTGAAAATATTAAAATCATGTTCAACTCTACCAAAAAAAAAAAAAAAAAAAAAAGACTGGAGAGATGGCTCAGCAGTTAAGAACACTCACTGCTCTAATCCCCAATACCACAGGGAAACTTATCTGTCACCTGTCATCTGTTTCAGGAGATCCAACACCCTCTTCTGACCTCTGAGGACAACAGGCTTATACAAGGTACACTTACATACATGGAGGCAAAATATTTATAAACATAAAATAAAAATAAATAAATCTTGAAAAAAATAGTTGTTATTATAGAAAACCATATGTCATGTTCCTGAAAAGGGGGGAGGGGTAGGAAAGGAAAGGAAGCCACATGGTAGGGCAGTGGTGGCGCATGCCTTTGATCCCAGCATTTGGGAGGCAGAGATGGATCTCTACGATTACAGGCCAACCTGATCTACAGAATTAATTCCAGGTCAGCAAGGCTACTCTGAGAAACATTTTCTTGAAAAAATGAGGCAGGGAAGGAGGGAACATGAGAGAAAGGGAAACAGGGAGAGAGGGAGGGGGCACACCAGCCTCATGCAGTTGCAGTACCCAATCCCATTCTCTGTAGTTCTAACACTTGGGAAGCTGACATCAAGGCTCACTTGACCCTAAGTGTTGCCTGGGCAATAAAGCAAAATCCTGCATTTCAAACAATAAATAAATACATCGATCAACAGAATTATAAATAGAATAACCATATAATCCAGCAAACCCATTATTGGGTATATATCCAAATTAAATGAAATTAATACATAGAAAAGGTATCTACTCTGGTATTTTAATAAGAATATGATCCACGAATAGCCAAAAAGAATCAGCCAATGAATAATGAACAGATGTACATATAAAATGGAATAGTATAGAATTAAGAATAAAAAATAAAGATCAATGATAAATGATTCAATGGTTAAGAGCAATGGTTGCTCTTGCAGAGACTTAGTTCCTAATACCTACACGGTGGGTTACAACCATTCCAATTCCAGTTCAAGAGAACCCAATACCTTCTTCTGGACTCCACAGGTACTGCACTGGTACCCAAACATACACACAGGCAGAGCATCTGTACATCCATAATAAAACCTCTTTTAAATAAAAACAAACTAGCCAGGCATGGCTGTGACTCTAGCTCTCAAGATGGGAAGACAACAGGATCACAAGTTTAAGGCCAACCTTAGCTATACAGTGATCTGAAACTAACTATAGAGCTAGACCCTGTGTCAGAAAAAAGTATTATTCAATCTCCAGAAATGTGTGTGGAAATGGATAATACTATGTGAACTAGTATATAAATCAAAAACAGAAAGACATATACTATATCTCATTTTAATGTGGAAGCTAACATTAATCTCAAAGAAATAGAATAGAATAGAATAGAATAGAATAGAATAGAACGCAATAGAAGTTACTAGCATCTGGGAAGGACATAAGGGAAGGAGGGAGGACTAATATGTATATGAGTAGATACAGATGCAAGAAAAGAATGATTTCTTCCAGGAATTATAAATATACACCTTTAATCACAGCACTCAAGAGACAGGAGCAGGTGGATCTCTTGAGTATGAAGCTACACATCAAGTTCCAGAACTATAGCTACATAGTAAGACACCTGTCTCAAACAAGCAAGCTAGCTAGCTATTTAAAGGTAGGCTTCAATGTGTAACAACTCACAACTGTAAGTGTGTATATATTGTGTCTTCTAATAGCTAATATATTTCTAAACAAGACAAAGACCAATGAAACAACACAGTTATTTCTCAAGTGAAACAATTTTGATATGCATTCCTATAACCTATAGTTTTTTTTCCTCCTTAATACTACTTTCCTTAGCTAAAAGAACCTGAAGTCCTCAGAGAGTAGCTAAATTTTTATCTAGGTGCAGGAAAGATTAAAGATGGACCTCAAAAATATTCTTTCCAAAGAACAATGCTCATTGTAGCTTTCTGAAGACACTGGAGTAAAGGCAGAGTGTGTGGACAGAGAAACAAGCAAGAGACCATACCTGGTACAACTGTGAAATTCCTTTTTCCCCTAAAATAACAAAAAATGGAAACTCAATTGAAGAATTAGAAGCTTGAGAAGAGAAGGTGGTGAATGAAATAATCATCCTCGATTTCTAGAGAAGAAATGTCTATGAGTAGATAAAATGAGGAAAGGAGTGGTCTTGACTCACTTGAGAACTGAGGTCATTTGAGATAAGCCAATCAGCAAGACTGTTGTCTACAGTCATGATCAGTTGGGAGATATAAAATGTGGATTTGGTGAAAGATTTGAAGGTATGTCAAGAAAATGACAATACCCATATGTAGTGGTGCATGTCTTTGACCCTAGGACTCGTGGCAGAGGCAGGCAGACCTCTTTTTTTAAGCCAGAATTGTGAACTCCAGGCTAGCCAGAGTTACATAAGACTTTAAAAAAGATTACAAAGACTTGGAGTTAGAAAGCAGCAAACCCATTCATAGGATCACTGGACTGTAGGTTTCAATATGTAAAAAACTGTGTGGCATAGGTTTTTAGAACAAAACGCAAGTGTGGTGGGGGAAAACAAGTCACTAACTGCCCCCAATAAATGGCACTATGACAAGGGTAATGTGTGAACTCTAGGAATGTGTTGCTGAGAGGAACTGGAGGAGTTTAAAAGATACCAGAAGTCAAAATTCAAGGTTTTGAACAGATCATAAAAAGGAAGCAGAAGCATGAGATTCTCTCTGAATTAGAGGCCAGCCTGGGCTACAAAGTGAGTTCCAGGACAGACAGGACTACACAGAGAAACACTGCTTTGAAAATGAAAACAAAAACAAGATTGTTTACAAGGGGAAAAACAGAATAATATAGAAATGATGCTAAATCTTCACCAAGTAAGAAAGAGAATACCGAAAAAGAATGCTGAGGGGTACATGTTTTAAAAGGAGACAGCCAGATGGCACTGTCTTAATTTAAAAAAAATTGAGGTTGAAAAACGTCACTTAAAACTTTAAGCTGGGCGTGGTGGCGCACGTCTTAAATCCCAGCACTTGGGAGGCAGAGGCAGGTGGATTTTTGAGTTTGAGGCCAGTGGTCTACAGGACAGCCAGGGCTATACAAAGAAACCCTGTCTCAGAAAAAAAAAAAAAACAAAAAACAAAAAAACAACAAAAAAAAAAACCTTTAAAAGGACCTGAACATGATGGCACACACCTTTCATCCCAGCTCTTGGGAGATCTCTGTGAGTTTCAGCCAAGCCTGGTCTACAGAGTGAGACTACCAAAACAGCCAGGGTTACACAGTGAGACCCTTTCTTTGGGGGTGAAGGCATGGATACCATGACTTTAAAAGGTCATGCTGCTGGGAGATGATCCAGCAGTTATCAGTATGTATTGCTCCTACAGAGGATCCCAGTTTGGATCCCCATGACTCATGTTGAGTAGCTCACAAATGCCTGTAACTCCAGCTCCTAGAAATCCAAAACCTCTTCTGGGTCCCATGTTCACTCCAGCACATACAGACTCACAGATAAAAAAAAAAAAAAATCTATAAAAAAATAATAATAAACTCTAAATAATGGAGGGAAGGAAAGAGGAAAGATATGAAGAGGAAAAGGAAGGTAGAGAGGATCATTTTTAAAAGATGAAAAGATTGTGACCTTCCAAGCTTCACTTTGTCACTCTAACTAATAAAACACAACAGAAAGGAAAATGGGAGCTACAGAGTATACGAAAGCTTTCCAAAAACTCTGCACTTACATAGTAAGAAATAAACATAAAGTGATTTCTAGAAAATATCTTAAAACGTAAAGCAAGTGTTTGATTATGAGAAACTGTTCTGTGGGTTAAGGAACTTGCTGCTAAGTCTGATCCCCACAGTTCATATAGAAGGAAAATACTTCCCAAGTTGTGTATACACACACACACACACACACACACACACACACACACACACACACATACACACACAATAATTTTTTCTACAAAAAAAAAAAAAATAAATAAAGTAGGGCTGGAGAGAAGGCTCAGTGGTTAAGAGCACTGACTGCTCTTTCAGGGAACCCAAGTTTGAAGCCAAAACAGCCACACCACAACAGACGTCTCCCTAGAGCTCCAGTACCAGGAAACCCACCAGCCTCTTCTGATTTCCTTGGCTACCCTGTGCACACATATAATTGTATATGCAGACAAAACATACATACACAAAAAAAAATTTTTTTAGAAAAGATGAAGTAACCTTTCAATTTTTTCTAAGGAACTTTATGAGATACATCAAGATAATACTCAGGCAGGAGGGATAGCTCAGCAATTAAGAGCACTGACTGCTCTTCCAGAGGTCCTGAGTTCAATTCCCAGCAACCATATGGTAGCTCACAACCATCTATAATAGCATCCGATACCCTCTACTGGTGTGTCTGAAGACAGGTACTCATGTAAATAAAATAAATAAATCTTAAAAAAAAAAAAAAAAAAAAGATAATACTCATCTTGGTGAACAACAAAGAGCAGAATGCTGTCCAGGTGCCACACACGTGGGATGCACAGCTGGCAGACTACCCCAGGCAGTTATCTTCTACTCAAGCCATGAAGCCAACAACTTATTAAATCATTAACTTGTTAAGATTTTGGAATGATTTTTGGTATTTTACTTATCTACTCTTGTGGGTACACAACGCATATGTGCATGTTTAAGATATCTGAAGGCTGAGTATACAGAAGCTTATGGATTAACCCAGGACTTCATAATACCATTCACTAACGAAGCATTTTCCTCTATATTCATATTAACAAAAGCTTTGAACAAATAATTAATGGTTCACAAGTCAGAAAATATACTAAGGACATGAAAAAGTTGTATTTGTTTCAATAAAAGACATTCATGTATACAAAATAATTCAAACTAAATAAGCACTCAAGGGGAAAACTGAGAAACCTTAGTTTTTCACTCTATCGGTACACATCTAATAATTTAAACAGATGGATGACTTTAAGAGTTTCATATACAGACAAATGCTAACACAGAAATTTCTTTTTTTTTTTTATTTTTTTTTTTTTTAAAGATTTATTTATTTATTATATGTAAGTACACTGTAGCTGTCTTCAGACACTCCAGAAGAGGGAGTCAGATCTTGTTAAGGATGGTTGTGAGCCACCACGTGGTTGCTGGGATTTGAACTCTGCACCTTTGGAAGAGCAGTCGGTGCTCTTACCCACTGAGCCATCTCACCAGCCCTAACACAGACATTTCTTTTTTTTTTTTTTATTATTATTATTTTCTTTATTTACATTTCAAATGCTATCCCAAAAGTTTCCTATACCCCTCCCCCCACCTCTGCTCCCCTACCCACCCACTCCCACTACTTTGCCCAGGCCTTGCCCTGTGCTGGGTCATATAAAGTTTACAAGACCAAGGGGCCTCTCTTCCCAGTGATGGCTGATTAGGCCATCTTCTGCTACATATGCAGCTAGAGACACGAGCTCAGGGGGTACTGGTTAGTCCATATTGTTGTTCCACCTACAGGGTTGCATCCCCCTTCAGCTCCTTGGGTACTTTCTCTAGCTCCTCCATTGGGGACCCTGTGTTCGCTCCAATAGCTGACTGTGAGCATCCACTTCGGTGTTTGCCAGGCACTGGCATAGCCTCACAAGAGTCCGCAATATCAGGGTCCCTTCAGCAGAATCTTGCTGGCATGAGCATTAGTATCTAGGTTTGGTGGCTGATGATGGGATGGACTCCCGAATGGGGTAGTCTCTGGATAGTCCATCCTTTCATCTTAGCTCTAAATTTTGTCTCTGTATCTATATCCTTTCATGAGTATTTTGTTCCTTATTCTAAGGAGGAATGAAGTATCCACCCAGTGGTCATCCTTCTTGGTTTTCTTCTGTTTTGCATAATGTATCTTGGGTATTCTAAGTTTCTGATCCGCTTATCATAACACAGACATTTCTATACAAATGCTATGTATAGTGTATAAATAAGTACAGATGATTATTTTGTCAAAATTCTCATCAAGATCCAATACCTGTCTCCACAATATTTTCTGTTTCCGTCGTCTCCAGTCCATCCATGCTGTCCTCGTCTTCCACTGTAGATTTTCCTCTACTTCGAGGCCTACAGCAAAAAATAATAATAATTATTATTATTATTATTAATTAATTAATTAAGCATATAAAATCAAATACTAAAATTTTTGCTTGGTTGTTTTGGAGCCTCCTCCTCCTCCTAACTACTGAGATGTGCACCATGGACTATCACACCCAGATAAATGTTGAATTTTAAGACTTAGATTTAAAAACCATATAAAGCATTCTTGGAAAATACAGCAAATAAAATTTGAGCTTTCTCTTGCATAATAGTACATTAAGTAATAAAAAAATATTTTCTTCCTTAAAGCCTGAATGTGAGGACAAACCCATGTTAATAAATATCTTAAGTTTGGAACTATTAATTCAGGATTTTGCTTCTTTAAAGTGACATTTTCCAAAACTTATTAGCTTTTATATTTCTAATAAGTTCTTTACAAAGTTCAGACTTTTAAAAGGTTGTAGTCTACATTTAGTAAAATTTAAAAGTGATACCTGAACATTCCATTTCCTAAAAGCTCATGTGACTAGGCCAGCAAAGATCATTCAATGGGTAAGGGTGCTTGCCTCCAACCCTGAGGACCCGAGTCAACTCCTGGGACCCACATGGTAAAAGGAGCAAACAAAGCCTGCAAGCTGTTCTCTGACTCCTACATGTGCACATGAAAACATAGAACCACAGAAATAAATCAAATGTAATTTAAAACATTGAGTAGATTTAAAAGAAAAACAAATAAAAGTGGCCAGACCTGGGAGTTCAAACCTTTATTTAACCCCAACCCTCAGTTGAATCTTTGAGTTTAAGGTCAGCCTAGTCCACACAGCAAGTTCTAGGGCTACATAATGTGACCCAAACCTCCTTAATTAATTAATTACTTAGTTAATTTTATCAGTATAATAACACAGAAGAGAAAAGATGACAGCAATCAATACAGCTTAGTAATAGAGAATTTATCTGACATAAACAAGGTCCCGGGTTTAATCACCAACAACAACAAAAAAAATCATCATTTAATTAATTAAGATCTGATAGAGCAGCTCAGTGGACATCTTATTCATCAACTGCAACAAATGACATGGGTTTTCTTCTGTTTTTAATTCAGAGCCAAAAACTAACACTTCATTTACACACACATACACACACACACACACACACACACATACACACACACAAAACTTGATTCCATCCAAGCACTCTTCTAAGTATATTTATTAGCCTTTGTTCATTGGTGGTTCTCAATGGTAGCGAGCAGAGTTGATTTCTCCCAGAAATTATCTGGCAATGTCTGAACATGTTGTTTGTGGTCACAATATGGAGTGCAGAAGATATGAGTTCCATTTTTCACTTTATTTTTATGATAAAATAGAAACTATAAAATATTTAAAGATATTTAGGGCCTGAGTTCAGTTCCCAGCACCCACATTAGGAATTACAAAATCACCAGTTAACTCTAGCCCAGACAATCTGATATACTCTTCTGGTTTCTGTGGGGATCCACAAAGAGTGGCATAAACACATAGACCCATACACACACATATGAATTTTCTTAATCACAAGAAATATAAAGTTCTATTGTTTAAAAAAAAAAATGCTAAAGGGGACTAGACACTCCATGAGTCTTAAGATTTGGTTCAAGAAATAACCTCCTGGTATTTTAAGCTAATAGCTTTAAGCAACATTTGATTGATCCTTCTGACCTCTTTATGTAGTACATTGCATTTTGCCTGTTCTTTGCATGGAACTATCTCACACAGCAACAATTCCATTGTATTCCCAGTACAATCACCTGAAACTTTCCACTACCTGGCTTCTCTTGCAGACTACCTATATCTGCCTCTCTCCTAAGCTATCTTACCAATTCTGCCTTTGATCTCGGTGGTCAAAATCCATAAAGGGTCAAGAAAAAAACGGCTCAGAGGTTAATAGTCACAGTCACCAAGCCAGATGACCCCAGTTGAGTTGCTCACATGATGGAAGTAGAGAACCACCTGATCTCTACACATGCATAGTAGTACATACCCATGTGGCAACACAAATACTCATTTCTAAAAATGAGTAAAATGCAAGAAAAATCCCTAAAGTTATCTACAGCACAGCAAGGAACTACCCAACTCCCAGGTTTAACACCTAAGGCCTTTTTAAACAAATGATAAGTTTGGCTTTCCATCTCCCCCCATCCCATGTACCTCTAGAAGATCCCTTCCCTGCTAGATGACTTATGAAACATAAAAATAACCATTTTAGATGGAACATATGAAAATATTTTCCTAAAATTATACAGCTCTACAATTTTCAAGATGAGTAAAAAGGTAATTTTCCCTTTGAAATTAAATCTGTAATGCCAAGTGTGGTCTGAATAAGAATGGCCTTAGTTATCAGAGAGTGAATTGCCTTGCAAGAATTATAAGGATTAGGAGATGCAGCCTTCTTGGAAGAGGTTCAAAAGCCCATGTAGGGCCCAGTCTCTCTCAGTCTCTCCACCTGAAGAATGTAGTTCTCAGCTACTGCTCTAGCAGCATGCATGCCACCACACTCCCTGTGTCATGACAATAATTGACTAACCCTCTGAAACCGTAAGCAAGCACCAGTTAAATGCTTTCTTTTATAAGTGTTGCCTTGGTCAGTGTCTCTTCACAGCAAAGTACACTGACTAAGATACCAGAGCTTCATGTCTCTGGCATTGAAGGCTTGTTTCACCATGCCAGACATTTATTCTTAGTAAGAACAGAAATTGCTATAATTATTCTTTAGTGATATTTGTCATTATTAAAAGTCATTAGAGAAGCTGGAGAAATTACTCAGCATTTAAGAAGAGCACTAGATAGATGCTCTTCCAGAGGGCCTAGGTTCAATTCCCAGTATCCACATGACAACTCACAACTCCCATTCCAGAGGACCCAATGCACTCACACAGACATACATGCAGGCAAAACAGCAATGCACATAAAGAAATAAATAAAAACAACTTTTTAAAAAGTCACTAAAATGTGTATAATCTTTGGCCCAGAAAGGCAAGATGAGAATTTATCATGAATAAATAATAAAGCACACAAAGTCATTAAATGAAGGATTTTCATTTGAGCATTGTATTTGTTTGAATGAGAAATGTCTCCTATAGACTTAAGCATTTGAAAAAGTCTCCAGGTGGTACTGTTTAGAAGCTTAGAAAGTAAAAAAAAAAAAAAAAACTTAGAAAATGCAGCCTTAAATGTAGCCTGACACAATATCAGGTTAGCTCTCAACTTCACCCTTGTGGCACACAATGAGCTCTTGACTTCCTGCTCCAGCTACCAAATTTCCCCATCATGATGAATTCTAAGCCTCTAGAATAGTGGATCTCAGCCTTCCTATGTTGTGACCCTTTAGTACAGTTCCTCATGTTTGGTAACCTCCAACCATAAAATTATTTATTTTGCTGCTGTTGTTATGAAACATAATATAAATATCTGATCTACAAACTCCAAAGAGGTTGCATACCACAGATTGAGAACCACCACTGCCCTAGAAGCATAACACCAAGTGAACCCTTTCTTCCATAAATTGTATTGGTCATGGTATTTTATCAGTGCAATAGGAAAGTAACTAATACAGTGTTAAGTTTCAAAAAATAGATATGAAAGACCTGCAAGATGGGTCAGCTGGTGAAGGTATCCATCACCAAGCCTGACAACTTCATTTTGATGTTTAGGAGGCACATGGTAGAAGATAATCACCTCCAGCAAGTTATCCTCTGACCGCCCATGTGAGTGTCATTGGCTCATTTGCCCTCCCTACATACACAGAAAAATTAACTGGAATGTAATTTTCAAAATGAGAGGGTTCCAGCAGAGATTTTTTTCCAGTCCACCAAGAAAAGACTATTCAGAAGAATTATTTAAGTGATGATATTCAGCATCTACTAAAATCATATACAAATACAGTTAATAACATATAAATCTTTTATGACTATCCTATGTGAAAAGAGAATCAACTTTTTCTGCATGTTTTCTACACACATACACTGTGTGCGGGTATGTGAATAAAACATACCGTGTGTGTGTGTGTGTGTGTGTGTGTGTGTGTGTGTGTGTGTGTGTGTGTAAAACATAACAAGTAAAACCCTAACATAACGGTCATGTTTTCCTTGGACTTGCAAAATGGATCAGTTGATTAAAGGTCTTTTGCACTAATATCAACAACCTGAGCTTGATCCCCAGGACCCACATATTAAAGAAAACCAATTCTAACTAACTGTCCTCTTACCTCCATGTGTGCCATAACAGGCATGTAGGCATGCACGCATGCGCTCACACACATGCACACACACACACAATCAAGAAGTAAAATTTATCTGTGCACTGTGCATCTATGGAAGTATTCTAGAGTGGGACAGTGAGGGGCACACAGGGTTAAATCATGGCACCTTTCAAAGGCTTACTGAGGAAAGAAAGTCCAGGGGCCTACGCCCCTCTTACTGCATCTGTCACTTCTGCCACCTGCTGGAATTAGACTCCAGCTTCTCTCTCTTCGTTCTCAGGCCTTTCTTTCAACCAGGACTGAATACCAGAGACTCTTCACAGCTTGGGATTAGGGACTTCTAGGTCTAAGTCATTCAGTTGTCTAGACCTAGAAAATGGTTCTTGACTCTCCGGTTATGCAGACTATCGCTGTTGTTATTAGACCAATCTAATATAATCTCTATTAATATGTATTATGTAAACAGTATACTGATTCCATTAATCCAAAGAAGAACCTATCTAAACCTATGAGCATTCTAAAATATCAAACTACCTCCTTAGAATCAAACATTGTCATTAGTTACATCGAGGACTCTCTCATGTCATTAGTTACAGTTACTAGACCAGAAACCCTAGAAAAAAATTGATGAGAGAAAATGATGGCAAGGATGAGAGACTTGGAGCTGTAGAGCAGAGGGGATTCTATGAAACATGCTAAGTATAGACTAAGGTGGAATGATAGTTTAAAAGTGTGTGTGTGTGTGTGTGTGTGTGTGTGTTCGTGTTTTAAGTGTATGTGAATTAGAGAAGATGCATGCTTAAACTTGATGTTTTCTTCTTACTAGAAACATAACTTTATTTAAGGTGGGAGGAAAAGTATTAAGGATATTGTGTAAGCTAGGTAAATGATCAGTAGAGAGCCACATCCCCAGTTCCTAGAAACAAATCAAATTTCTCCCTAATATATTTTTCCTCATCTGTTGAAAAGGGATAATGGTATATTAACACATGTCTATTACTACAGTTTAGTGTTCAGTAGTTACCTACACTTATATTCATTTTTATTCCTATTAGTATGGTAACATAAAAAAACATTGATACTAAGACAGCAACAGAGACTCCTTAACAATCAATGCTTTTTTGTTGGTTGTTTTAAAGGTTCATAATTGTGTACATACATACATAATTATGTATGCTTGTGTACTCTGGTATGGTACCCAGAAAGGTCAGAAGAGGACATAGGATCTGCTGGAAATGATGTTACAGGTGGTTGTGAACCACCATGTGGGCACCAGAAATCAAACCCAGATCCTCTTTAAGAGCAACAAGTGCTCTTAAGTACTTGCTAGGCCAGCTATCCATTCTCCAGTCACTTTTTAAACAACCTCAGTTCAAGCCCTGCCAATGGTCCAACATTAGAAAATAATAAAATCTAAGACTATAGAAGGCATAAAGGGAAGAGAAAGGAATGAGTGTGAGAGGAAGGGAAACACCAAAGAAAATGAAGTCTGTATAGATAGTTCAAATAAATAAATAAATAAATAAATAAAACCACTTCAGTCCTGCCAGCCCCCACCCACCGCCCCAACACACACAATCATGTTTAGTTAAGTGTGTATGTCTGTGGAGGAGTGTGTGCAATATGTATACAGGTTGCTGTGGAGGCCAGAGGCATCTGATGCCTTTGGAGCTGTGATCCAACCAATGTTGGTACTAGGATTTGAACCCAGGTCCTCTACAAGAGCAGTACACACCCTTATCCATGAGCCACCTCTCTAGCCCAGTACATTACTTCTTACATCAACTACTTAAATATTGCAATGTCTTTCCCCAACCTTGCAAACTAAATTAAAACTATTCCTTTGACTTAAAACCCATACTACTTGTACAAGAGGAAGAAGCAGCGCAGCAGGGACCTGTGGTTGAGAGTCCTGCCAGCAATTACAGGACAAGTATTGGCAAAGGAGCAGCCAAAGATGCAGCCTACATGCTACAGGCCGACAAGACCTATGGTTGTGTGCCTGTGGCCAACAAGTGGGACACATGCTCCATAGAAGAGGCCATGAATGAGATCAGAGCCAAGTACCGTCTGCAGCAGAGTGGGGAAGAGTTGCCAACTACCTCCTAGGCATCCTACCAACTTGCTTTAACCTCCAGCAAGGCAGGGGCCTGGATGGACAAGGCTGCTGCTATCAGGACCCATCCTGGAGCCCCATTTGTAAACTATGAGGTCCTGCCAGGTGCCACTCAGGCTGGAGGAGAAGTAGGTGTTTATCACTGCTGGAATTTGGATGTATGGTGTGTGTGTGTGTGTGTGTGTGTGTGTGTGTGTGTGTGTGTACGTGAATAAATGTGTGAGTGGGTATTTAATCTGCATTATTCTCTATTACCCTTGGAACTTTCTTCCTCATGGGCCTGGGGTTACTTTACATTGAATAGACACTTTTTGACAACAAGCCACCACCAACCCCCCCCCCCAAAAAAAAAAACCTCACTCACGTGGTACAGCTTTTACACAAGCTACTCCCTCTGCCTGCAAAGTACCTCTATTTCCTCCAATAATCTTTCAACAATCAAATAGGTAGAAATCAAACCTATAATGCTTTTCTGACTTAGCTTAGTGGTTCAGCTGCAAGCTCTGCACTGAACTTCTACTACCCAGTGACACCTTAAAAAGAACGTCATTTCTGTGTGCCTCCAATACTTTGCTGCAGAGACAGAAAATAAGAAAAATCTATCACTGCTGGGAAATTTTAATGAACATACTGATTAAATTAAAATTAAGTAAAAGAAAGTAAAGAAAGAGAAAGAATCAAACCTTTATCCTGCCTTTTCTATATGAATAATTACAGAGAACAATCAACCAAGAGATACTGATCAACCTGGTATATACTGTAGTGCCAGCTACCCTCAAGACTGAGGTAGAAAGGATCACTTGAACCAAGTTACGCATACATTAACTTCATTCTGTTTTGCTTTTATTTTTATTTCATGTATATGAACATTCGCTTTAGTGTATGTATGTGAACCCATGTGTGTGCAGTGCTTGTCAGGGGCAGGAAAGCTGTTGAATCCCCTGGAACTAGAGTTACAAGGGGTTGTAAACAACCATGTAGGTGCTGAGAACTGAAACTGAGGTCTCTGCAAAAGCAGCGAGTGCTCTTAACTGTTGAGCCGTCTCCTCAGCCCCCACATATTCTATTGTAATTTCAACTTAATTAGATATGAACTCAAAACTAAGGGTTTTTAAAAATCCTTACTTTTTAAAGATAGCGTTCTCAATTACTTATAAGTAACACCATGCCTGGCTCGAAGTAATGCAAGAGGGCAGGTTGTGGTTGTTTTCTAAGGAGAGAGAGAAGGGAAACCTGAAACTAGATAAGTATGGAGGTGGGGGAGAATCCAGGAGGAGATGGGAAAGGAGAAACTATGATCAGAATATACTGTATGAATTTTCAAATAAAAAAATAATTAGGGCTGGAGAGATGGCTCAGCAATTAAGAGCACCAACTGCTCTTCCAGAGGTCCTGAGTTCAATTCCTAGCAACCACATGATGGCTCACAACCATGTCATAATGAAATCTAGTACGCAGGTGTACATGCAGTTATACTTTAAATTTAAAAAAAAAAAAAAACCACAAAAATATTAATTACATACCTATAGTATCTATACTTCCTTCCAGCTTACCAGTGTACTAAAAATACAGTGCAAGATGAAACAAAATTCCTAAAACTAGGCCTTTTTTTTTGGTTGTTTCTTTGTTTCCCTAAGACATTGTAGGGTTTCCCTGGATGTCCTGAATTTCATTTTGCAGACCAGGTTGGCCTCGAATTCACAGTCACCTACCTCTGCAGTGCTGGGAATAAAGGGGCACGCCCCGATGCCCGGTCACTGAACTTTCTAGTACATATAAAAGTCTCTATACAATACATCATTTACTTTCTTTAGGAAAAAAAAAAAACAAAACTATTTTTCAATAATATATTTTATTAAAAGTAATAATAAATGAACTAAAACTGGTGTGTGTTGTTGTTTTAGGTTAAGTGATGACAGGATAGGGGGTGCATTACATTATTCTCTACATACTTACATGTAACCAACCATTTTTTTTAAGATAGAAGAGTTTCTAAGAGTAAAGGGAAAAGGATATCCTTAGGAAGGAATGTGGGTAATTTTTAACAAGGAGAAGGGAATCACAATTGGAAAGTCTCATGAAAGAAATTATTGCAGCAAAAAGACCTTTGCTGAAAAGTATCAGCAGAATAAAGAATTCAGACAGAGTTTTGTGGAACTGTGTTAGTGCAGAGCCTCCACTACATTAAAGCACAAGTCCTATGAGAAGATTGCTTCTTTCAAACTCTGGCTCTACAACTCTCTGGAATTCTTTGTTAAAAAGAAAACCAGGAGTAACAAACAACCTCTACTCAAAAGATTTCATAACAACTAAACATGAAGATGCTTACACAGTTTTCCTAAACTGCTGCTTCACCTAAGTTCTCATTGTCATCATCTAGACTACAGACAGAACAGTCTCTCAAAGGCCAAGGAACTTGTGAACTCTCTTGGGCATTGCAGAGTACACTGACAGTCCAACTGGCTTTTTTTCCTCCTGGGCATACAGCTGATTTTGTTAACTTTCCTTACATGTAATTGAGACGAAAGCAATACTGACAGGAGACTCTTATCCACTCACAGTACTTGTCCCCAAACCTCCCTAGAATATGCACCCCATCGCCTCTTCTCTTCGTGGCGCCTTTTCACGTGGGTGTTGACATCAGAGATCAGGCCAAGTCCTTCGCGACTAAGTTAGTGTGATAAACCTGAGATCCTACCTAGCATGCTCCAACTACCAGTTCTCTTTGTGGACTTATCACAGCAATCAACATTTTAAAGAAAGGGAAAATAACAAATCCAGGAATTAGCAAGGCATAGTACCACAGGCTTGTAATCCCAGCCGAGGCTCACACCAAGACACCAGAGTAGTCTACCTAACAAATTCCAAGCCAGTCAGGGTTACAGATAGACCATCTCAATAAGAAAAGAAGATCAAGGAGATTACTCAGTGAGTACAAGCACCTACTACATACACCTAACCAGTCTGATAATTCTCAGAGCCCATAAAAGTATCCCGTTGTTAATCCAGGACTCCTATAATAAAAGACAGGAAGTAGAAAAAGAGAATCACCCAGAAACTGGTTTATGCAGCTCAGCAGAAGAAACAAGAAACAAGGTGGAAGACAAGATCAATGCCCCAAGTTATTCTCTGATTTGCATGTGTGATCCACACGAAATATTTTATACATATGAATGACGGGGTCCCTAAAAAGCCATGGCTAGGCATAGAATTCACTACATAGACCAGACAAGACAAAAATTTTTTAAAGTAAAAGTAAAGGGGGGGAAGGCAAGAAATGAAATAAAAAAAAAAACAGTCAAACACACAGCCATGCATGCACCTGGAAGACTAAGGCAAGAAGACCACAATACCATTCTGGGCTAAAGAGTGAACTCAAGGTGCACATGTGGGTAGAGACAGTATTACAAGAGAATGTTTAGTACAATCCCACTTGTTTTGTTTAAATACCTTTTTTTTTTTTTTAATGTTATGTGCTCTGGTGTTTTGCCTGCATGCATGTCTGTATGTCAGATCCCTTGGAACCATAGTTGTAAGCATCCATGTGGGTGCTGGGAATTGAACCTGAATCCTCCTGAAGAACAGACAATGTTCTTAATTACTAAGCCATCTCTCTAGCCCCCTTTTCCAGGTGTGGTGGCATATATCTATAATCTCGTGATTCTGGAGCTTGAAGAGGTAATATGATAAATTTAAGGAAGGACATTTGAAGCTACACGGCAATACTGTCTCCCAAAAATAATATTGACCAAAAACAAAAAGCTAAAAACATTCAGTTGTAAAGTACTTGGCTGGCATCCATGAAATTCTAGGTTCTATCCCAGAAGCCACATAAAACTAAGCATAGTCACATGCCGGGAGTGTGGGAAAAAAAAAAAAAAAAAAAAACTAAGCATAGTGGTCAATGCATGTAATACCAGCACTTAGCAGAAGACAGGGGAATCAGAAGTTAAGGTCATCTTTAACAACATAAATGGTAAAGACAAGCACGGGATATATGAAATCCTGTCTCAAAAAAATAAATAAATAAAAAAGCAAATGCTCCTATGTGTTCATGTTTCATTGCACATGGCATCTTATCTACAAGCCAGAAATATGTAGACAGAATGACCAAATGATCACCACCGTACTTGTGATTTATACCATTTGTCCGTTTATCATAAACACACTCAACATGTGTTAAAACACTTTAAAATAAGCCAGGTTTGGTGGCATACATCTTTAATCCCAGACCTGGAGGCAGAGACAGGTATATCTCGGAGTTCCAGGGTAGATAGGGCTATGCAGAGAAATAAAAATTATTATTTAAAAAAAAACTTTAAAGATATATATATAATAATAATAATAATAATAATAATAATAATAATAATAATATATAATAATAATATATAATAATAATAATAATAATAATATATAATAATAATGTTAAATGATCAAATAATAATGTTAAATGATCAAAACCAACTCCCAAAATCCTATATTATCATCTTGTGAAGTGGAACATCAAGGCTAAGTGAAAAATATTAGGATGTTTTAGAACGAACATATTATTTGATCAATCTCATTAAAGTGGATGTATTTATACTTAAGTAAATATATGTTTTAAATTCTCTTTTAGGATATTTTAATGTGTATGATTATTTTGCTTACATGTGCATAGGCACACCATGTTCATACCTGGTACTCAGTAAGGCCAAAAGGAGGCATCAAAGTCCCTAGAACTGGATTTAAAGCTAGTTGTGATATAGATGCTGAGAATTTAAGGAGGAACAGTATGTACTCTTAACAACTTGCTATCCCTCCAGCCTACTATAGAAAGTAAATATATTTAAATTACCATATGCACATCTGAAAAAAATGAATATGACCCAAAATCCACAGTTCTCCACCATCTGTGAACTGTGGGAGCATGTGAAGGGCTGGTCTTGCTGAACCAAAGCTTCAACATCTCCATGACATAGGGCAACAACAGGATATCCAGGAGGAGGCCTGGAGAGGATCCAATGTTAATGGTGTCACAGAAGCCAGAAACTTCAAGCCAGACCAGTAACTCACTGTAATGAACATTCGCAAGTGAAGATGTGTAGATAGAGGGACATATTGTGAGACACACTGTGTCTAGGTCTTCTTACAAGGACTTGTAGATGGGCCCTATTCTATGGTTTCCTCATCCCAACCTGATTGCATTGAAGAATCTATTTTATAATTCCCCCAACAAGGTCACATTTCTCAGATCCTGAACAAATACATATGAGGGTGTTTTTTTTGTTTGGTTTTTTTTGGTTTGCTCTTGGTTTTTGGTTTGGGGGGGTTGTTTTGTTGCTGTTGTTTGTTTGTTTGTTTGTTTTGAGACAGGGTTTCTTTGTATTTAAGCCTGGTTATTCTAGAACTTGCTCTGTAGAGCAGGCTGGCTTTGAACTCAGAGATCTGCCTGCTTCTGCCTCCCTAGTGCTGGGATTAAAGATTAATTCCTCCACTGCCCAGTGAGGATAGTTTTGTTTCTTCCCCCAATTAATTAACCCAGTTGAAGCAGACACATTAGAGATGTTTTTAGGAGCCGGGCATGGTGGCGCATGCCTTTAATCCCAGCACTTGGGAGGCAGTGCCTGGCGGATTTCCGAGTTCGAGGCCAGCATGGTCTACAAAGTGAGTTCCAGGACAGCCAGGGCTATACAGAGAAACCCTGTCTCGAAAAACCAAAAAGAAGTGTTTTTAGGGGTTGGAGGAGGGGATAGGGAGTTTGTGGAGGGAGGCTCAAAGTCAGCGCCCAAGCATTCTTTTCTCTGTTTCTTGTCCACCCTTATGTGAAGAACCTACACTACCATGTGATCCCACCACACTTTTGTTTAAGCACATGGACAAGCAGCCAGACTGAATCATCTGAAACTGTGATGTAAATAAAACCTGTCTCTCTTAAGATGCTTTTCTGAAGTATTTTGTCCAGGCAACTCAAAAGAAGAAAAATGATATCAGAAATAGAGAGGAAGGTTTTTCTGAAAGATGGAAGCCCTAATGCTCAAGTACCCTAGGATGTAACTGTATTTGGAAATAGAGCTGCCTTTAAGGTAAAATGAAGTTAAAATGGACTTAAGATGTAGTCGGATGGGGCCAGGGAGCAGGGCTAGAGAGATAGCTCAAAGATAAAAGTTATTTGTTGCTCTTGCAGAGGAACTGGGTTGGTTCAGTTCCCAGCACCAATATGGTGGTTCACAGCCATGCATTAACCTGATTCGAGAGGATCCAATCTTTTCTGACCTTTATGGGCACCTAGCACAAAGCTAATGCACATACATACATTCAGGCAAAACTCTATCTAACATAAATAAAATGAATAAATCTTATCCTTGTAAATTAACAACAACAACAACAAAAAGATGGAGTCTTGGGGCTGGTGAGGTGGCTCAGCAGACAAAGGCACTTGTTATCAAGCCTAACAACAGGAGTATGATACTCATGACCCACAGCAAAGAAGAAGAAAACCAACTCCCACAAATTATCCTCTGACTTCCATATAGGTGTGTGAGCATGAGCATGCATGCACACACACATACAAGTTTAACAAAATGACATCACAATTCAAACAACAACAACAACAAAAAAGCAAGACAATGTCAGCACACAGTAAGAATACAGCTATCTGAAAACCGAACTGAAAAGCCTAAAAAGAACCAACTCAACTGACTTGGATTTTCAGCTTCCAACAGTGAAGGAAACAAGGGGGAGGTTCTATTCTTTTAAGTAGCTACTCTGTGGTAATCTGTTAGTACCACAAAGGAACTAGTGGAGGCAGAACTAAAAAGTACTCTGTTAGATACTTTCCTGAAGAATTGGGAACTAAGTTGAGAAGCACACACCAATATGATGAGTGACCCTCATACTAAGGGGAAAATAGTCACTACAGAAACTACAAACCACCAATCAAGACACATGACTTAAGGTGTGGGAAGGGGGTAGTGAGGAGGGAGAGAGGGACAGAGGGAGAGAGGGAGAGAGGGGAGGAAGGAGGGAGGGAGAGAGGGGAGGAGGGAGGGAGGGAGATCATAAGCACTGAACTTTCTTAAGTCAGGGTAACAGACACTTAGATTCCTCCCCATTTTCAATCAAGAAAATACAGGCCCAGAAAGATTAAGTAAATGGCCATGGTCAGTTTGAAAGTGGAGTGCCATTGATTGAGTTTCCAACTCTCTCAGATCCTTCCCACCTCTGATAGTTTTAATCTTAACAAACAAACAAAAGTGAAGAAGCTCAAAAGGAAAAACAAAAAACTTTGATTCTGAGATATGGAAAAGTAGCTTTGGCTTTATTATTACTTATATAAATTCATCCAAATGGGTTCTGAAGGGAAATGAAATTTAAAATGAAATTTAAGGCCTGGGATTCATGTAACATGTCCAGAGAGTTGTTTTGTGAGCTTAGAAGCCTGAGGTTAGGAACCTAGCAGACCTGGGCAAGTCCGAGCAAGCAGGCCCACCGTTACACAGTAACCAGATGTTCCACTGACCCGCCCCTCAGGTTCCTGACATCCTAACTTGCTGTCCTGTAATCATTCTGCTGAGCCAATCGTGTGTAACCACACCAATTCTTGCTAGCCCCGACCCCTCCCCCTACAAAACCCTCTAGCTTTCCAGGCACGTGGTCGATTTCTTGTTCTCCTGCGTGAGATACGAATCGGCCAGGAGCTCCGACATTAAACTACCTCATGTTTTTACATCAAGATGGTTTATTCGTGGTTTTTGGGCGTTGCCTTATCGAGACTAAAGTGGGGAGGGCTCCCCACGAAAGTCTTACAGGTTCCTCAATATTTTGAGTCAATCACTGTGGCTCACTCCTGAATATCAGATTTAAAAAGTTGAGGTAGAAGGATCATTGTAAATTCAAAGCCAGCCTGTGCTACATAGTGAGTTCCAGATTAGCCTAAACTAACTAGTGAGACCTTGTCTTGCAATAACACTAAAGGATGGGAAGGGAGGGGGAGGAAGAGAGGGTTGTGGGGGGAGAGGGAGGGAAGGGGAGGGTGGGAGACTTAAATTATATGGAAATGACTGAGAGGAGCACAGAGACTACTTCATACACATTCTAATAACAGGGAATCCTCCAGAACTTCAACTTCTTATCTTACCAGCTCTTCAGTGGACTAGTCCAAATCCAAAGACAAGTTAACTATTGCTCAATTCTGCTCCATGTCTCCACTACACATATGCACTCGCGCGCACACACAGATGCACGCTGTGATATTCAATTAGTTTAAAAGAAAAAGAAAAACAAACAAAAACAAACACCAGGAAAGAAACAAATCCCATGTCCTCCTCTGCCACACCTGCCTAGCTTTCACATGGGCTCTGAAGGCCTGAACTCTGGGCCTCATACTTGCCCATCCGGCATTTTATCCACTGAAGCATCTCTGCAGTCCCAATTGTAAATATGTAACACAAAGTGTAATACAAGGGTAAAGAAAATAAAAATTTATAATGCCTTACATCTAGTCAATAGCAAAAGTTCATTGAAAATAAAAAATCTTCCTGGGCTCAAGCCCCAACATTCAGATGAAGGGGGAGAGATCTTATTTATCATTACTATACTCTCTCTTCACCTGGAGAAACATTTCTCTGGGAAAACTGGTAAGAAAATAATACATTATACATAAGGCACATTAAACTGATCTCCCTCCAAATCCTCAATCAATCCTTCAAAAAAAAAAGAATTCCAGCCGGGCGTGGTGGCGCACGCCTTTGGCCCCAGCACTCGGGAGGCAGAGGCAGGCGGATTTCTGAGTTCAAGGCCAACCTGCAACCTGGTCTACAAAGTGAGTTCCAGGACAGCCAGGACTATACAGAGAAACCCTGTTTCAAAAAAAAAAAAAAAAAAAAAAAAAAAAAAAAAAAAAAAAAAAAAAAAAAAAAAAAACAAGAATTCTATGGGACTAGAGAGATGGCTCAGTGGTTAAAGAGCAGCTGCTGCCCTTCTAGAAAACCCAAGCTCAGTCCCCGGCACCCACATAGGGCAGTTCACAACAACCATCTGTATGTAAGTCTAGCTCAAGGACTTGCAATACCTTCTGGCTTCCACCAGCATGTCTATAACATACATACATACATACATACATACATACATACATACATACATGGAACAAATAAGTCTTAGGAGTGGGGATTTCATATAAAAAGTACATAAATAAATGGATCTATTTTAAATCTTGGAATATTGTAACTCTAGAAATTTTATGACATAAACCTAAATTAATTTTCTTAGAAATGTGTTTTTAGCTGGACAGTGGTGTCTCACACCTTTAGCCCCAGCACTTGGGAGGCAGAGGTGGGTAAATATCTGAGTTCAAGGCCAGCCTGGTCTACAGAATGAGTTCCAGGACAGCCAGGGCTACACAGAGAAACCCTGTCTAGCCTGACAGTGGTAGTACACACCTCTAATATCACACTCTGGAGGCAGACATGGGGGACAGGCCAGCTTACTCTGCAGAGTTTTCCAGGAGCCCAAGGATACAAAGGATACAAAGAGAAACCCTGTCTCAAGACAACAAAAACAGGCCAAAAAAAGGAAAGGAAAGGAAAGTGTTTTTAAGCTCACAACTCGGAATTTAGAAGAAGTCTATCAAGTATACGAACGTGAATGAATACTTTCTAAGCACAACAGTGTCCAGAAAACAGGAAAAGCTTCAAAGTAGTCACTCAATTGAAGGCATGACCTATCATACAAAAAACTACTAATGACCTATATCATTTGAATACGACAAAAGGATAACTTTAAACATTCCTTTTACTAAATTTCAGGTATTTCCCCTTGGCCCTACTTGTCCATTTACCATTCACCTGGTTAGTAATTACTAATAATCAATACCTGGTCAAAGGTTAAAATGATGAGCTTTGAACCACTTCATTACTTTTCCCCTTACATGTTTTAAAGGCATTGTGCTCAGAGTCCCATATGCATGACCATTAAAAGCTCTAGGCTTAATGAACTTGTCCAAAATGTTCCATTCTGATACACATATAGATACATACTATATACATGCATGTGTGTATGTGTGTGTGTATGTGTGTGTGTGTGTGTGTGTGTGTATCTAAGTAATTATTATGAAAGATTATTTACAAGTCACCACAGAGTAATGGCCAACCTAACAAAAACCCACATCATTATTAGTGACCCAATCACATATCCTCCTAGCTCATATTTTGTTCCTTGTTATAGAGTACACCTTCCATTATGAAGCTGATGTACACATTATGGCTTTCCCAGCCTCAGTTATACCTACTACATGGAAGCATGCCCAGTCAAGGCCCCAAAAAAAAAGAGCTGAGAGAAAAACTTACAAAGGCTACAGTAAATGTTTATATTCCAAATGAAAGAGGTGTGTGAGCAATGCCATCTTTACTGACAATGACTGTTGATGCAAATCCTTTTTCTTCACACCCTCTATCAATAATATTCCATAAATCCTTTGAGCTAGTCCTGACAACATGAAGAATCACGTCAATATGCCTACTTCTCTCTTCCTCTAAACCCTCTCTCCTGGCTGCTTACGGTTCTCTTAATAGTAAGCCTGCTTCTCCCGTAACCTCTCATTCTCTTCTCAAAAAAGCTGTAGTATGAGCATTTTTTTTTAACTCCTTTAGGGTGCCGGAGGTTGAACCCAAGGCCTCACCTATACCAGGTGCTCTGAAAGGAATGTTTTAGGTCACTTCTCTGCTCAAAAGTTCCCATGGGCATCTCTTCCCACCTAAATGTAAAAAAACAAAACAGAAGACAGTTCTCACAATGCAAGGTCCTACATGGCCTGACTCCCAATACTTTGCTTACTTGCCCTTTATCACACTGTTCAGTCCTGATGCCTCTTTTCAATTCAGTTCTATGAAAAACTCAAGCATAAGAGCCTTTTTGCATTCATTGCTCCCTATGCTAATCCCCCACATCCACACCAGCCTCTGCACTCTCACAGTCCCTTTTAGATTCAGTCATCTTACTGGAACCTCCCTGATCAGCTTATTAACCCAATAATGCTGTTCTTATCCTGTCCATTACTTTAATTTTTTCCACAATAATTAACATTTCATAAATACGTTAGTCTGTCTTCTCCCTCATCCTCATCAAGTTCCATTATCTTGTTCTCTATTTCCCATGGTAACATTGTATTTTTCATATTATTATAGCTGCTAAATAAATTTATCTAGCAACCACCAATATGGTGAGAATGAAAGGAACCAGAAGGGGGAACATATATAAGTCTGTGGCAATTTCATATGCTACTGAATTGTATCTGTGAGGAAAATTTCTACTTGTTGAAGCCATTTTTAAGGTGTCTGACATTTGACAAGACCTAGGTAGGAATGTACAGGAAAATAAATACAAGTGAAATATGAACTAGTGGGGCTGAAGTATGAAGTGCTTGTATATAGTAGCATGCACAAAGTCTTGAGTTCAATTCTCATCCCACAACCCAGAAAAGACTATTGTAGGGACGTAGCCCACTCAGACTTGTCTGGCATGCATGAAACACTGGGTTCTATACCCACACCGTAAAAAAACTGGGTATGGTGGCACATGCTTATAATCACAGTACTTGAGTGGAGACAACAACTGAGATATCACAGTAGGTAGGATGATAAAGAGCTTGCCTTGCAATCATAAGAACCTATGCTGAATCCTCAGAACTCACATTTTAAGAAAGAGGACATGGGGTCTGGTGGTGGTAACACACACCTTTGATCCCAGCCTGGTCTACAGAGTGAGTTCCAGGACAGGACTACAAAAAGAAACTTGTGAGGTACTTTGAATATGCTTGACCCAGGGAGTGACACTATTTGGAGGTGTGCCCTTGTTGGAGGAAGTATGTCCTAGCTGCCTGGAATCCAGTATTCTGCTAGCAACCTTCAAATGAAGATGCAGAACTCTCATCTCCTGTATATTCCTGCCTGGATGCTGCCATGTTCCCACCTTGATGATAATACACTGAACTTCTGCACCTGTAAGCCATCCCTAATTAAATGGTTGCCTTGTTCATGATGTCTATTCACAACAGTAAAACCCTAACCAAAACACCTTGTCTCGGGGAAAAGGAAAGGGAAGGGAAAGGAAAGGGAAAGGAAAGGAAAAGGAAAGGAAAAGAAAGGCAGGGCATGGGGCTGAATAGATGACTGAGTAGTTAAGGACTGAGTTCAGTTCTTAGCACTCACATTAGGTAGCTCACATCTTGAGTTCTTCTCGCCTCCACAGGTACCTACATGCGTGCACACACAAACGTAAATGCATGTGCACGAACACACACAAATAAATGTAAAAAATATAAAAATCAAATAGAGAAGGTGCTTACTTGTTAATACCAGCACTAGAAAGGGAGAGCTGAAAAGAGCCCATTGTTGCCTACCAAGGATTAGGGTTCCAAACATGTGTATACATGGTTTTTATATGAGAACCAGGAATCTTAAGTCAAATCCTCAGGCACTTTACCAACTGAGCTATCTCCTCAGCCCCTTGTGGTACTGTTTTTGTTTTTTTGTTTTTTTTTTTTTTTAAAGATTTCTTTATTTATTATATGTAAGTACACTGTAGCTGTCTTCAGACACTCCAGAAGAGGGCGTCAGATCTTGTTACNGATGGTTNTGAGCCACCATGTGGTTGCTGGGATTTGAACTCCGGACCTTCGGAAGAGCAGTCGGGTGCTCTTACCCACTGAGCCATCTCACCAGCCCCCTTGTGGTACTGTTATTGGTTTTACTTGTATCAGGGTCTTCCTCTGTAGCATCACTGACCTGGAACCCACAATCCTGTCAGCCTCTGCAGTACTAGGATAACAAGTAAGTATTAACCACCACACACACTTACGCTTTAATTTTACACATGAAATAATTGTTCAAAGTGTTACCCATATTCACTGCCAAGAGCAAAGAAACAATAGTTTACTCTGACAATTGTTCACTCCTAACCTCTGGAAGTCATCTTTATATGCATTTATCTGCCCACAACCCAGTAAATGCTACTGTGATCCCATTTAAAGCTGAGAAAAACTGTTACATGATCTCATCAAATGGCTACTAAGCAGAAAGACTAGGATGAGAATCTGATTATCAATGCCAGACTGAAGTGGAAACTTAAGGGTTCCTTGGAAAATCAATAATGTCAGATGCTGTTTTGCTGGAGCAAACTAGTGAAGGAGTGTTTTTCTGAAGTGGACACAGGTGAAAAGGATGTTCTGCTAAGACAGACTTGTAAAGAAAAGTTTCACTGAAGCAGACACAGAAAAGAGAATATTCTGCTAAAGCAAGAATATGAAAGGACACTTGATTAAAGATTTTTTGCTAATGACAGATTTTTTTTTTAAGATCTATTTATTTATTATATGTAAGTATACTGTAGCTGTCTTCAGACACTCCAGAAAAGGGCATCAGATCTTGTTACGGATGGTTATGAGCCACCGTGTGGTTGCTGAGATTTGAACTCAGGACCTTCGGAAGAGCAGTCAGGTGCTCTTACCCACTGAGCCATCTCACCAGCCCGACAGATTCTTATTAGTCTGCCTTACACTGCCATTTGTTGAAACTCCATACAGAGAAATGCACCAAAAATCTTCTGGTGGTGTGCTGCAGCTTCTTGCTTCCAAATACTTGGGCTGATTGGCAGAGTGGTGTCATCTAAGATGGATGCACGAGCTGAAGCAAGACCAGCGGAGCACATGTGATGTTTGGAGGGAGTATAGCTAGGATTCAACAGACTGTGAGAAGCGCTTGCTTGTAGAGCTATCTCTGCATCACTTCTTGGTCTTGCTTCTTCGCTGATCATCTCTTTGTTGAGACAGGACAGAGAACTTCTGGTGTCCCTGCTGGTCCAAATCCCTCCTGCTGACTTCTTGCCCATTCAGTTGAAGCCTGGCTGTTCCTGCTAGGCTGTGCCACCACTGCTACTGTCCCAACACTACTGAACTGGACTGCCAGTATATCCGTGAAGTTGACAGTTTGTGAGTGGATCAAGGTACTGCTGCTGACCTCTGTATTGAACTGCTGATTTCCTAACAATGCAGATGGGATTTGCGCCAAAGAACCATTCCTAAACAGGTCCACTTCTCCCATATCATAATAACCTTTCTTTTCCACTACTTCTGGTGGGTGGTGGGCTAGAAGGAAGGTTAAAGCATTTAAGAACCACCATTAAAAGTAGACACTGAAAAGAAATTAAAGCTACACCATATACCACAGAAAAATATTGCCAGCCCACAAACATCGTTCTGTCAAAAATGAAGTATTCTCCATTATGCTGCTTATTCCACTTATGACCTTTGTCTTAAAAACACATTTATTATCTATCTATTTATTTATTTTGGGGGAGGAGCAGATGTTATAGCACACATGTGGAGGTCAAAAAGAAAAAAACAAAAAAAAACAAAAAAAAAAAAAAAACATGAAGGAAGTCAGTTCTCTCCCATCATGTGAGTGCCAAAACAATTCTGGTTGTCAGGATTGGCAGGGAGCACCCACCTCAGCCTCCTGTGTACTGGGATTGCAGGTGTGCATTCCTACCAATACCTTCTGGGTTTGTTTTTTTTTTTTGGGGGGGTGGGGTTGGGGGGGAAGAGTACTAAAGATTGAAGTAGGTCCTTGTAAGCATTAGGCAAGAGCTCTATCATTGAGCTACATTTCCAGCTATCCATCTAACATATTTTGACTATCATTTCATTTTGAACTTTTTTTTAATCAAGATTTTTCTTTCAAAACTGCAACTTGAATATTATTTGTTTTATGTCATAGCTCAAAAGTCTAACCCCAAAAGACATAAATGTTAAGGCCTGGTTAGATGGCTCAGTAGGTATGTGCACTTACTGTGCAAAAATGGGGATATGAAAGCAAATCCCCAGGACTCATCCAAAAAGGTGAGCATTTCTTCTCCTTTCCTCAGATGCTGCACACCATCCCTTACTCAGCTTCTCACCAGACTTTTGGAATCAAGCAATTCCTGGCCAAGAAACAAAAGCAAAACCATCCTATTCCCCAATGGACTCATGTGAAAATTGATAATAGAGTACAAGGAGAAGGAAGCGAGGTCTCCAAGGACTCACACATGGCATGACTGAGGAGCTGAACATTTTTAACCTCTTTAAATTTGGGGTCTGATTTGCTATTTGTTCCACATGACCTAACTGGCTTGTTCAGTAATAAAATACAGAACAACAACAACAACAACAATAAACAGCTGGTAACAAAGTGACTGTAACCCTAACAAAGAGGATCCTGGGAGCTCACTGGACATCCAGCCTAGATAAAGTGGCAAGCTTCAGTGAGAGATCCTGTCTAAAGGGAATACAGCAGAGTGTGATAGAAGATACTTGACCTCTTGTTTGTTATTTGTTCCAAATGACCTAATCAAAAAAGCAACATGTCCATAGATGTGAAAAACACAAATCAAAAAAGCAACTTTCAAGGCTGGAGAGATGGCTCAGCAGTTAAGAGCACTGACTGCTCTT
>NC_034591.1:20083448-20094403 GCF_900095145.1 Mus pahari
GGGGGGTGGGGGAGGAAGCAACTCTTTTCCTCACCTAACCCATTAAAAATCTATTAGCAGATCTTATTATTGAACTCTTCCAAACATTTAAGATCATTTCTCTCCTTGACCACCACCCTAACACTACACTCAATCCACCAAAACTATTTCAACATCCTTACTAATCTACAAGGTTAAAATGCTCCAATAAGTTTTCATAAATTGATGTCAAACATCCAGTTCCTGGGGCTACAGAGATGGCTCAAAGGCAAAGAGCATTTGCTGTTCTTCCAGAGGATTCAAGTTCTGTTCCCAGCATTTATGTCAGCAGTTAACAACACATACTACTTCAGCTCCAAAGAATGGCACCTTCTCTGGCCTCTGCAGGCACCAGCACAACAAGTAAATAAAAATACAAATAAACTGTTTAGAAAAACAAACAACTTCTGCTCATCCATGCAGTCACGTGATCAATTCCCGGGCATGCAGCCATTGTATGGTCAGCTCTTCACCATCCAGGCAATCGCCATCAGCTTATCATTATGCATGCAATCACTGTATGAGGAGGACCCTGTGTACCTCCCAAATATGACTTCCTATAGTGCTCCTATTACAAAATAAAAAAATTTTTAAGGCATGAGTGTCTCCTGAATATGGCATGCCCATTCTGTTCTGTAGTCCTCACAATGAGCCACATGCTCTTATTAAATAAAATTACTCCCAGCTGTGCTGGAGAAATGGTTCAGAGATTGAGAGCACTTACTTCTCTTGCAGAGGACTCTGGTTCAAATCCCAGCACCTATATGGAAGCTCACATCTACCTATAACTCTATTCCCAGGGGATCCAATGACCTTTTCTGATCTCAGAAGATACGAGGCATGCAGATGGTGCACTTACATACATGTAAGCAAAACATTCATATACATAAAATAAACTGAAATAAAACTTCTCACTGCTACTTCATCTACCAGGAAAGACAAGTTCAAAGTCATAACACAACAAACTTTTCTGAAATTTGACATTTATCAGATAACAAATGCTTTTAGTACATTACCACATGTATTTTTGCTTGTAGAACTTATTATATCTGAAATTAAATTTGAGTCTCTCAGCAATCAAATATTTTCTCCACAAAGACAGGTGCTAGAACCCCAAGTGTCTAAAATAATCTAATAGATAAAAAAGCTTACAACATAAAACACTGTGACCTAAGTTTGCTCTCTGAAGTTGTCCTCTGATCTCACTTGCATGCCACGGCACTCAGGCACCCAAACTATCTGTCACATACACATACATCACCCTATTACTATTACCACCACCACACACACACACACACACATGACAATTTTTAAATTTACTAAATAAAATAGTATAATCATTGGCATAAGTGAGATTCAATTTTGTACCCTTGATCAATTTTTTTTACACGTAATGTACACAATGTATGTGCACTGCAGATACCAGGAGACAGCCTTGTCTTACTCCACTGGAACAGAAGTTACAGTTATGAGCTGCCATGTTGATGCTGGGAATCAAACCCGGGTTCTTTGGGATAGCAGTGAGTAAACCATGAGCCATTTCTCCACAGCCCTCCCTGGATACATTCTGAGAGACATGAGAGATGTTTTGATGGTAGACTCTAGAATCACTGAAGAGGTGGGCTTCTGGGAATACGAGTGAGGGGTTATGCCAGTGATTGTGATACCATTCCCTGGATAAGGGATCCTGGACTCTATAAAGTATAGGGAGTAAACTGAGCATAAAGTTTATCCATCTCTGTTTCCTGATTGTGGATAATATATGACAGGATACTTCAGTCTCCTGCCTGGATTTCCCCCACCAAGATGGACAATATTATACATTAAAATAAGTACTTTCTCCATTAAACTGATTTAGTCAGGGTATTTTATTACAGCAATGGAACAGTAACTAAGATAGACATATATGAGCTAAAAATGGAAAGATGCTCAAATAACTGTGACATGTAAAAGGAAGTAAAAAAGTTAATATATGCTACATTATCAAGTTAGAGTAGAATGAGTATTAGTATTCTTGTATAAACACAAACAGAATAGGAATGGGGTATAAGCATTTTAGATTTCTCTCTAAGCTTTTTGAATTATTTTAACAGGATATATTTTATTTATAACTCTTTTGTGATACTGTCTCTTATCTCCTATGTGCTGTAAACAAACAAACAAGCAAGCAAGCAAAAAATCCAATATGGCAGGAACTCAATTTTTGCTTGTCTGTACTGTTTATGGTGCAGAGCACGGCTTCCCCATCTGAGCAAAGCACTGTACCACTCACTTTCCACCCTCAGCCCATTTCCTAAACAGTGAGACTTTCTAAGCCTGCTGTTGTCCTTTTTATGGCCTAACATTCTAAAATGGTGGATAACTAAGTCTCTAAAAGTTATTTAATTTTGATCCCATACAGTGTAGGTGCTGGAAGAAAATTATCTGATATAAGTAGCAGATCAAAATGCTAGCATGGTGGGCTCGCACCTTTGATCTCAGCACTCGAGGCAGAGGCAGGTAGAGTTCTGTGAATTTAAAACAAGCCTGGTCGACACAGGAAGTTCCAAGTCAGTCAGGCCAACATAGTGAGACTGTCTCAAAAGACAATCAAACATGCATTTACCTTTTTAAAATAACAGACCATTTCAACAACAAAAGAAAAATCAAGGGAAAAAACTGTTTAAAAGTTTTGAGACTGTCTCCAAAAAAAAAAAAAAAAAAAGGAGCAAAGGAGGAGCTGGGTATCATAGGATGTAACATAATCTTAATAATACTCAGAAGGCTGAGAGAAAGGAATTGCTACCCAAGGTACACAGTTAAGTACCAGCACAACCTAAAACCTTATCTTACAAACAAAAAAGAACATCTAGACAATGTTAAGAAATTTCAATTTAACAAAGGTAGGACAAAAGTTATACAGTATACCTATAAAGAATATCATTTAGAAGGTGGAGCCCTCAAAGCAGGAGTTCCTGGTCATTTTTGACAATGCTTTTAGGCTAGCTTCAGCAACTAGAGACTCTCCTATAAATAAGTGAATGAGTAAGTAATAAAAGGCTCTCTCAAAGGAACTTCAAGCTTTTAGGGATGACACATATCACCCCCAAAAGAGTGAATCACTATATATATCAGCCATATGGTGGTGGTAGGTGGTGAGGCCAGCCTGATCTACAGAGCTAGTTCCAGGGCAGCCAGGGCTACACAGAGAAACCCTGTCTCGAAAATACAAAAAAAAAAAAAAAAAAAAACACAAACAGAAACAAAAACAAAAAACTAATAAGGAAACTTTAAAGAATTTTCTGCTTTCTTGGTTATGTTCAGCTTTCTCTTTTGCTTTTTCCTGATGTATAAAGCAGTTTTTGTAGATAACAACTGAAGAGAATGGCTATAGCATCATGTGATAAGATATTGTTTCTTTTTTATTATTTTACATATAGATGAGTGTTTTGCCTGGAATATATGCATGTGCACCATGTGTGCCTGGTGCCTTTGGAGTTCAGACAATGACAACCTATTTCCTAAAACACAATTGGTTGTTAGGTACCATATGGGTGCTGGGAATAAAGCCTAGGTCCTCTACAAGAGCAACAAATGAGCCATCTCTTCAGCCCTGCTATTAACTATTATTTGGTAGAGCAATATTCTATTAGTGGCAATAAAGAAAACATTGAAAAACACACTGTAAAGTATTTAATTATGATGACTTTGTTTAATCAATACCTGTAAACAAATGAGGGCAACTGTTCACAGAGAGAACAGGTTTACACTTTATCCACAAGCAGCCAATCACCTATGCTTGTCACTTTCAGTCACAAGGGCACTTTTCTACTTATAAATATAACCAAAAAACTACAAGTGTGTGTGTGTGTGTGTGTGTGTGTGTGTGTGTGTGTGTATCAAACTTTCCACAAAGGATAAAGACTGGGGCTAGAGAGGTGGCTTAAGATGGGTTATGAGTGCTTGCTCTGCAAAACCTAATGGCCTGAGTGTAAATTCCCAACACCCATGTAAAAGTCACGTATGACTCCACAAGCCATACCCCAAAATGGCTGGTAGGTGGATCCTGAGAGCGCAGTGGCCATCCAGTCTAGCTAAAAAGGACATCTTCCTTCTAATTCAGTGAGAGACCTTGTCACAAGAAAATAAGATGTACAGCCACTGAAGAAGGTAACATCCTGCTCTAGCCTCTACATGAATGCATGTGTGTATACACTCGCACCACTTACATGCATGCCCACACCACATACAAAACCCAGTAGATACAAACAAGTATAAAAGTATTTAATACATTTGACACCTAAATGACTTTTTGTTACTGTTATCATTAAAACATAGCAAATACAAGTGATTCAGGATATTGTCTGTCTGTCTGCCTGCCTGCCTGCCTGCCTGCCTGCCTACCTGCCTGCCTGCCTGCCTGCCTGCCTGCCTGCCTAAAAAAAAGCTCTCTCCTATATAATTCAGGTTGGCCTAGGACTGGAACTATTCTACCCTCCATCTCATGGGTGCTGGCTTTAGAATCTCATAACCATCCCTCACATCTTTGGTTTGGTTTAGTATTCTTTTAATATGGCACTGGATGGTTTTTAAAGAATATAGCAGTGTCCAGTATGTCTTTATTATTTTCTATTTTATACAGGTTTAGAGTTGAAAATGTGTAGACAAGGTAACTCTGCAGCTGGGCATTGTGGGGTACATCTTTCATCTCAAGACAAAGGCAGATACTCAAGTTTCAGTTTTCCAGAGTTACATAGTGACACCCTGTCTCAAACACAAACAAAAGTAACTTTACAATTACAGTAATAGTGATTTTATAACACATACACTTGCATTAGAAATAACAGTAATTTATTTAAGTATATATACTTTAGAGTAGAGGACATAGCTCAGTTGGTTCAGCATCTGCCTAACATTCACAAAGCCCTAGGTTCAACCCTCAGCAGGTATGAGGGCTTGTACCAGAAATTCTAGCACTAAAGTCATAGAAACAGGAGGATGAGAATTCTGTCATCCTTAACTATAACAGTTGTTTGGAGGCCAACTGTACCATATGGGGTCCTGTCTAAATGAGAAAGATTGTTATATTGAATAGTTACTAGAATTTGGGGTTTTTTTGTTTGGTTGTTGTTGTTTTTTAAAGATTTATTTATTATTATTGGTGTGGACTTTTTCGAGACAGGGTTTCTCTGTATAGCCCTGGCTGTCCTGGAACTCACTTTGTAGACCAGGCTGGCCTCGAACTCAGAAATCCGCCTGCCTCTGCCTCCCAAGTGCTAGGATTAAAGGCGTGCGCCACCACGCCCGGCTAAGATTTATTTATTATTATTATAAGTACACTGTAGCTGTCTTCAGATGCACCAGAAGAGGGTGTCAGATCTCACTACAGATGGTTGTGAGCCACCACATGGTTGCTGGAATTTGAACTCAGGACCTTCCAAAGAGCAGTCGGTGCTCTCAACCACTAAGTCATCTCTCTAGCCGTTTGTTGTTTTTGTTTCTAAAGGCAAGCTCTCACTGTTTAAAAAAGGCTAGCCTGGAACTCAGAGAAAGCCAGTGTCCTCTGCCTCTGAATCCTTGAAACTGTCTTGTTAGAATACCTTGTTTCCAAATCAACAATGCATACATAGCATATACAGCATGCACTTCAGTTTCCTTTAGTTATACTTTCAGAAAAATGGCCAAGATAAGTTTGTGCATGTATGCATGTTTCAAGGTACAATTTAAAAAAATGGGGGTGGTTTTGGTTTTTTGGAGACAGGGCTTCTCTGTGTAGCCCTGGCAGTCCTGAAACTTGATCTGATCTGTAGATTAGGATGGCCTCAAACTCAGAGATCCACCTGCCTCTACTTTCCAAGTACTGGGACTATGGGCATGTAACACCACCACTTCTAAATTTTTTGTGTGTGTGTGTGGATTTTCGAGACAGGGTTTCTCTGTATAACCCTGGCTGTCCTGGAACTCACTTTGTAGACCAGGCTGGTCTTGAACTCAGAAATCCGCCTGCCCCTGCCTCCCGAATGCTGGGATTAAAGGCGTGTACCACCACGCCCGGCTAAATTCATTTTTGTAAATAACATATTGCAAGGTTTTATACGGTGGAGAAATGTGTTCAAGTGCTTGTCCAGTGGGTAGTAGTGTGTCTGTGATCCCAAGGCTGGGAAAGCTCAGAGAGGAGGATCCCAGAGCTTGCTGGCCGGCCAGACTAGCTGAACCACTGAGCTTCAGGTTCAGTGCCTGTCTCAAAAATGAGGTAGAGAGAGGCTAGAAAAAGGACCAGTGAGTAAAGCATTTGCCATGCAAGTATTAGGACTTGACTTAAAAGCTCTAGAACCTATGTCAAAGTCAAGTACAACTGTGCATCTAGTAGATGGGAGACAGAATTTCTGGAAGCTCATGGGCCAGCTAGCTTAGTTTATTCAGAGCAAATAACAAATGAGATTCTGTCTCAAACAAAGTAGAAAGTTGTCCTCTGACCTTTACATGGGGGTATTTCCATATCTATAAACATGTCCATATATACATGTATGTATACACATACACACACGCACACACGCACGCACGCATCACTAATGCCACCTGAGAACAGGCTAACAGCCCTCTATATTGTCTCACAATTTTTACTTTAAAAGAGAATATATGGAGCTGGGAAGATGGCTCAGGGGTTAAGAGCACTGCCTGCTCTTCCAGAGGTCCTGAGTTCAATTCCCAGCAACCACATGGTGGCTCACAACCATCTGCAATGGGATCCAATGCTCTCGTCTGGTGTGTCTGAAAACAGACAGTTACAATGTACTCATATAAATAAAATATATAAATCTTTAAAAGAGAGAGAGTGTGTGAACATAGGGCATGAGAGGTGGCTCAGCTTAACAGCACTTCCTATCATGAGTTTGTGACCAGAGCGGTCTACATAGCAAGTTCCAGGATGTGGCAAACATTGACACCCTATCTCAATACATACATACATACATACATACATACATACATACATTTCGAGTATCTGTTGTGTTGGCTTTATAAAATTTTTTGAAATTTAAAAAATATTTTAAAAAGAAACAAATCTTGGGCCTAGTCATGGTTCACTTGGTGGACTGCTTAAAGCACTTGGGAGACAGAGACAGGAGGCTCAAGAGAACTGCCTTTGTTACTGCATTTTAATAAAACCAAATGCTCATCAGTAAAAATGCTGAAAATCCTTAAGCTTTTGATGATATAACTCAAATTGGTTTTTATAAATGTTATAGACTGTACTACATTACTATTTATGTTCTAAATAAATGTATACCTTTTGGGTCTTATCACATTATGTACCATGTATATACATTGCCTGTATAGCCAGAAGATGACCCTGGAACTAGAATTAAAGACAGTTGTGAACCTCCATGTGGGTGCTAGCAATCAAGCCCTGGTCCTCTGGAAAAACAGCAAGTGCTCTTGACTGCTGAGGCATCTCTCCAGCCCCAGAAGTACATATACACAAATACCTCATTCATAATTGGAATTGAGGGCTGAACTTAGTGATGAATGCCTGTAATCCCAATAGCAATCAAAAGGTTGGTGCATTAAGGTAATGAATTTTGATGCCAGCCTTGGCTAAACGATGAGTTCAAGGCCAGCATGGGATATATAAAACCATGTCTCAAAAAAAAAAAAAAAAAAAAAAAAAAAAGAAATCATGAAAGATTAATCACATAACCCAGCCAATCTAATACCACTTGAGAAGAACTTTCAGCATCCTCTTCCAGCATAATAAGGCAGGCTCCCCTTTAACTCCTACCAAGCTTGTCCCACTGCAGCAGCAGGCATGGCTCAACAGTTAGCAAAGAACTGGCTGCTCTTCCAGAGGACCCAGGTTCAGTTCCTAGCTCACACAACTATCAGTTTCAGGAAAGCTGGCATCTTCACACAGGCATACATGCAGGCACATAAAAGTAAATAAAAATTTAAATATATAAATAAGATGTTTGATAAGTACATAGCTATTAAGACTCCTTTAATCCCTGCATCCAGGAGGCAGAGGCAGGAAGATCCCTGAGTTCAAGGTCAGCCTAGTCTAAATATTCCAAGTTCCAAGACAGCCAAGACTACATAGAGGAGACCCTGTATCACAAAAACAAAAAATTTAAAATTTAAATTAAAAAGTCTCCTAGCAATGCTCTGACAAGTTATCCTACAGCTATGAGAATCTGAATACACATACATGGGTCAGGGCGCATGGGTGTGCTAGAAGAGGGAGGGAGGGAGGGAGGGGGGGGGGGGGAAGGGAGGGAGGGAGGGAGGGGGTTGGGAGGAAGGGAGGGAGGAAATAATAATATGAAAGAGGAGGAGGAGAGATTGAAGGAAGCTCCATTAAAGAAAGTAGATCCGACAGACAGCAGTCACCTGGAAAAAGTGGAATGGATTTCTCTAAAGCCCAGATCTGGAATCCCACTTCTATGAAGCCAGCAGAGACTGCCTGCTTGGTTATTAACTCTTTGCTAACCATGTACTTTCCCTCTCTACTCTTTAATTCAAAACAAACCAAGAAGTGCAGCTTATGGCTTTATAATATTTAAACTGAAGACGTTTGTTGGAAGACCAGGACATAAAGCAAAGGGAACAACTACATCCTTCCTTCACCTCACTTCACCAATGAGAGCTTTACTGAGACTAAGGCCTTCAGTAAATCCTTCCCAATCCACTATTCTGAAGTGAGGAAGTCAAAGTGATCTTTGATTTGTACCACAAACACCCTGCTAGGGTTTTACTCTACTACAGCACTCTTCCAGTTAACAGTGGAAGCTTTTCACTTTAAAAGTCTAAAATTCTATAACTAGCTTTTTCTTCTTCCTCATATCTATCATGTTGTTAAATAAAAGGTTTGAGGAAAAAAGCATAATTTTCCAAGCTTCAAAACAAACATCTACAACTACAACAATGATCCTTCTGTTCAATAAACAGTTTTTCCACCTTTCTTAGCCTCAATGAAGCTGGCCAAATGTTTTATTGCTCCTAGCACTGTTACAAAGAAAAAAGAGGGAAGGAAAAAGAAACCTGATATTGTCTGCTTTTGTTGATCTAATATCTAATAAACTAGCTTAAATTATGACTTAAATAAAGTAATCATGTCTTACAGTACCAAATCCTTTTAAAATAAAGGAAAGTTTTAAAGATTAGGGGTCAAGCTCTAACCTCCCACACATACCAGGTAGAGAATTGTCTTCATTTGTCGCAGGACTCTGAACAATCCTCAGAACCACTCAGAACCCTCACTCCTACAGACTATCATCACTTTCCACAAAAATATTCTCATCTAAATGTTGCAATTATCTCACAAAACTTCAGAATAATAAAATCCAAAGAGTTAAGATTTAAGACAAAACCAAGACAGCAAGCAGATTGCTACACAGCCACTAACTGCACTGACAGATGCTTATAATACATAGACAATAGGCCCAGGATAAACCCAGGCTTTGAGTCATATAAAAACCACTGCAAAAAAACAAACCTATTTTTTATTATGAAAAAAAATTAAATGTCATCCCAAAGAAACATCTACAATGAACTGGGAAATTATTTTAATGTGTTCGGAAAATACAATGCAAAACTTTATACTCCTTTCCATGTGACATAATTATTCTTAAATAAAAATAAAATCCTTTAAGTTTGAATTAAAAGACTTTTTCCTAGTTAAATAATTTTACACTAGTCATCTAGAACAAGTATATTACAAAGAGAGAGGGGGGGGTTTAATAAAAATAGAAACTGGTGGTGGAATGTGGTTACACATACCTTTAACCCTAAAACATGGGTAGAGGGGCAAGTACTAGGTTCAAAACCAGCCTGGTTCTATCAACCGAGTTATGTCAGGTCTTACAGCTGAGCCATATAGTGAAATCCTATCCCCTTCAAAAAATAGAATACAATAAACATAAACACACACACACACACACACACACACACACACACACACACACACACACACTTAGGTTGGAGAGATGACATAGCAGTTAGTAGGGCTAACCTCCTGAAACTCCAATTCCAGGGCTTCCAACCTCCAACATTCAACATCCTGTGGCCTCCACGGGTACCCAAAAATGTGTAACATATTCATATCCTCTCTATATTCATAGCCTGACCCCCTCTCACACACACACACAAACACATTTAAACATTTTAGACTTTTAAAACTAGGATTTAATAAAAATAATGTACATGAGAGCCAGATATGTGGAACCTCAGATAAAGGGACCTGCTTGCTCTCAAAGCCTGATAAACCAAGTTCTGTTCCTGGGTCTCACATGGAAGGAAGAATCAACTCCCTGACCTCCATACAGATACCCAATATACAACTAATAAAAAATAAAAAATAAAAATAAAAAACATTTCTATTAATAGACTTCCTCACACAGTCACTTTGGTTTCATGCCCTTCTCTATGACACAGATGAAGATGCTGCACAAGAGCATGTTCTGTATTCCAGAATCTCGTCAGCTGCAAGATTAATGACTGTTAACCTTCACCACCTTCTCCCTTCTCACTCACGCCATGCATAGTTGGTTCCCTTCTCCTCCTCCTCCAACAAACTGGCCCAAAATTCTCAATGTTACCTACAGACAAATAGTACAGACATCTTTAAGTAGATTAAGTCAAATACTCAGTGGAAGCTTGAGGCTGTACTTAGCAACTAGAAACAGACAAGAAGAAAAGGAGAGGTACAGAAAAGCAGGGCACAGATGCTAGAAGCAATAAATAACATGTTTATCTGTGACTTTCCAAACATTTGACTATTTTTTTTTAATTAAGAGCATAAAATAATTAAAAGTTGGGCCAGTTAGGCAGCTCAACAATTAAAGGGACCTGTTTCCAAGCCTGACAACTTGAATTTAAAACCCTGAAATCCACATGGATGAAGGAAAAAACCAACTCTTGACCTCTACAAGTCCCCAACACACACACACACAAATAAATTTTTA
>NC_034591.1:20094633-20096839 GCF_900095145.1 Mus pahari
AAAAAAAAAAAAAAAAAATAATGAAAGTTAAAAATACATATGTGTGTGCACTCGAGAGTGTGAGTGTGTGTGTGTGTGTGTGTGTGTGTGTGTGTGTGTGTGTTATAGAAGAGCAAGTCAACATAGGAACCAGAAGAGTAAAGGCAGTCAGACCTTTTGAGTTCCAAGCCTGTAGGTATTCTAATGTAAAGTCCCATTTTTGAAAAGTTTAAAAGAATTATTAAGAAAAAGAGTTTCTCAATAAACTAGGAAACTGCATTCATTAAAATATATAAATTACAGGCAAATTGCCACTATTTTTGGTTGTCCGCCAGAACTAGACAATAAGACGCTATTGCTGAAGATACCACATGTTCTGGTTGAAGGACAGTTTAAAAAAAAAAAAGTAAGAGCTAATATTAAAGTTCCTTTTCTGGGGCACAGAGGCTACTGAGGAAGCACTGCCATCAAGTCTTCAGTCAGCTATGGCACCTGCATGCTATACTGCTACCCAAACATTATGGATGCACTCACTGGAATAGAGGTAAGCAAACGGTTTCTCACTGAATTTGAGGCCTGCTTCACATCTAGTACTATAAACTAAAGCCCATGATAGAGGAGATTATAGGCCCTAATTGGGGGAGTCACTAATGTTTTGCTAAATGGACATGTTCTGTCAATCAATATGCCCTCTAAATATGTATGCTTGTGCTCACAAATAAATGCTGCTTTTAGTTTTCATTGGAGAAAACTTTTTGCAGTGACAAAGGCAAACTGCCGAGACTCTGATCCGTTATGTGCAGAGAGGATAAATGACTACTGAATGTCACAAATGGGACATCTCTCTATTACCCCCTCCAAGGATTAGGAAATATCAACAAAGACATTCCCAAGTAGAGGGAGTAGAGTGTTGTGGAACACTATCTTTCAAGCATGACATAGCAGTTGTACTCCTGAACTCACAGCAGCTGTGTTAATGAAGCAAGACCTGCAGAAGACTGAGGTCTGTCAACACCCTGCCATGGAGGCAGGAAAAGCTTAGGAGGTACACTCTTGCCCAGTCATCAGTTAATAGTTGCTGGGGAGCAGAAAAAAAAAAAAAAAAAAAAAAAAAAAAAAAAAAAAAAACCCTTTTCTTTAGTGGTATAACTCTACATTCATCTCTTGTAAGCAACTCTAATGAAGTTGAGTAATCCAAAAAAATAAAATAAAATAAAATGACATGACATGACATGACTATAGAAGAGGAATTAGGAAGAAGAAGTAAAAGATACTGGGTACATATGATAAAAATGTTACATAGATGTATGTTTGAAGTGTCATAATGAAACTGGTCATGTCTTTAACTCCACCACTAGGGAGGCAGAGGCAGGTAGGATATCTCTGTGAGTTTTGAAACCAACCTGGTATACATGCACAGTGAGTTCCAAGTCAGCCAGGGCTAAACAGAGAGAAACCCTGTCTCAATAAACTAAAAGGGAGGAAAGAAGGGGATGGGGAGAAAAGAAAATGAAGAGAGGGAGGGAGGGAGGGAGGGAAGAAGGGAGAGAGGGACAGAGGGGCGGAGGGAGGAAGGAAGGAAAATGTCATGATGAAACATTATTATTAACTATGTGTATTTTTTTACATACACACACTCACTTAGTGGGGCTGGAAAGATGACTCAGTGCTTAAGAGCACTAGCTGCTTCTCCAGAAGAACTGTGTTCAATTCTCAGCACCCACATGACAGTTCACAACTGTCTGCTTTAACTTCAGTTGTAGCTGATCCAACAACCTCTTCTGGCCTCCAAGAGCACCAGTGATATACACAGTACATAGGCATATATTCAGGCAAGAATGACATATTCAGGCAAAAGACTTATACATAAAAATAAAATTAAATTAAAATGTTTGAAGCATTAGGTATGGCAGTGCACACTTTAATCCCAGCACTCTGGAGGCAGAGACAGATCTGTGAGAGTTCAAAGTGAGTTCCAAGACAGCCAGAGCTGCATAATGAGACCCTGTCTCAAATAAAACTAAAAAAGGTAAAGGCCACCAAGATGGTTCTGCAGATAAAGCCTGAAGAACTTTGTTCAATCTCTGGTATCAACATGGTGGAAGAAGATAAAGGAATCCCAGGAGTTGTCTCTACACATGAACATCAGTACACACAAATACCAACCCACACATGTACATGCTTCACACAAAGTGAATGATCACAGTAACTTCAAAAAAAAAAAAAA
>NC_034591.1:20097628-20098888 GCF_900095145.1 Mus pahari
AGAGAGAGAGAGAGAGAGAGAGAGAGAGAGAGAGAGAGAGAGAGAGAGAGAGAGAGTGAGTTTGGTTTGGTTTTTCGAGACAGGGTTTCTCTGTGTAGCCTTGGCTGTCCTGGGACTCACTTTGTAGACCAGGCTAGCCTCGAACTTAGAAATCCGCCTACGTCTGCCTCTCAAGTGCTGGGATTAAACGCATGCACCACCACTGCCCGGCTCTAGTTTATATTTTTAATAATTAAAAATAAATAAATAAATAAATAAATATATCCTGGACATAGTGTTGCAGGCCTTTCTTTAATCCCAGCACGTGGGAGGCAGAGGTAGCTTGGGTCTACATAGTGAGTTCCAGGACAGCCAAAGATACACAGTAAGATTCTCTCTTGAAAATAAACAAATAAGTAAACAAATGAGAAAAAATATATCAAGTACAATCCTAAATTAGGCTCATCCTTTAAAACTGAAACACTAGGGACTGGAGAGATGACTCAGAAGTTAAGAGCATTGTGCTCTTCCAGAGGTCCTGAATTCAGTTCCCAGAAACCACATGATGGCTCACAACCATCTGTAATGGGATCTTATGTCTTCTGGTGTGTCTGAAGACAGCTACAGCATGCTCACATAAATAAAATAATAAGTAACTCTTTAAAAAAAAAAAAGAAGGGGAAACTGAAACACTATTTTAACTGAAGTTCAAGTCACTCTTACCAGGTATTCACAGAGACCTTGAAAGATGTAGCCTATTCTTAACAGGTAGGGAAAAAAATGGCCTGATCTGGATTAGAATCAATAAATATTAGGATTGGTAAATACAATGGGACTTCACAGACATTTGATTAAAAACTCTAGTAATAAGGAAAGTCTAAACAATTCACCTAAAACCATCAACACATTCTTTGCTTTGATTGTTTCCCAACAGCAGCAAAGGGTCATCAGTAAGATCACAAGACGTCTGGTAAACACACAGGCTACTGGCAATGTATGCAGACACAACAGCTCCTGTCTGCCCAGGAAGAAAGAAGAGATAAGGAGCTCAACAGACAGGTAAAATGGCTCAGCAGGTAAAGAAAGGCTTGCCATCCAGCTTTATAATCTGTTCTTTCAATCCCCAGGACTCATGTGATAAAAAGAACCAACTCCCACAAGAAAAAGAAATTTTAAGGAAAAGAGAGCCAAGCACAAGGGGAAAGGAAAGGAAAGGAAAGGAAAGGAAAGGAAAGGAAAGGAAAGGAAAGGAAAGGAAAGGAAAGGAAAGGAAAGGAAAGG
>NC_034591.1:20099118-20105291 GCF_900095145.1 Mus pahari
GGGGGGAAGGGGAAAAAGGGGGAAAGGGGGAAAGGGGGAAAGGGGGAAAGGGGAAAGGGAAAGGGAAAGGGAAAAGGAAAAGAAAAGAAAAGAAAGAGGAGGGAGGGAGGGAGGGAGGGAAGAAAAAGAGAAAGAGGGAGCACTAACTGCAGCTAACTGTAGGGTTAAAGGGTTACTGAAGAGGATAGTAAGTAGACAATATAGAAAAAACATATGAGAAGTAAGAGCAATGTAGTCAAGGGTAAGTGAAGACAGTTCCTAATATAACCCACCTTAGGGAGAAATCCACACTTCATCAATGGGCTGCCGAGATGGTTCAGTGGTTACAGCAAGTGCTCGGAACCTTCTGGAAGGTCCTGAATTCAATTCCCAGCATCCACATGACAGCTCACAACTGTCTGATGCTGTCTTCTACTGTGTAGATATACAGAGTACCCATATACATAAAATGCATAAATAAATTTTAAAGCACAGCCAAAGCATACCCAACTCTTTTAATTCCTAATGACACTACTGAAACTGCAGTCACCATGTAGAAGCTTATGATATGATCATCTTCCTCAGCTGGGTCCTGATTTACTTCATAGTCGGTTCCAGGTCTCAAAATACTGGAACACATAGTTTTTTAAAGTACATTCATTTAAGTTATATTTTTTCAAGTTAATTTTTTTAGGATTTTATTTATTATCATTGCATATGTGCCTCTCTGTTTCATAACTTGTGTATAAAGGTCACAGGACAACTTTGTGGAATTGGTTCTTTTCTTCCACCTTTATGTGAATTCCAGAACTTTGGTTGCCAGGCTTATATCACACACAAGTGCCTTTACATAGAATCATCTCAATAACCCCTGGTTATTTTTAAGTTATTATTTGTTTGTAGGGGGAAGGGTGAACAGTATGTATATGATGTGTGAGTCCACATGCAACAAGCATGTGTGGTCAGAGAAAACTTCCAGGATCAGTTTGTTCCTTAAACTCGATGGGTTCCTAGGATCAATCTCAGATCACCAGGAACAAGCAATTTTATCCAATGAACCATCATCTTGCCAGCCCTAAATAAATCATGGGGGTGGGGGGCTGATTTTATTTTTGTTGGGGCGGAGGGTCAAGACAGGGTTTCTCTGTATAGTCCTGACTGTCCTAGAACTCAATTAGACCAGGCTGACCTCAAACTCACAGAGATCCACCTGCCTCTGCCTCCCAAGGACTGGGATTAAAGGCATATGCCACTATGCCTTGCTAAATATATTCTTAATTATATTTAAGGAACTGATGTTTGTGAAATTTTAGGACATTTATCACCTTATCTCTATTCACTTTCAACATACTTTCCTGAATAAATTAGTAAAAACGCACTCGTGTAAATCCATTTACCCACAGTCTTTTGAAATAGGACAATACCCATTAAAAGAAAAAGGAAAAAAAAAAAAAAAATGCACTCCAGGCTGGACAGATGCCTCAGCAGTTAAGAATACTGGCTGCTCTTCCAGAAGTCCTGTGTTCAATTCCCAGAAATAATGAGACCACTTCTGGCATCCAGGTGTGCATGCAGACAGGGCACTCATATACATAAATAAAATTTTAGCTGGGCAGTGGTGGCACATGTCATTAGTCCCTACACTTGGGAGGTAAGAGACAGGCAGATCTCTGAGTTCAAGGCCAGCCAGGGCTATACAGAGAAACCGTGTCTCAAAAAACAAGACATACAAATATACAAACAAACAGTGTCCTTGAACATCATCTGTTGAGTGCTTTCCCAGGGGAAAAAAGTAATAATGCTGACCTTATTTCCTAAAATGTCTAGAACTCAGCTTTGAGGAAAAATAACCTACATAACCTGTACATCCAAGATGGACCTCATTCAGAACACTTTGATTTCAGAGTAAATTTACTTATCCAATGGGCAATGTATGAAGCCCTTCAAAATTTTGGATATGCTTGGAATAGAAGTCACTGATCTCTCTCTCTTAAACTGTAGAAAACTTGTACATCTAGATTTATTTACACATTCTTCCTCCAAAAGAGATGTATATAGAGAGAAACCTCTAAACCCAAAAACATTGGAACCACATTTAACTGACACAAACTATGGTGATAAAATTCAAATCAAGTAATTTTCTTCTCTACCTGTTGCTCTACTCTGGCTTATCTAATACTAATAAAATAAACAGATGAATTGCTTACTATATATCAGACACCATCCTAAATTCTTACAATTCCAACCTATGACAGGTGCTACTAACATTCTACTTAGCAGCAAAGAAGCCATTTGGCCAAGACCAACACAGAAGGTCTGTCTGAAAAACGTAAAACTTCTCAAATTGAAATGTGGCCATCTGCTTGTATATACACTTCCTACTTCTATTAACTATGTATCTTTCTACTACTTAATGCTCACCTGAATCAGAAAGAGAAAAATCAAAGTGATTCTATAGTCAAGGACCCATCTTCACAGGCACAGTGGCTAAAATTTGTAATCCCAGCATACACTAAATTCCACACCAATCTGAGTATAATAAGATCCTAGTAAAACCTAGTTTTTTAATTCATTTGGGGGTCCCTCCCTCCCTCTTCCCTCTGGGGGAATGGGGTGGGGGTGATTACAAAACAGGGTTTTTCTGTGTAGCCCTGGCTGTCCTGGAACTGGCTCTGTAAAACAGACTGGCCTCAAACTTAAAGGGATCCTCCTGCCTCTGTCTCCTGAATGCTAGGATTAAAGGCATGAGCCACTACCACCCAGCTTAAAACTTAAAAGCTGAAGCTGCCAAAATACACATGGGGCCTTGCACATGCTTGGCAAACATTCTACCACTGAGCTAAAGGCCCAAGCCATTAAAAACAAAAAACAAACAAACAAACACATGAATTCAGCTCGGAATTTCTCCTGCCCCAGCTCTAAACTCACCGTGATCTTATCAAATCACTGACCTATCTGCTCAGTCCCTTGAAACAAAAACAAAGACAAAAACCTCCCTAGTTTGAGGTAAGATCTCATTAAGTTGCCCAAGCTCGTCTTAAACTCATTGTGCATTACAGGCTAGTTTTGAACTTGTGAAGCAGATGGTAGTGGCACACACCTTTAATCTGAGAGGGGGGGGAGGCACAAAAGCAGGTTTGACTTTGAAGCCAACCAGAGGTTTCAGGACAGCCAGAGCTAAAGAGAAACCCTGTCTCAAATAAATAAAAAATAAATAAATAAATAAATAACTCCTAGATTGGCTTGGGGCTTTTAAAATTAAATATCTAATAAGCATGCTGATGGCATGATCCTGTGCTACAAAAATCCTGGCAAATCTACAAAACTAAGAGCATTAAGTGAGTTTTAATAAAATAAAAGAAACAAGATCCATAAACAAACAACTGTACTTTCTATATACTCACAATAAGTTTATAAAGACAAATTTTAAGAAGAATTAAGAAGCTGGGTGTAATGGCACACACTTTTAACCCCAGTGCTCCAGAGGTAGAGGCAGGTGGATCTCTGTAATTTGGAGGCCAGCCTGAGACCAGGTTAGTCACTATCACAGTAAACTCCAAGACAGCCAGAGCTATGTAAAGAGACTTTTTGTCTCAAGAAAATAAGGAGGGCTGGTGAGATGGCTCAGTGGGTAAGAGCACCCGACTGCTCTTCCGAAGGTCCGGAGTTCAAATCCCAGCAACCACATGGTGGCTCATAACAATCCGTAACGAGATCTGACGCCCTCTTCTGGAGTGTCTGAAGACAGCTACAGTGTACTTACATATAATAATAAATAAATAAATAAATCTAAGAAAGAAAGAAAGAAAGAAAGAAAGAAAGAAAGAAAGAAAGAAAGAAAGAAAGAAAGAAAGAAAGAAAGAAAGAAAGAAAATAAGAAGGAAGAAAGAGTGAGTTTGGTGGTTACAGGCTGCTCTTCCAAAGGACCAGGGTTTGATCCCCAGCACCTACATGGCAGCTCACAATTGTCTGTAACACCAGTCCCAAAAGAAGCTCTCTTCTGGCCTCCACAAGTAACAAGCAGGTACCTGGTACTCAGACATACAGGCAGGTAAAATACTCATACATACGAAATAAAATCATTTTTAAAAATAGTATAAGAAGGAAGAGGAGCAAGAAGAGGAAGAAGGAGAAGAAGAGGAGGACAGAGAAGAGAAGGAAGAGGAAAAGGAAGAGGAAAAAGAGAAAAGAAAAAAATAAAAATCACACACAATGAGGACCAATCCAGTAGTGTACCCCTTTAATCCCAGGTATACAGGTAGGCAGAACCCAATGTCTTCAAGGCCAGCCAGGGTTACACAGTGACCCAAAACAACAAAAACAAATGAAAACTATCTTTTTGCTTTTCAATAGAGGGTTTTCCCTGTGTAGTTCTGGCTGCCCTGGAACTCTCACTGTAGACCTGGCTAGGCTGGCCTCAAACTCAGAAATCCAGGAGAAGGGGCATCATTTCTCCTAATAGTATAGTAGCTGATAAATTGCCTATACTCAAAAATAGACATCTCACCCACACCTGTGCAAGCAAGTGACTACATTTTGTGACCACAAGACAGGAAAGTAGGAAGAGTATTTGTTAAGAAGAAGGTGAGCATGAACGGGGAATGTGGATGAAACTAAAATTTACTTAAATGCACAAAGGACACTGCTAAAGGAAAGAAAAGAAAGCAAAAACAGAAGTTACTTCAATAGGCTTTTTTTTCCTGTGATAGAATCAAACCAAGCCCCTCATACCTGCTAAGCAAAGATCTATCATTTAGTATTAATAATCAAGCATCAGAATCACTAGTTATGGTTTTACTGCCCTGCCAAGATGATTTTTCTAACAGATATCTTTCTACAGTTTAACATCCTCAATGACTATTGCTCATGGTTAAAAAAAAAAAAAAAAGTAAAGCCCCAATTTGATCCCTTCCTTCTCCTTCCAATATAAGGAATGTGTTTATTTAAAAACCAGGGCCATGGTTAGATATGTCTTTGCAACTATGACTGTCCTAAAGCAGCTCCTTTACTTGTAAAACTAGGTCTGACAATTCTGCCATAAGTGATTAAGTATCAAAAGATGTGACTTCCAGAAAACACTACAAGTACCTATCAAATACCAGCCACATACCAGCTTCTCATTCCCACACACACCCATCACCTGGTTGGTTCTCTTCAGCAATATGTTGTCACTTAAGACTTCAGAGAGCCAAGTATGGTGGGTGGGTCATGCCTGTAGTCCCAGCATACTGAAGACTGAGGCAGGAGAATTTCATCACTTTCAAGGCTGTCTGGACTACAGTGAGAAACTTTTCTTTTGCCTTTTCTTTTTACCTTTTTATTGATTCTTGTGAATTTTACATCGTACCAAAATCTCATTCATCTCCCCATCCCTCCAAATCTGACCTCCCCCCAACAACATAGAACAAAAAGATAAAAAATGAAAATCTTGCCATGGAAGGTTCGCTGTGTCACATTTTTTTTACTTGAAAATGCTCACTGCAATGGGTCTATAGTGTAGTAGGAGCCAGAGGCCTAGAACCAGACTAATGACTCCTCTCGGATATCCTGTTGCTATTACCCTGTGTCATGGAGATCCATCCTGCAGCTTTGAATCTGCAGGACCTCTTCACAAGGCTCAGCAGTTCATGGAGTAGATGCTGGGGTGGGTCAACTCAAAGCCCTGGGCCTGGGTGGTAGCTGAGCTGATAGCTCACTAGGCCAACTCTCCCACTTTGCTCAGGAGAGGATGGGCAGGGCCTGCTCCCTTACCTGCAGCTGGCAAGGGACAAGACAACTCTCCCATGCCAATGCTACCAGGGCCAACTCCACAGGCATGAGACCTTTCCTTTAAAAACAATAGGAGGGTTGGAGAGATGGCTCAGCGGTTAAGAGCACCGACTGCTTCTAAAGGTCCTGAGTTCAAATCCCAGCAACCACATGGTGGTTCACAACCATCCATAAGATCTGATGCCCTCTTTTGGTGTGTCTGAAGACAGCAACAGTGTACTTATATATAATAAATAAATAAATAAATAGGATAGGAGAACTTCCAGAAATAAGTAATATATACTAGTGTTTGGAGAGCAGAGGCAGGTGGAGCTCTGTATCATAGTCAGCCCGGTCTACAACGCTGAGTTCCAGGACAGCCAGGGTTACACAGAGAAACCCTCTCTCAAAAAAAAAAAAAAAAAAAAAATAGCCGGGCGTGGTGG
>NC_034591.1:20105366-20108280 GCF_900095145.1 Mus pahari
GATTTCTGAGTTCGAGGCCAACCTGGTCTACAAAGTGAGTTCCAGGACAGCCAGGGCTACACAGAGAAACCCTGTCTCGAAAAACCATAAATAAATAAATAAATAAACAAACAAACAAACAAACCAAAACAAAACACCATTAACAGGGCTGGAATCATGATGGGCTCAGCACTTAAGAGCAATGGCTGCTTTCTCCAAGAGTCCTCAGTTCTGCTACTGTGAGTCATTTTGTATTAGCAGACAATGAATTTCCAGTGTGAGGAAGGACAGTGCTTCTTAGTTGACTTTTCCCAATATCTTCCCAGGGTGATTGACAAAAAAGAAGTGAGTAAACTTGGCTAATAGTAACATATTTCTTCAGGAACATACTTAGGGAAAAAAATAAACAGATTTACTTTATTTATTTTAGGAAGGGTCTCAATATGAATCCCTGCCTGGCTTGGGGTCATGTAGAGCAGGATGTCCTCAATCTGACAGCAATCCTCCTCCCACCTTTGCCTCCAGGTGCTGGCATTACAGACCAGTGGCACCTAACTAGGAAAAAAATTAAGTCACCTATAATTTCACTATAATACACAGCAATTATAATATTTAACTCTTTCCTTCCACATGGTGGGGAAAGGGGGGGGCTGAATCTCAACAATAAAACCTCTGTAATAGTCAAAACCCAGGTTTACAAGATGTCTCAGTAGGTAAAGGCACTTGCTACCAAGTGTCTGACCTGAGTCTAATACCTGGGACCCACATGGTAGAGAAAGAACCAATGCCCATAAGTTGTCCTCTCTGTCATACCACAAACATGCTGTAGCACATGTATATCCAAACACATGCACAATAAATAAAATTGCTGGGCAGTGGTGGTGCACACCTTTAATCCCAGCACTTGGGAGGCAGAGGCAAGAAGGATCTCTGAATTCAAGGCCTGCATGTTCTACAGAGTGAGTTCCAGGCCAGCCAGGTTACACATATATAAAATAATTTTTTTATTACAGTCCTAGCTTCCCTTACAGCCACATTGGCCATATGACCACTATGACTATATTCCACTTACAGGTTCAAGCTTAAACATAGGGTACCTTTAAAATATTTTTTCTAATTTATTATATGTCAGTATTTTACCTGCATGTGTGTATGTATACTACATGCATGCCTAGTACTCCTAAAAGTCAGAGGAGGGTATCAGATGCCATGCACCTGGAGTTATGGGTGGTTATAAGTCACCTTGTAATGGACAGAAATCTATCTTGGATCCTCTGCAATAATTAGTACTCTTAACTGAGATAAACACGTGTGTGTGAGCGCGCGCGTGTTTGTGTGTGTGTGTGTGTGTGTGTGTGTGTTTTCAAACAGTGTTTCACTGTAGACCAGGTGTGTGTGTGTGTGTGTGTGTGTGTGTGTGTTTTCAAACAGTGTTTCACTGTAGACCAGGCTGGCCTTTAAGAACAAGAGATCCTCCTGCCTGTCTCCTGAGTTCTAAGCTACCACACAAACAGTACTATTTTAAATGGCATTTTAAAGGGTTAATGGTCCTCTACTCTCCTCTACTCTTCTTCATGATGCTCTAGTGGGCATCATGGAATCTTAAAGTGCCATACCCTAGAAACACAAAGGAAGAGGGTCTCCAGTTCAGTGACTCTGCATTGAAAAGGCACTATTCATCAACTTAGCTCCTATCCTGCAAAATTTGACATGAAAGAGAAATACATACTAGTTCAAGACTCTCACGTGCTAAAGTTTCTATTTTAAATGGGAGGAATGGACTGGAGAAACAGACAGAAGGGATGGCATACACCTTTTTTTTTTTTTTTTTTTTTTTTTTAGGTTTTTCGAGACAGGGTTTCTCTGTATGGCCCTGGCTGTCCTGGAACTCACTTTGTAGACCAGAAATCCCCCTGCCTCTGCCTCCCAAGTGCTGGGATTAAAGGCGTGCACCACCACCGCCCAGCTGATGGCATACATCTTTAAACCCAGTACTAAGGTGGCAGGGACAGGTGGGTCTCTGTGAGATCGAGGCCATGCTTATCTACATAATGCCCTGTTAAGACGAAGGCAGGTATTTGAGGGAGAAGGGCCACCTAGCCCTTTCTGACACACCCTGTAGGTGGCAACAGAACCAGAATAGAACCTAGACCTCCCAACAAAGTACAAATGGTTCACTGTATCACGGGTGCACAAGTCAAAAATGTAAAATCCTAACTTTTTTTGGGTATTCAAAATTCTTTTAGCTATTAGGAACTATTTAATTACACACCAATCTATAGTCATGTAATTATATTTGAAGGGAAGGAAGGGAAGGGGTTTGAGACAGACTCTCATATGTATCCAAAGTTGGCCTTCCTCATATTGGATCTGTAGTACAGAATGACCTTGAACTTCTGATTCAGTTGCCTCCACCTCCCCAGTTGAGATTACAGATCACAGAGGGATTACAGTCACTTCGGAACATAGGGCTTCATGCATCTTAGGCAAGCACTCTATTAACCAACCTAAAATCCCAGTCCTGATAACAGCATTTTTTAAATACCAAACTCCTCAGTAATAATTCATCTCTACATCAAAATACCTTAGAGCAGTAAGGGCCAAAGTAGCAAGAAGCCTCATTAACTGTCTCAGGAAAAGACCCTTTAAAAACAGTGGTCATCATCATTTGTATCAGACATATTGTGGTCCCTTAATTCACAAAACCATCTCTTTTCATTATTTTTATTACATCTGCTTGTATCTGCTTATATACTTGTGTGTGTGTGTGTGTGTGTGTGTGTGTGTGTGTGTGTGTGTGTGTGTATGTATGCTTGCCTACCATGCAATAATACTCTGGCACTCTGGCACTGGGGGAAAAAAATCCAAGTAACAAGAAATAGAGGTCTTTAATCCCAGCACTCAGGAGGCAGAGGCAGGAGTTGGAGGCCATGCT
>NC_034591.1:20108955-20118420 GCF_900095145.1 Mus pahari
AGTTAAATAAATTTAAAAAGAAAATAATGTGCCTGTCATGGTAATTCAGGCCTTCAATCCCAACACTCTGGAGGCAGAGGCATAAAGACAGCCTAGTACTCATATAAATAAATCTTAAAAAAAAAAAAAAAAAGTTCAAAAAAAATTCCACAATACTGACTTTTTATAGGTTTGAGTAGTGAAAAAATTTAAAATCATATTTTGTCATAACATTACTAAATACAGAGCTTTCCTAGGGAGTTACTGTTCTTTATAATGAAAAACATTCAGTAAAAACCCTGCGTTGAGCCCAACCTGATGGCACATGGCTTTAATCCCAGCACTTGGAAGACAGAAGCAGGTGGATGGACTCGTATGAGTTATAGGTCATCCTCTCTATGTAGCAAGTTTCTAGTCCGCCAGAGATAGTAAGTTCCTAAAGGGTGGTGAAACCCTGCCTCAAAACTCTCTATATAAACACAAACTCACACCAAGAATAAACTAAGTTAAAAAAATATTAATTACTGGTTTTTCCCCAGAATTTTTTAAAGTATTAACCTTTGCCAGGCATGGTGGCTGGTAACTTTAATCCCAGCACTGGAGAAACAAAGGCAATAAATTCAAGACCATCCAGGGCTATATAGTGAGACTCTGTCTTAAAAACAAAACAAAACAAATTACTAACTTTTTTTTTTAATTCAGGAAGTACATTACAAAGTGTATAAACCCTTCCAAATATTTTTCTAGACACAAAATCAACACAAGTTTGAGGTTGTGTACTTTTTATAGGATAAAGTCAGCATTAATCTTACAACTTCACAGCTCCTGAAAAGGTTTTCCTCTAGCCAACAAACCAACAGGCAGCCTCCCACATTGGTTCACACAGATTTTTCTTTGTCTTGATAAAAACTGTACAGTAGGGGTCAGAGGTATAGTTCAAGTGGTTAAGAACTTTCTAAAATGTGAGGCCGTGGGTGCATCCCCATCAGGCAAGGGAAAACTGCAATGCAGACCACCGCTTGTAAGCAGGTTCAGGTACATAATCACATCCTTAATTACGTATGCTGAACTATCTCTGGGTCCCATTCTTAATCCCCAGATACTTGTTGAGCATTTCTTCTATCCCCTAGCTATCCATCTATGCCGGAAACTTTTACACTCCTCGGCAGTGATGAGGACTTCTTCCTTCTCTGCCACATCTCCAGCAAGCTGCCCTTTGCCTTTGCTGTGAAATTGTAACAGCAACACATATATATCACTGTCTGCAAGTAGCATATCTCTTCATACTTTTTATCTTAGTGGTTTTTCTAAAATAGCCCTTATTAAATTACAGGTGGATCTTCCTGAGTTCCAGACCAGCCAGAGCTGTAAAACAACACTTAGGATGCAGGAGAGGATCGAGGGTTCAAGACCAGGCTTTGACTCTAGATCATCATCTCAAAACAGTATGACTGGAACAAGAACAACCAAACATTTTTTACTCACCATTTTTTCTCCAAGGCAACCATCATTCAGGATCTAACTATGACTCTGTAGCACATCTGAAATGCCTTGATAACCCTAACTATACTACAACTTTATCTCACTCCCTATTATTAAACCTCCACCTCCATTCTCCAGAAAAACACTCTTAACTTCCCTCTGAAATAAATGTATTCATTCCCTTGCTCTCCCAAACAGTCTCACTTTCTTATCACTCTACTTGGCTAAACCTCACCAACCCTTCAGGCTTTAATCCACATACGACTTCTTGTAACCCTTCTAGGACTCCACGTAGCTGGTGACTTTTCTCTTACAGAGTTCATGAAATTTTAGCATGTTCTGTGATTGATATGTGCCAAAAAAAAAAAGAAAGAAAGAAAGAAAAGAAAAAGAAAAAGAAAAAGAAAAAGAAAAAGAAAAAGAAAAAGAAAAAGAAAAAGAAAAAGAAAAAGAAAAAGAAAAAACTGCTATAACGTCAACAGAGTCAGATGTGGTGAACATGCCTGCAATTCTATAAGTTGGGAGGCAGAGACACATGACAACTTCAAGGCCAGCCTGGTCTACAGGTCAAATTTCAAGCCAATTACTGATACAATGATAATCTTTAAAAAAAAAAAAAAAAAAAAAAGTGAGCAAGGCCAGTAAAGGTTGGCCATCTGATTTTGATTTAATCCCAAGTCCCACGTGGTAGAAGGAGAGAACCGAGAACCGGATTCCTCCTAGTTGTGCTGAGAACTGTGTGTGTGTGTGTGTGTGTGTGTGTGTGTGTGTGTGTGTGTGTGTGTGTTGGTTCAGCAGCTAAGAACACTTGTTCTGCAAAGGACCAGAGTTTGGTTGCCAGCACTCACATGGTGACTCACAACAATCTATTAACGCCAGTTTCAAGGGAGCTGATGCCTTCTTCTGACCTCCTCAGGCTCAGGCAGGCATGCATGCATGTGGTGTAAACATGCACGCAAATCTAAAAAGGTGTTTAAACAAAAAGCCTATGTCATCTCAAACTGTGTTTTATATAGCTCCTTTTGCCCATATCAGCAACAGAAGCAGTGAAACATCCTTTACATGAAGCCTTTCCTAACATATTAAAACAGAAGAGCTGAGTCATGCCTGTTTCTCTAACCTGTGCTTATCTTAAGTCTTTCAAATTCTGCAAGAGATTTAAAAGTCCAATTTCAGGATGTAGAGAGAGCTCATACTGAGAACCTGCTTCTCTTGCAGAAGGCAGAGGCAGACAGATCTCAGTAGTTTGAGCCCAAACTGGTCTACACAATGAGTTTCAGGCCAGCCACAGATAAACAGTGAAACCCTGCCTCAAAAGATTAATTAATTTAAAGTAAAATTAAATAAATCTTTAAAAAAAAAAATTCAGATTTATCAGGAAGCTATGGCACACACCTTTGATCCCAGAACTTGGAAGGCAGAGGCAGGCAAATCTCTTGAATGCAAGGGCAGCCTGGTCTACAGAGCAAGTTCCAGGACAGCCAGTGCTACACAGAGAAATTCTGTCTCAGGAAAACACACACACACACACACACACACACACACACACACATACACACTTCAGATTCCAAATTCATGATTGGTTTTCCTGCTAAATATTTCATAACCACTACCAGCACACATTGATATACAAGCCCATCGTTTAAAAAAAAAAAAAAAATCATGCTTATTTTACTTGATAACTTTTTAAAACTTATCTTACCAAGAAATTCTAAAAATAGTTACTGGGTATAAACATGATAAAGAAAATATTGTAAGAGAAGGAAGGGATTAATTAGTTCACTAAAAACAACACAGAGAAATACTGGCTAAACGCTTTTCATCTCACTGGAACCTACATGGTAGGCGAGCCTATTTCCAAGCTTGTCCTCTTACCTCCACAAATATACTGAGGAATGCATGAGTCCATATACATACACATGTGTGCACACACATATAAATAAATGCAAATGTAAAAAATAAACACATCCATTAGAAAGTTTATTCTGTGGCATTAACTTGTTGCCTAAGAGAGTCACAGATGAAAAGCCAAAACATGACACCCTCTCAAGGGCACTACACACACCCCTCCACCAGGAAAGCATGCAGAGAGAGCTTATAGTGCTCTGTGGTTTTTAAAGGATGTCGCTTGCTTGCTTGCAAGACAAGGTTTCACTGTGTAACTCTGGTTGGCCTGGAACTTTGTTATGCAGACCATGCCTATTTAGAACCCAGAATTGTTCCATCTGCCTCTGTCTCCCAAGTGCTAGGATCAAAGGTGTGTACCACCACAATCAATTAAAGATATTATATGTATGAGTATTTGGCTAAATATATGTATGTGCACCTTACAAATTGCCCAACATGGATGTGGGAACCAAATCCCTGTACTCTGGAAGAGCAGTAAGTACTCTTAACCACAGAGCCATCTCTCCAGTGCAATCTAGTGTTCTTCAAGCCTAAAGACTATTTCTTTTGGAAGGTCAATCAAGTTCCATGAAAACTCCTTAGTTATAAGCTTACATTGACTTAAAGGATATAAAGGCTGGACAGCCACCATCTAATCAAAGAAACCTGTGGCCCAGAGAACAACCTATAATTTTACAAAACAGAAAGCAGGTAAAGCAATGCATCTTATATATAGTCTTATAATCAATTTGTAATTCTGCAAGTTGACTACACATTGCAGCACAGAATTAAGTGAGTAAGAGGAAATTGTAATAAGAAATTAAACTATAAAGACACTTTTAGATTTGCATGGACATCTGTTTATTAACCTAATATATTAACAAGCAATGTGAAATTATGACTAAAAACATCATATTCTTAAATATTACAAATTCCTAAGAATAAGTCAACAGTAAACTACAGTGTGGCCTAGTTAGAGAACAATCTCCCCAACAGGAAAGGGAGGCTGACAATCTTAGACCCAGTTTTCAATTAAATTAAAACACTTAAGTGCATCCCATGAACCAAAGATCAGTAGAGACAGATAGGTGGGATGGATGGAAGGATAGATACGATAGGATATATAATATATATTATATACAAACCCCTCTTACCTGCTAGCTTAAAAGTATTAAAAATTAAGAATTATTGTTCGCTTAGCATGGCTGTGCAGACCTACAATGCCTGCTCTGGGAGACTGAGGAAAGAATATTGCTAGGCCAGCTCAAACTACATATGGAGTTCAAGGTCAGCCTGGGATATATAATAGGCTTTATCTCAAAAAATAAAAAATAAAAAATAAGGAGGGAGAAAGGGAAGGTTGGAGGGAAAGTAAAAAGTGGATAGGGTATGACAAGATAGGAAAGGAAAGACTAAGAATCACTATCATATATATATTACATACTTGCATTATCGCAAAAGGTATGATTAGTGATATGGGGGACTTTTTATTCAGTAGTGAAGATCAGTTGTCTGTCACTTATTTCAAATTGTCAGGTATGAGAAATGTTGTTAGAGAAAGTCCTACAAATACAAAGTAACAACAGTTGCCAGCTGCACTGCAAGACACCCTGGCAAGACACCATCCATGTTCCTATTTTTCTGTAACAATAACACGCAAGCTGTCTCTCCAATAACAGTAATTGCCCTCTGAAAAGTGATTCAGGGCACAAATTTGACTCAATAAGGGTTGAAGACATTGTCTCAGAAATCTTGTCCCTACCTGCTGCTCCAACATTTTCATTCACCCTGACATGAATTTTGATGACAAAAAATATGGCAGAACATTTCCTGGGCTTCATACAAAAGTAAGGTGTGGTAGGTAACACCTACCCAGTACAAAGTCAGGCAGGTCTGTAAAGCCTGCCTGGTCTACAGAGTGGGTTCAGGACCACAGTGAAACCCGTTAGCAAAACTAACACACACACACACACACACACACACACACACACACTCTCTCTCTCTCTCTCTCTCTCTCTCTCTCTCTCTCTCTCTCTCTCTCTCTCTCTCCAGGAAAAAACTTCTTTTAATATTAACAGAATTAGACCTGTACCCTATACTGTTATACCATGGGGCAAAAACAGTGCCTCAAGTAAGGATTATGAGCACTCAAAATAACTAAATGGTTTGAGTCTTTGCAGTTAAGAAGAAATTTCAGACAATTGTAAATTTCACTGTGAGTTACATTTGACAATTTTATACAAATTCCTGTATGTGTGTATGCTTTTTAAATTCTGCCTCAAAAAAGTAATACCTTTTGTTCAAAATATTTGCTTTTCGATAGTTGATAATTTTAATATAATTAGATTTAATAAGATTTCATGTAAAACCCATTAACTACATGCCCTATGCCCTTTTTTGTTGTTGTTGTTGTTTTTCGAGACAGGGTTTCTCTGTGTAGCCGTGGCTGTCCTGGAACTCACTTTGTAGATCAGGCTGGCCTCCAACTTAGAAATCCGCCTGCCTCTGCCTCCCAAGTGCTGGGATTAAAGGCGTGCGCCATCACTGCCCGGCCTCTATGCCTTTTAAATGTGATAAACAAAAAAAAAAAAAAAAGAAAGAAAAGAAAAAAAAATCAGCTAGCCAAAACTATAAATACTTGATTTGTTTACTTAATTAATAAAAATTCAACACAACAGTCGGGCATGAAAGCATATGCACCTTTTTTTTATATTTATTTATTATATGTAATTATACTATAGCTGTCTTCAGACACCCCGGAAGAGGGCATTTGATTTCATTACAGATGGTTGTGAGCCATCATGTGGTTGCTGGGATTTGAACTCAGGACCTTTGGAAGAGCAGTCGGTGCTCTTAACCGCTGAGCCATCTCTCCAGCCCAAAGCATATGCACCTTTAATCCCAGCACTTGGGAGGCAGAGGCAGGCAGATCTCCATGAGTTCTTTGATTTCAAGGCCAACCTGGTCTACAAGTACCTGGCCAGCCAGAGCTACATAAAGAGAGCCGGTCTCAAACAAACAAACAAACAAACAAACAAACAAAGGATATTAGCTTTTGTTTCTTCAGTGCACTCACTCTTTGCAATTCTACACTATTCATTTACGGCAAACCTAAATCACATTTGTTACGCATCAGCTTCACCTTCTGGGTCCTCACTAACTACAGGCTCTTTTCCTCGTGGATCCTAATATGGTGTAGAGATACACAATCAAAAACCTCTTTGCTTTCCATTTCACACATTAGTTTCCACTTACATGTTTCCAATACAATTAGAGATTCCACTCCCTTCAAAAGATATCTAATTTTAAAGAATTTAAAAGTTAGAGGCCAATTACCACTACATTTTACTTCCCTGTAAAGAATTCTGTTGCTTTTCAAATCTAAAAGAAAAAAAAAAAAAAAAGTCTAAAACAGAATTGACCTAAACATTTTCCAGAGTGTTCTTAAAACTACTGTCATTCTTTAGGAAGATGTCTAACTTCTCAAAAGGCCATTTCTTCTTCATTAATAATAGTGCTAAGAATTAAAATAATGAAGTGGCAGTAACTTAAGTGAACCTTCCTTCCAGTTCAAAGGAGTTGCACTAATACACCTTAACTCATCTCAATGGGGAAGCACACAGTGTGTGTGCATGAATTTGCAAGTGCGTGGTCCCTAACAATGCAAAAATGAGCGCTTGTATGTCTACTCTCTCCAAAAAGAAGAGTTAAATGCAAATATAAAACAATTACTTACCTCAAATTAAAGTATAGTAAGTTTTTTTTTAATGTGTTTTGTTTTTTCAAGACAGGGATTGCCTGTATTGCCCTGGCTGTCCTGGAACTCCCTCTGTAGACCAATTGGCCTTGAACTCCACCTGCCTCTGCCTCCGGAGCGCTAGACTTAAAAAAAGATCTTCAGCAGAATCTTGCCGGTTGGTGTACGCCCTGAGCTCGTGTCTCTAGCTGCATAATGTAGCAGAAGATGGCCTAATCGGCCATCACTGGGAAGAGAGGCCCCTTGGTCTTGCAAACTTTATATGACCCAGCACAAGGGAAGGCCTGGGCCAAGTAGTAGGAGTGGGTGGGTAGGGGAGCAGGGGCGGGGGGGNGGGGGGTATAGGGAACTTTCGGGATAGCATTTGAAATGTAAATAAAGAAAATAATAATAATAAAAAAATAACTTAAAATGGAAAAAAAAAAAAAAAGATCTTACAGGCCTATGCCATCATGAACCCTCTTATGAGATGCAGGTGTTTTTCAAACAGTGAAATGGGAAGGAATCGAAGTAAACCTTTAGTATGACTTAATCCCATGTTGCTTTTTAGAACAGTATTTATGTTAAACTGACCAAGTCCAAAGTTACTCAAAGCTCCACAAAATGTCTCCAAATTTCAGACAAGGCAGGCATAATGTTATTTTATGCAGACCCTCACCTTACAAAGTAACAGACAAAATAAACTCGCAACTTTGTACGACAAAGAACCTAGTGTAATAATGTATACATCCTCTATAAAGTGTTTCTCTCAAGATTTTTCACAGCTAGGTAAGAGCTGGCAGGTGATAAAATATACAGGCGACTAAAGGCCCTGGAACATTTAGTAGTAAAAAGATAGCAACTCCCACCCCCCAAAAAATACACTGTGTCAAGAGCTTAGTGTGTTCCCGAAGCCCACGGTGCTTGCTAGCTGTGGCTCAGTTAACACTATTTTTGCTGCAACCACCAGACACAACAAATGAATGCACGTAAACCAAACAGCCTATCCATAAATGTGCTGACTTCTTCCTGCAAGTCCCAGCGCACCCTTCCACCGCCAACAGTTCAATGAGAATATCATACAATGAAATGAGTAAGCAACACACGCCATTCTGCAACTTTGAAAGACGGTCACCAACCTTCCGCAGCACCCCGAGGAGCCACAATAGGTGAGCAACTAACTCACTGGCACTAAAACGGTTTCCTTAATTTTCGAGCCAAGTCGCCGAATAACCACTTTTTAAGACAACACTTCTTGCCCGGTTCATCCACCGGGCACGGTCCTCACGGACGCACAAAAACAATCGAAAGCCCAGCTGGAGTTGAAGTTACTCGTCCAGCGACGTTTAAAGCTGTCTCCCCTAAACAAAGTGCTCTGGGCCGTCAGCGCCGCGGAACCGGGCCGCGTTCCCGAAACTCCGGCTCGCCCGCTCACACCTGGGCCCGTGCGATCCCGAGCGCCGGCTGCGGAGCCGGGCGGTGCGGTTCGGGGCGGTGGGGGATGGGGAGGACGAGCTCGAATGGCTTCCTAATGTATCATTAAGAAGCAAAAGCACCGGTCTGGGAGCAAGAAAAGTTAAAGGAGCCGCGAGCTGACAAAGAGCGCCGAGCGCCGCACCGGGACCACCCGGCCGCGGCGTTTGACAGCTCCGTCCCCGGCGCCCACAGCTTGGTGGCTCCGAGAGGCCGGGCCGGCAGCGAGCTGGGCGTGCTCGGCGGGGCGTGTGCGGACGCCGGGCTAGGCCCTGGGGAAGCCGCCGGGCTGTTCTCCCAGAAGCGAGGCCGAACTCCAAAGTAAAGTGCGCGGCGCGGCCGGCGGGACCTGCGCGGGCGCCGCCGAACCGGGCCGCGCCTGGGCCGCCCCGCCCCCACCGGGCCGGGGGCCTGACAGCTCCGGGCCGCGCCGCCGCTGGCCGCCCGCCTGGCTCCCTCGCGCTCAACTTACTTCTTTCTGGCTCTCTGGAAAGGGGAAGCGCCATCTTTGCGAGGCCGGCCCCGAGGTCTTTTGTCTGCGGCTGCAGGGCTCGGGGCCGGGGCTCCGGGCTCCTCGGGGGGTGCTGGCGGCGGCTGCGGCTGCTCCGCGCTCCGGTCCTCCTCCGACGACATCCTAGTCACCAGGAAAGACACATGGATCCCCGTCCTCCTCCTGGGGGGCTCCTCCCGCCGCAGCGGCCGCAGCCGCCGCCGCTGCTGCTGCTCGAGTTGCTCCTCCCCGGCTCAGCCTCTCGCATTTCCCGCAGCCCCGGGAGCAGCAGCGGCGGCGGCGGCAGCAGCAGGTACCGGGAGAGGCGGCAACATGGAGCTAGCAGGACACGCACTCACACACATCGGCGCGGGCGCGCGCACTCGGCGCGCAGGGGCCGGCGGGGGGCGGCGGGCGG
>NC_034591.1:20118490-20137992 GCF_900095145.1 Mus pahari
CGGGGCGGGGCGGGGCGCGACGCGAGGGGCGCGGGCCGGGGGCGGCCGCAGGGGTCTCCGCCCGGCCCCTCCCCCAGGCCGCCCGCGGCGGGAGGAGAAAGGGCCGCGCGGGGGAGGGGGCGGCGGGGGCGGGGCGGGGCCAGCCACCCCTCCCCCGCGCCGTCAGCCCGTCAGGCCCACGCCGCGGCGAAGTTTTGACAGCTGCTCCAGTTGTTGTGGTGGGTTCCGGGGTGGCGCGAGCGCCGGCCCTCGGTCGCGCGCCGGCGAGCGCTCCCTCACACACTGCTCGCTCGCTCACGGCGCTCCCTGTGGCTAGCTCCCTCGCGCTCGCCTCAACGCACGGCCGGCGCTCGCCGTTCCCTGTCGCTTGCCCGCTCTCCGGCCGGCCGGCGCTGGCCGCCTCACGCTCGGGATCGCTCCCTCACGCTAGCTCTCGGCTCCATCGAGCTCGGCTCCCTCACGCTGGGGTCCCTCTCGCTCGCTCGCGAACGCTCCCCCACGCCCGCTCTCTCTCCGGGGGCAGCAGAGGAGGAAGTTTTGCGGCTGTGCGTTCACCACACAAACAACACACGCACACGGCAGTGGCCGTCGCGCGGAGCCTGCACCGGGTCCCCCGGGGCGACCCGCACCACGGACCTCTCAAACTCGCCGCCGGCTCGCCCACACACAGGCGCCTCCCGCCCCCGCCCCCGGCGCGCTGCTGCCACTCACGGGGCTGAGTCCGCGCATGCGCCGCGCGCTCCCCGGCCGCCGCCGCTGACCTCACCGCCCCTCCCCCGCCCGCTCTGACGCGGCGGTGGCTGCAACTCGGGCTCTGGCGGGCGCTAAGCTGCGGACCGGGCATCCGGGATCAGGGTCCAACCCGGCCGAGGTGGGGGAAATCGATGTAAACACTCCGGAGCGTGCACCCGCGTGCGGTGCGCGCACGTGCGTCCGCGACCCCCTGCGGGCGTGGGCCGCTCCAGGCCTGGCGGAGTCCCACGTAGGCTTCCCTGGTGCGGCGCAACCGTGGCTGGACAACGTTAGATCCTAACTCCAGCTGTAGTTTCTCCGTCCGACGTCATGTTTTAAACACCGTGAGACCCGGAGGCTGCAGGACCAAAAAAAAAAAAAAAAAACAAGCGGACAGGTTGAGTGGAAAAAAAATGTCTCTATACGGACAGAATGCATCAGCGTGGACGTTGTGTGTGCTCAAGATTTAAAAATGGAAATACTGCTAAGCTATTTCCCATTTAAAAAAAAAAAATGATTCGTTAAAAATGGGGCCAGAATTGGCCTAGGACGCCGGGCTGCTCCGCGCTTCCTTTGCACTATGGATTGCCATGTAGGAGTGAGAAATAGTAGAGATGGGGAAACAGATCTGTGGAGCGTCGTGGAAGGCTTAGAGTAACCTGTCAGGCGCTGAGCTGCTCAGAGCTTGGAATCCGAGCGCACTCTGCTATCAGTTCTTTCCATTCTCAACAGTTTCAATGCTGGGCAAAAAGAATACACTTGTTTCTAGAGTTCCTGTTCACCTTCCTGCCACCCAATAGCAAGGCTATTAACTTTGAACTGGGCTTCGAATCTGGATCAAACTTCGATAGTCTAGTGCATATTATAGCTGTAATCATTGTTTGTTTGTTTGTTTGTTTGTTTGCAATGGCTAAAGTCGAGTCGTTGAGTTATTTGGATTGCAGGTTTAATCCCTTGCAGGCCTTTTCAGCTTTATTATATGTACAGTCAAAGGAAGCTTGGGGCAGGGAAGAAAGCTGCCGCAATAAAGGTAAGCTACAAATTAAAAGGAGAGAGGAAATTGGGGTTTCTAGACAATTAAATTACTTATCATTGTAGTATATTGAACCCAGAACTGCACACACAGCTAAGCTAGCACTCCACCACTGAGTTTTATCCCTAGACTGAATCGGTTTTAAAGATTTTTTTTTTTTAAAGAAATGTTTTCTTTTGTTTGTATTCATGTCCGCATGAGTTTATGTGCACCATGTATGTGGAGATACCTGAGAAGGCCAGAAGGTGTCCAGTTCCCTAGAATGAGGTTACAGGCAATTGTGAGCTGCCATGTGGGCACTGGAAATCAACTCCAGTTTCCTGCAAGAACAGTACTCTTAACCGCTAAGCCATCTCTTCAGCCCCTGGACCTGGCTTTTAAATGTAAACTTTTAAAATAAGGCTGTTTTCTTTTGATACTAGAATAAGAATAGTATTCATCTAAAGAAAATTAAATGTTATATTACTGTTGCTATGGTTAAAATAGAGGAATGGGCATGGAACCAGGTATAGTAGCCCATACCAGGACTAGAAAGGCAGAGGCAGGTGGATCTCTATGTGTTTGGGGCCAGCATGGTCTGCATAAGACAACCCAACCAAGACTACATAGTGAGGCCCTGTCTTTCAAAAACAAAAACAAAAACAAAAAAATTAGGGCTGTACATAATGAAACTTAGGATACTTGGCTTCAGATATGTAGTTATTCGTGTAATTCATAAAACAAAAGTACAAGGTGATAATAGAACTTAATAAAAAAACAACTTGTAAAATATAGCTGAAAATCAACTCGGCTTGATGATACAAACCTATAACCAGTACTTGGGAGGAGGGAGCAGGAGGATGAGTTCAGAGACATTTGGCTCTCTGTAGTGGATTGGAAGCCAGCCCAGGATATGCATGGCACCCTATCTCAAAAATAATAATACAAAGACTGAAGAGATAGCTCAGCCCTTAAGATCCAGTGCTGCGGCCAGGCGTGGTGGCGCACGCCTTTAATCCCAGCACTCAGGAGGCAGAGGCAGGCGGATTTCTGAGTTCAAGGCCAGCCTGGTCTACAGAGTGAGTTCCAGGACAGCCAGGGCTACACAGAGAAACCCTGTCTCGAAAAAAATCAACCAACCAACCAAAAAAACAAACAAAAAGATTCAGCAGACATGCACATGGTGCACAGACAAACATGTGGCAAAATACCATAAATATAATTTTTTTTTATTAAAGAAATTTTAAAAAATATAAGATTCAGCCAGGCGGTGGTGATGCACACACCTTTAAACCCAGCACTTGGGCCGCTGAGGCAGATCTCTGAGTTTTAGACCAGCTGTTTGACAAAGCAAGTTCCTGGACAGCCAAGACTACACAGAAAAAAGTAGCAAAAGCATAAGCATAGCTTTGCGCAACCGAGCATAGTTCTTACTTTTGAAAACATGAAATACTCTACATTGTTTCTGGTGTGTTATTTCTATTTGTGCATGTGTTGTATTAAATATAAACATTTTAGGGGAAAAGAAAATTTTTATTAAATTAATTTAAAAATACAAGATTGAGCCAGGCAGTGGCATTCATACCCTTAATCCCAGTACTTAGGAGGCAAAGGCAGACAGATCTCTAAGTCTGAGGCCTCAAAGTGAAGCATCAGAAAAACTAGACAGAAGCTCAATGTAGTGGTACCCACACAATCTTTCTGAACAACCAAGCCAGGTATAACAATGCATGCCTCTAATCCCATGGCAGAGGCAGTCACATCTCTGTGAATTCAAGGCCAGTCAGGGTTACATAGTGAAACCCTATCTCAAAAAAATAAAATAAAATTGCTGGGCGTGGTGGTGCACGCCTTTAATCCCAGCACTCGGGAGGCAGAGGCAGGCGGATTTCTGAGTTCAAGGCCAGCCTGGTCTACAGAGTGAGTTCCAGGACAGCCAGGGCTACACAGAGAAACCCTGTCTCGAAAAAAACCAAAAAAAAAAAAAAAAATTAAAAAATCTACATTCTAATAAATATATTTTCATATTTTTCTTTTTCCCATTTCTCTTTTTGTGATTGATCTCAAACTCGATCATGCCTGTCCTAACAATGCTTTAGTAATATATGTACTATTTTTAAAATGCAACAGATATAAAATAACTATAGCAGCTACCTCTAAAGAACTGCTTTAGCTTTACAAAGGTCTTTTCATTTTCATACCACATTTTTCTAAAATATTGCACTCTTTCATGGCACAGCTAGTACTCTCTTAATCATACATAAATAAATATATACATATATATTTTATGTGCTGGAGGACTGAGGAAAATACATTACTGACAACACAGAAAAAAAATCTCACGAAACAGTAAGCAGGAGTGATTCTCCAAGAGTCTAGGAGCGCAGGGACTCCATACAAATTCATAACCAGATCCCATCCTCCCAACTGATGATTGATAGATGCCACTGAGTGTCTTTGGTAAAGTGCAATTTTGTTTTGCTTTTAGTGAATATGAAAGCATCCATATGGCTCTCTACAGGTCCACTATGACTGCTGTCCTGTTTTTCCTTGAAAGCTGAGTCTTAAGTTCCTTGAAGAACTTGTTAAGTTCCTTGTTTATCCTGGGTTTGTTTGCTTTGCAATCAGTGCTGAGGACCAGACCAAGGGCTTTGTGCATGTTAGGCAACTGTCTACCACTGAGCTTATGTCTTTTTGTATTGATATTTTTACTGTTAAAGTTGCACTTTGCTGGGGATGTAGTTCAGTGGTAGAACCCGTATATAAACCAAGGACATAAATTCATTCCCATCACTGGAAAAAAGATACATTATGTGTTTTACTTTGCATAAGATATGTCAGTAGGGTATGCACATATGCCTATGTATGGAAATTTTAAGGAGGAAACAGAAGAAAATAGAACATCTTCAAAAGGGAATTGGTTGGAGACATTGCTCAGTGGTTAAGAGCACTGACTGTTCTTGCAGAGAAATAGAGTGTGATCCATCACCCACATGGCAGCTTGCAACTGTCTTTTAACTCTAGAACTATGGGATTCAATGCCCTCTTTTGGCCTCTGAGGGCACTAAGCATACCTTTGGTGCACAGACATACAAGTAGTCAAACACTTAGATGCACAAAATTTAAAAATTCATAATCTTGGGCTGGTGAGATGGCTCAGCAGGTAAGAGCACTGACTGCTCTTCAGAAGGTCCTGAGTTCAAATCCCAGCAACCACATGGTGGCTCACAACCATCTGTCACGAGATCTGACGCCCTCTTCTGGAGTGTCTGAAGACAGCTACAGTGTACTTACATATAATAAATAAATAAATAAATCTTTAAAAAAATTCATAATCTTTTTTGTTCATAAGAGAGAGACAGGGTCTTATCATGTAGCTCTTTTTTGTCCTAGAACTTGCTTTGTAGACCAGATTGGCCTAAAATTCAGAGATCTGCCTGCTTTTACCTCCCAGAGCTGGGATTAAAGACAAGCACAACCACATGGTAAAATAGCCTGCCTCCATCTTCAGCTTAAAAGCCATCTTATAGTAAAGACAAACTAGATTCGTTCCTGTTTATGATTAAATCTCTGCTTCTCAAGGATTGGGCTATGTTCCCACCTGTAACCTCAGCTACAAATAGTTCTGTACTGCATGTTCCAGGAAATGACAACCATGTCTTTGTTCAAAAAGTTGTTACGGCCATCTTGCAACCCTACCTTTGTTTCAAAAGGTTTTTATGCCTACCTGTTGTTATGACTACCTTGTTATGCCCACCTTGCAATCGTGTCTCTGTTTCAGGAAGTCATTCTGGCTAACCTGTTATGCTTGGGTTCTGTTCCTATAACCTCATCTATTTTGCCCTCCAAGTCCCCCATTTGAAACCCCCTACCCATGGACTATAAGACTTTGTCTTCCTCACATCCAATGCTGACATCTTGAACCCTGTCTTACAGGGAGGCAGCCCATGTACACAAATAAAAAGGCTTGCTTTAATTAATTGCTTGTTTTAATTAATTTGGTCATGGTGATTTGAATGGCTGGTCTTTCTCCTCTATTCTTTAGGATTAACACATACCCAGTTTCATATAAACCTTTAAAAAGATGAGTAATAGAGTTAACCCTTATCTATAAATTTTGAATTTAGGGTCCTGGAGAGATGGTTCTTCCAGAGAACCCAGGTTTAATTCCCAGCACCCACATGACAGCTCACAACCATATGTAACTCCAGAATCTGACAACCTCACACAGACAAAACACCAATGCACATAAAATAAAAATAAATTAAAATTATTTTTTTAAAAGTTTTGAATTAATTGCTAACTCATTTAATGGGTAATAAAGTCAGCAATAGCAGTTTCATACTGTTCTGTCACTAGCCTGTTATTTTCAGCTTCATGTAAAGGGGTGGGATGGGGCTGTGTACCAGTCATTAAGGTAAATTTGGTTTGTGCTGAAATGGCTATGATTTCAAGGTGGGAAGCCCATTTTACATGCAGTGGAGATAGTCTGTCACGGACCTTGAATTGAGATCATATACAGATGCTTGTTGGCCAAGAGTACTACTATAAAGAATGCCCTCTGTGTATATTTGCTCCTTCAACTGATGCCTTCAAGACTGAGCTACCTGTGCCATGGTCTATAGGTGCAGAACCTAGGGCAGTGGATAACAGCTGTGTTAGCCATAGATTAAAGTGTGATAATATGAGAATGATATAAGCCTCTCATGGGCCTAAGGCTTACTTATCTGTGCTTGGTTGGCCAATGTCTGGCATCTATATTCTTGATGATTGTTCCTTTTTCATCCATTCTGGATTTTTTTAAATAAAATTCTGAAAGCCTAAAAAAAATGTTTTGAATTAATATTGTTTCATCCCGTGTACAAAACCATTAGCAGTAGGCAATTAAAAAATAAACATAAGCCGGGCGTGGTGGTACACGCCTTTAATCCCAGCATTCAGGAGGCAGAGGCAGGCAGATTTCTGAGTTCGAGGCCAGCCTGGTCTACAAAGTGAGCTCCAGGACAGCCAGGGCTGTACAGAGAAACCCTGTCTCGAAAAAAAAAAAAAAAAAAACATAGAAAAGCATACAAGTAGATAAAATATTTACATCTATTATATATAAAAACATAGTTTTAATGTAAGATTTGATGGAAGGGTAGAAGACATCCCAGCAGACAGCTCTGACTGAAAGGTAACCTGGAAACACTGCAGCAAGTGCACTACAGTAGAAGGACAACGGATGACTGAGACAGGATGCAGTCTCATTCTCTCCTGTCCCCTCTCCCTCTCCCACATACTTTCCTAGGTTCATCTTCTTTACAAACTCTGGAGACTGCTGAATCTTCATCTTCTCCTCCTGCTGTATCTAAAGACCCTCAATGATCCATTATGCCTTAGTTAATAGGATCTGCAAAGCATGCTATTTCCTAAATAAATAAATAAATAAATAAATAAATAAAAGGTCACATCCATAGGACATGACTTTTGGAACCACAACAGTATAACCACCAAGCAACATCCTTCTTACCAGATCAAAATACATACTGTCAAGCGGGCTAAGGGTATCGAGACCCTGAGTTCAGAGGCTGCACTGACTGCTTACCTATCTTTGCATACACTATGTATAGTTAGAGAATGTGTCTAGCAGACTATCAATGCACAAGCTTCAGGGGTGTCTTGGGTTTTTTTTTGAGATAGGGTATCACATAGCCTAGCTTTCCTAAAACCCAGGTATCAACTGGCCTTAAACTCCAGTGCTCCTACCTCCTACATGCTTAGTCCACAGGCCTGCCACCCTGGACCACATCTTTTGGCATTAAAAAATAAATTAATATCCAATCTATTTCTTAGAAGAATATCCCCTTCAAAATAAAATTGAGATATAACAGTTCTACAATTATTTTGACATATGTAGAGACAGATACAACAAAATAAAACAAGAAACAAGTTAGAATATAAGGTAGTTGGTAGAACACTTGCTTCAAGTTCATGAACACTGGGTCTGATTTCCCTCTCCAAGTAAGTTCTTAAAAGTCATTGGAGCCTGATTTAAGAAACTAACTTAGAAGTTAAAGACAAAGATCAGTCTTATCACTTTCTTCTATGCCGTGCCTCACAGAGGAGAGGACTTTGTAACAAAACGCTGTGTGGGGGTGGGGTGGAAGGGTAGGAGGGTGTATGATATAAATAGGGGCAGGAGAGATGGCTAAGTGTTTAAGGGCACAGTCACTCTTCCAGAGGACCTGAATTTGCTTCTCAGGACCCATGCCAGACAGATTGCCACCTTCTGTAAGTCCAGCTCTAGGGTGGCGATACCTTTGCCCTCCCTGGGCATCTGTAATCACGTGCACATACCTATGTGCAAACATACGCACAGTTCACACATGGTTTTTTTTTTAATTGTTTTGTTTTTTCCCAGAGTTTTTCTGCATAGCCCTGGCTAACTTGGAACACACTCTGTAGACCAAACTGCCCTCAAATCGGGAAGCAGAGGCAGGCAGATTTCTGAGTCTACAGAGTGAGTTCCAGGTCAGCCAAGGCTATATACAGAGAAACCCTGTCTCGAAAAACCAAAATAAATAAATAAATAAATAAATAGCCGGGCGTGATGGTGCACGCCTTTAATCCCAGCACACAGGAGGCAGAGGCAGGCAGATTTCGGTTTCTGAGTTTGAGGCCAGCCTGATCTACAGAGTGAGTTCCAGGACAGCCAGGGCTACACAGAGAAACCCTGTCTCGAAAAAAAAAAAAAAAAAAAAAAACATATGATGTTCACCCTTCACCTCTGTCTCCACAAGGATGGTCCTGTTTCTCTGGCCTGGTGTAGAGCAAGGCGTCCTGGTCTTTGTCTACTCTCAGCCCCTTTTTGCCCAAGAAAGTATGCATCTCTGGCTGGCCTGGAACTCACTGTATAGACCAGACTAGCCCTGAACTCTTAGAGATCCACCTGCCTCTGCCTCTCTTAACCTCTCTGGTTGTTTTTTGAAGCAGATGTTACATTGTCTCTAGCTTCAAACTTGAAGCTAGGTTGTAACCAAGAATGGCCTTGAACTCTTGATCCTCTTGCTTCTATTTTGCCAGTGCTGGGATTATAAACCTGTGCCACTCCCCAAACTACTATCTTAAATTGAAAATTTTTTTTAAAGATTTATTTATTTATTATATGTAAGTACACTGTAGCTGTCTTCAGACACTCCAGAAGAGGGCATCAGATCTTGTTAAGGATGGTTGTGAGTCACCACGTGGTTGCTGGGATTTGAACTCGGGACCTTCGGAAGAGCAGTCAGGTGCTCTTACCCACTGAGCCATCTCACCAGCCCCCTGAAATTTTTTTTAAAGTCAAATATTCTAACAGTGTAATACAGTGTAATACAAGTTGATACTTACATGTTGGGAAGACAGGTAGGAAAATAGTTAAACTCTTTGATTTCTGTAATTAAACCTTTTTTTTTCCCACAAGAGCAGAGAACTTTGCACAGTAAAAACACTGCAATTTATAACATACTATAGTCTCCAGTGTGAGGTGTTTCAGTCAGCTTCCAATGGTATGGCATTACATAATGGCATGTATAGAGTATGTCCCATGTTCTGTGTTCAAAAGCCAGGCTGCAGTTCTCTGCCAGATATAGAACTCAGAAAACAACTCACAACTATTTGAAACTTCAGCCTCAGGGGATCCAACCCCTTTTTGGACCTCCTCTGGCACACTTGTGTGTGTACACACACACATACACAAATACATAAATAAAAATAAAATATTTCGAAAGCAAATTCCTTGGATTCACTACCCTTTAATATTTTTAATATTCTTTTTTTAATTAAAAATACATTGTGAGCCGGGTGTGGTGGCACACGCCTTTAATCCCAGCACTTGGGAGGCAGGGGCAGGCGAATTTCTGAGTTTGAGGTCAGCCTGGTCTTCAGAGTGAATTCCAGGACAGCCAAGGCTACACCGAGAAACCCTGTCTCGAAAAACCATAAAAAAGTAAAAAATAAAAATATACATTGTGCATGGTGGTGGTGGCGCACACCTTTAATCCCAGCACTCGGGACAGACAAAGGCAGGCAGATCTCTGAGTTCAAGGCCAACCTGATCTACAGAGTGAGTTCCAGGAAAGCAAAAGCTACACAGAGAAATCCTATTTTGAAAAAAAAAAATTATGAGTGTAGGTATTTTGTCTGCATGAGCCAAAGAGAGTGTCTGGTCGTCTGGGAACTGCTATGCAGGTGCTGAAAATTGAACCCAAGTTTTCTGGAAGAGCAGCCAGTGCTTTTAACTGCAGAACTAGCTCTCCACCCCCAAATATTTGGTATTTGTTGTCTTGCTTGCCTTTGTTTTTTGAGACAGGTTCTCTCGATGTAGTCCTGACTGTCCTGGAACTCACTGGGCCTCTACCTTATAGAGATCCTCCTGCCTCTGCCTCTGCCCCTGAGTGCTGGGGTTAAAGTCATGTGCCAACACTCATGGCCATAATTTAAAAAAACAAAATAAAATCAGAACTAATCTTGGTTCTTATATAATATTTCATTTATTCTATGTGTATGCGTGTTTGGCCTGTATATATGTATGTGATCCATGGTACCTGAGGAGGTCAGAAGAGGACATAGGACCCTGTGGAAATGTTGTGAGCTGGCATGTGGATGCTGAGAAATGAACCAAGGTCTTCTAGAACCAGTCGGTGCTCTTCCTGCCGAGCTGAGCCAAGCCTCTGCACCCTGCTCCCCTCCCTTTGATCTTCAGTTGTTACAATTCGGAAACCTTTTACTCTTGCCATGTTCAGTTGTATGATCCCATGCGGAGGACATAATCCACAAATTAAGAAGCTGGGGTCTGAGGATAGTGGGATGACCCAGTGGGTCAAGGGACTTGCGGCTGAAACTGACAGGCAATTCATTATTGCCTCAGTAATATTCAGGAGGCTGTGTACCTGGTGTCACAGTTCAGAAGCCTGTTGCTAGCACTCTCCAAATCATGAGGTCACACACCCATAATTCCAGATCTCATGTGGCTGAGGCAGAGGGGTTTTGATCTCTAGGCCAGCCTGGACTACACAGGAAATATAAGGCCAGCCTGGGATACACAGGAGACCAGTAAAGGGCACTTGTTCAAAAAGAAAAACAAAAGACAGGCACAGGTATACACCTAATTACACAGCAGGGAGGACGACGCAAGTGAATCTAGGTAAGTTTAAAGATCAGCCACTGAGCATACTTGCACACACCTCCAATCCAGCACTTGGGAGTTTGAGGCATGAGATTAGAAGTTCAAGGTTATCTTCAAATACCTAACAAATTGGAGGCCCATGCTATATGAGACTCTGTCAAAATTTAGAGAGAGAAGAGAGAAGGAAAAAATTTAAGTTTTATGTTTTGGGTGTTTTGCCTACACATATGTCTATGCAGCATGTGTATGCCTGTGCTCTTGGAGACCGGAAAATGCCATAGGAGCCCCTGGAACTAGAGTCAGAGACAGTTGTGAGCTGCCATGTGGGTGCTGGGAACTCAGCCAGTCCTCTACAAGATCAGCAAGTATCATTAGCCGTTGAACCATCTGTCCAGCTCCAAGTAGGTTTGTTTGTTTGTTTGCTTGCTTGCTTATTTGATTAAAGAGAGGGGTGGGGGGAAATGGGGCTGGAGAAATGGCTCAGTGGTTAAGAGCATGTACTGCTCTTCCAGAGGACCTGAGTTCAATTCCCAGCACCTACATCAGGCAACTTGCGACTGCCTCTAACTCAGCCCCAGAGGATCTGACACTGTTGACCTACAGGAACACCACACATATACATAGAGAGAAAAAGGAAGTCAAAATAGGTGCCCATGGGCCAGCAAGATGGCTCAATAGGTAAGGATGCTTGCCTGAAAGCCTGATGACTTTAGTTCTCCTCAAAGCCCACATACTAGAAGGAAAGAACAAACTCTCAATTTCCCGAAGTTGTCTTCTGACCTTCACACACACCATGTATGTGTGCCTCCTCACACATAAAACAAAAAAATGTAAAAAAAATATTGTTTAATATAGTAAATTTATATATTATATAATAACTATGTATAATTATATGTTTAATGTATATTTAATATAAATATAGTACATACAAATATAACATGTTATATATTATATAATATATTTATATATAAAAACTATATATAGTTTATATGTATATATATTATACAATTATATATATTGTTTGTAAAGTTCTCATACTTACCTGGCTGGGGAAATACCATGATCTTTTTTTTGGTTTTTCGAGACAGGGTTTCTCTGTGTAGCCCTGACTGTCCTGGAACTCACTTTGTAGACCAGGCTGGCCTCGAACTCAGAAATCCGCCTGCCTCTGCCTCCCGAGTGCTGGGATTAAAGGCGTGTGCCACCACCGCCCGGCTGAAATACCATGATCTTAAATTGGTTTTCCAGAGTGAGGCTTATCCATTTGACTGGAGATATGCTGAATTCTGTGATTTCCCCAAATTCAGGAAATTCAACTGCATTATTTGTAATAATGGGGAACTGTGTTAAAGCTCTTCCCTGTTACAGAGAACAATAGTTGTCCAGAAGCCGGGCGTGGTGGCACATGCCTTTAATAAGATAGATAGATAAGTATGCCTTTAATAAGATAGATAAGTAGCCCAAGCTGGGCCTAAATTCGCAATCTTCCTGCATCATCTTCTGAGGTACTGGGATTACAAGTATGAACCACCAAGCCTGTTTTTCTGTTTGTTTGTTTTTTTAATTTTACTTTATTATGTATTTGTGTGTATGTGTGTGTGTGTATGTATGCGTGTGTGTGTGTGTGTGTGTGTGTGTGTGTGTGTGTGTGTGTGTAATGATATGATGATATATGCATGGTTCTTCAAGTACCCAAAGACCAAAGGTAGTGGATCCCTTGGAACTGCACCTAGAGGATGTCGCCAGCTGCAGGCTGTGGGCTCTGAGAAGGCAGGTCCTCTAGAAGAACAGTGGAAGACTGCTCATTGAATTTACACACACTCTGGTATTTTCCTCTTTTCTTGCAACAGATCTTTGGTGAAAATATTAAAACTACAGTCACCATCCTATTACAGTCTTTGCTACTGTGGTTCCCAAGTTCTGTTTCTCTCGGGGACCACTGCCAGTAAACATAGAAAAGGTATGACATTGTTGTGACATTCCTCCAACCTCAGCTGACTCAGTTGTCATCCCACCAGGGGCTGGCTCTCTCTCACCTATCAAAAGCTGGGCTCATTCCCTAGAAATCTGTGTGTTTCCAACTCTTGCCTGTGTGCTTCACCTGTACTAATCACAGTGGGTACTCAAGCAGTGTCTGTTGGATCGCATCATAGACATCATCACCCCACCAAAGCCAGCAGGAGGCTTCATGGCTTTCTTTTAAGCAGATTTTTGTTGTTCTATTGCCTTTTTGAGATAGGGTCTCTGGCTAGCCTGGAACTCACTCTGTAGACCAGGATAGTGTTGAGCTCATAGAAACCGTCCAACCTCTGTTTCCAAAGGGATGGGACTACAGAAGTGCAGCATCATGCCTGACAATGAGACAGAGTCTCACCATGTACCCTTGGCTGGCCTGGAACTCACCATGTAGACCAGGCTGAGTCTATAGAGATCTGCTTGTCTTTGCCTCTCAAATGCTGGAATTAAACGTGTAGACCACCAACATTCAGGAGAGTGGGCCCTGTACCTTGCTTGAGCAGCACAGTAGGGCTGGCCCTGGTGGTGTGGGTAAGCCATGCCCAAGGCCTTGCATGAGAACAGGAGAGTTGGCCCTGCCTCTTGCTTGCTGCAGCACTGGGTGAGCTAATCTGGGCAGTGCTGAAGAGATTGTCCTGGTGGTGAGATCTAGCAGACCGACCAACTCAGCTACCACCCAGGCTCAGATCCAGGGTTTTGAGTTAGCCCACCCCAACATCTACCCCATCCATAAACTGCTGAAGCTTGTGTAGGGGCCAGTTCTGTAGATACAAAATTGTAGGATCTCCATGACACAGGACAGCAACAGGATATTCTAGAGGAGTCCCAGTAACAATCCAGTACTGACAGTGTAGCAGAAGCCAGAGGCCTTGAGCCAGACCGATAGACCGATGACTTACTGCAATGAACATTTGCAAGTAAAGATGCATGGACAAATGTGTATACTGTGTGACAGACCACAACACACTACAACCTCCACGGTATTTTGTTTGTTTGTTTGTTTTTCTTTTGGAGATCAGATAGCAAGGGCTGAGGATGGATATGAGGGTCAGGGAAATGAGTAGGATTGGAAATGCCTAATGTGAAATTCATATTTGTGGATTTCTTTTGTGTGTGGGGGGTTGTTTTTTGTTTTGTTTTTTGTTTGTTTGTTTGTTTTGGAGTTTTTTGGTTTTTAGAGACAGGGTTTCTCTGTATAGCCCTGGCTGTCCTGGAACTCACTTTGTAAACCAGGCTGACCTCAAACTCAGAAATCTTCCTGCCTCTGCCTCCCAAGTGTTGGGATTAAAAGCGTGTGCCACCACCGCCCAGCACTTTTGTGTTTTTTATGTGGTGACAGTGATGGCACTCACCTTTAATCCCAGCACTCTGTTGGCACAGACAGGTGGATCTCTGTGAGTTTGAGGCCAGCCTGGTCTACAAAGTGAGCTCCAGGACAGCTAGCCAGGGCTACACAGAGAAACCCTGTCTCAAAAACATAAATAAAAAAATCTTAAGCTTTCTCCACAAGCCTAGCAAGATGCCCAAAGGGAAGAAGGCCAAGGGAAAGAAGGTGGCCCCAGCCCCTGCCATCATCAAGAAACAGGAGGCCAAAAAGGTGGTCAATCCTTTGTTCGAAAGGCCCAAGAACTTCAGCATTGGGTAGGACATCCAGCCCAAGAGATCTAACACGATTTGTCAAACGGCCCCACTACATCAGGCTGCAGTGGCAAAGAGCCATCCTCTGTAAGCGGCCCAAAGTCCCTCCCGCCATTAACCAGTTCACCCTGGCGCTGGACAGGCAGACAGCTACTCAGCTGCTTAAGCTTGCCCACAAGTTCAGGCCAGAGACAAAGCAAGAGAAGAAGCAAAGGCTACAGGCCTTGCTGAGAAGAAAGCTGCTGGCAAAGGCGACGTCCCAACCAAGAGACCATCTGTCCTCTGAGCAGGAGTCATTACAGTCACCACCTTGGTGGAGAACAAGAAGACTCAGCTGTGGTGATTGCCCATGATGTAGACCCCATTGAGCTGGTGGTTTTCCTGCCTGCCCTGTGTTGAAAGATGGGAGGTGCCCTACTGCATCATCAAGAGAAAGGCCAGGCTGGGATGCCTGGTCCACAGGAAGACATGTACCACTGTTGCCTTCACACAGGTTAACTCGGAAGACAAGGGTGCTCTGGCTAAGCTGGTGGAAGCTATTAGGACCAATTATAATGACAGATATGATGAGATCCGTCACCACTGGGGAGGCAACGTCCTGGGTCCTAAGTCTGTGGCTCGCATTGCCAAGCTGGAAAAGGCAAAGGCTAAAGAACTCGCCACTAAACTGGGTTAAATGTACACTAAGTTTTCTGTACATAAATATAATTACAAAATTAAAAATAAATAAATAGTAAAAATGTAAATGAAAAAGAAATAAAAAAATTAAAGAAATAAAAAGTTTTCTAAAAGGTGTGGGCCACCATCCCCAGCTTCTTTAAAAGTGGTTTGTTTGTTTGTTTTTAATTATGAGTATTGAAGTGTGGGTATATGCAAATGAGCACAGGTGCTTACAGAAGCCAGAGGTGTTGGGTCCCCTGGAGCTTGAGATATCAGTAGTTGTAAGCTGCCAGTGTGAACGCTAGGGTTGCTCTCAGGGTCTTCTGTAGGGGCAGCCCCTGCTGTGATTTGTGTTTTGTTTTGTAAGATAGAGTCTTGCTGTGTAGCCCGGGTGTCAGGCAATCCTTGAGCATTCTCCCCCAGTGCAGGGAACAGAGGTGTGCACTTCATTCTGCCATGCTGTTTTGTTTGCTGTTTTATTTTATTGGTGGGGACAGGGTCTCACTGCCAGCTCCGGCTAGCCTGGAACTCCCTATGCAGCTCCCTTAGACTTGTGGCAATTCTCTTGTCTCTGCCTCTGGGGTCTGAATTTAGGTCTGTCAGGCTTGGTCTGTGTTTGGGGAGTATTTTGTTGGTCTTTCTGTTTTCTTTGCCTTTTGGAACATTCTCAGTCTGTAGCCCAGGCTGGCATGGAATTTGTGATGGTCCCACAGTCTCCAGGTACTGGGATCACAGAGGTAAACCACACAGGCAATTGTGTCATGTTTTATTGTTAGTTCTGGACTTTCTTTGTTTAGGGTTTTGATTTTGGTTCGATTTTTGGTTTTTCAAGATAGGATTTCTCTGTGTGACAGCCCTGGCTATAGATCAGGCTGTCCCTGAACTCACAGAAATCTGCCAGCCTCTGCCTCCTAAATGCTGGGATTAAAGGCAAGTGCTACCACCCAGTACACCACCCAAACCACCAAATACCATGGCATTTTTGGTACTATAGCTCTATGATACAGTTTGAGTTGGGGCATGATGATACCTCCAGCAGGTTACTTCTGTTTTGTTTTTGTTTTTGTTTTTGTTCTTTTGGTGCTACGTAGGACACTCCCAACCTCAGTTCCCTCAAAACACCAAAGTCAGTCCGCATTAGGAGCTAGAAGTGTTCTGAATTGTCACCAGTAAAGGTATTTTGGCTTGTTGGGTTTTATTCCTGCTCTCAGGGTCTCCTCATGCTACTGTTCCTCTGTGACTTCATCCCCTATCTCTGGTTCCATTTGTTACTTTGTGACTTCATCAGAGGGACAGTGTAGCTCCTGTGGGTCAGAGCTCCCAGGGGCCTTGCTTGTTCAGACTCGTTTTGGAGATGGGTCTGGAACTGAGCTCTCTGCACTTCATCCTTGGGCGCAAAGTGGAGGTCCACTTCTGGTTGGCTTCTGCATGTAGCAGGTGGTGTGCATTTGGCTTCTGGAGCAGCGTCAAAGATAGATGCCAAGGGTGTGCCTACTGCCATTTCTAGAGTGCTCCTAACGGTTAGTCTAACCCATGGCGGTCTCCCCACTCTCTCGGGCCACGCAAACCAAAGTCCAATCAGACCTAGAACTTCCCCAGCGGCTGAAGTCAGGCCTGGAGAAAAACCTTGAATCTCAAGGAGAAGAGCCATCATACATACTGAGGGCCACAGCTGCAGCTCAGACCCTAGCCAGTATCATCCGGTCTTGTTATGGCCCCTTTGGCCGGCAGAAGTTTCTGGTGACTGCCAAGGGAGAAACGGTTTGTACAGGTCACGCCGCTGCCATCCTCAAGGCTCTGGAGCTAGAGCACCCAGCTGCCCAGTTTGTTCAAGAATTAGCCCAAACCCAGGTAGAGAACGCTGGGGATGGCACGGCCTTTGTTGTTCTACTGACAGAAGCCTTGCTGGAGCAGGCCCATTTCCTTCTGTGGGCTGGCCTAACTCCAGCCCAGCTCCGGGAGGCCTTTGCCACAGCCACAGCAGAAGTTCTGACGGCGCTGCCTTCCCTGGCCATCCGCTCTCTAGGGCCTTTGGAAGATCCTTCCTGGGCCCTCTATTCTGTGATAAATACTCACACCCTGTCCAACGCAGATTATTTAACCAAGCTTGTAGCTCAAGTGTGCTGGGTTAGCAGGGAGCCAAACGGCAGCTTCAAGCCTGAGAGTATTGTCGTGTGCGTACTTCAGGGTGGGAAGCTGACAGATTCCCGAATTTTTCCTGGAGTAGCAATAGCGGGGAAGCCCTGTGGACGAAAGACTGAGGTCCTTAGTGATGCTAGGGTGGCCCTGTTCAATTGCCCCTTTGGTCCTACAAATCCATTTATACTGGCCACACCGCGTCTTTCCAACCCGGAAGAACTATTAAGATTTCAGAAACAAACTGAACAAGTGGAAAAGGAAATAGCCCAACTAGCCATTATGGACATTAACGTGGCAGTGGTCTTGGGGGAAGTTAATGAGAACTCGGTGGACCAGGCTGACTACTGTGGCATCATGGTGATTCAAGCCACGTCCCGAAAGGAGATTGTCTACCTGAGTGAGAAGCTGGGCACTCCTCTGCTCGGTCGGCTCCTTCCTCCCCCGGAGCCTGGGAAGTGCCACAAGGTTTACAGGAAGGAGTTTGGAGATGGTGTGATGGTAATGTTTGAGTGGGAACATGAGATTGCACCTTTTCTCTCAGTGGTCCTAAGGGGACCCACCATCCAGGGACTTCGGGGTGCAGAGCAGGCTGTCTACTATGGCATTGATGCATTTTCTCAGCTGTGCCAAGATCCCAGACTGCTGCCAGGAGCTGGTGCCACAGAGATGGCTCTGGCAAAAATGCTGGTAGACAAAGGAAGTCGACTGGCTGGCCCCAACGGTCTGGCCTTCCAAGCATTTGCTCAAGCCCTGAGTTCTCTGCCTAAAACCCTGGCAGAGAATGCAGGCTTAGCTGCCCAAAGTGTGATGGCAGAATTGAGTGGATTTCACCAAGCTGGGAACTTCTTCGTTGGAGTGGGAACAGACGGTTTAGTAAATGTGACTCATGAAGGTATATGGGACATACTGAGGACCAAAGCCCAAGGGTTACAAGCAGTCTCTGAGCTGGTGCAGCAGCTGGTGACTGTGGACCAGATTATAGTGGCCAGAAAGACTCCTTTGTACAGACAGATCACAAACCCCACCTTGAATGCTAAGGTATCCTCGCCCCTGAGAGCAAAATTCTTTGGAAAGTACGTGTAGCAACACACTAAATAAAGAATGGTCAGGATTGCAAAGTGACCTCCAAAATACAGATGTTTTCCTTTTCTGTCCCTCATGTCTGGGGCTTCTAAAGCCAGTTCCTCCCTCCCTCCCTCCCTCCCTCCCTCTCTCCCTTTGTGTTTTGGTTTGGTTTGGTTTGGGGATTTCTGTTGTTGTTTTGTCTTGTTTGATGCAGAGTTTCTCTGTGTAGCCCTGGCTATTCTGAAACTGGCTTTGTAGACCAGGCTGGCCTAGAACTCAGATCTGCCTGCCTCTGCCTTCCAGAATGCTGGGATTAAAGGTGTGGACCAGTACACCCTCTAGGGCCCATTTCTAAAAGGTGTGTGTGTGTGTGTGTGTGTGTGTGTGTGTGTGTGTGTCTGTGTGTGTGTCTGTGTGTGTGTCTGTGTGTCTATGTGTGTGTCTGTGTGTCTTTGTATGGTATGGGTGAGTGCATGTGTGTGCAGGAGGGACTCACTGAAGTCAGAAGAACACGTTGTGTTGTATCCCCTGGAGCTGTCGTATCCCCTAGAGCTAGAGTTGCAGGTAGTTGTGAAGGGCATGTGGGTGCTGGGAATGGGACCCAGGTTGTCTGGAAGAGCAGCTGTGCTCTTAACCACAGAGCTGTCCCTTTCCCAGCACACGAAGTCAGGCTGCAGAATAACAAAGATGAAGATCTGTACTTCCAGCAACTGGGAGATGAGTGCGGAAGTCAGAGTGGGTCGGTGTGAGGCTCAGCTATATAGTGAGCTCCAGGTCGGTTTGGGCTTTGTAAATAAGGTCTGTTTCAGACACAAAGCAAATAGCCTAACACTCCAGTGTTAGAGAAAGGAAGAGCACAAATTCAAGGTCACCTTCAGCTACTCATTGAGAACAGATATAAGACCTTGACTCAAAGAAGAGAGAATAGGGGAGAGGGAGAGGTTCTTTTTAGTGACTTATCTCCATTCCAAGTCTTGACTTTTCTGTTTCCTGTTTCTCTCCATCACTCCTTACATCATTTACAGTAACAGTAAGTGCAAAGATGCAGTCAGTCCTAGCAGCATTTTAAATTGAGTATCTGGATTTGGGGGGGGG
>NC_034591.1:20138267-20140397 GCF_900095145.1 Mus pahari
AAAAAAAAAAAAAAAAACAGGAAAAGGAGCCATAACCAAACTAATTTAAGTTGTAATTTTATTGATTTGGGGTTTTTTTCTTATTTTTTTTCTTATTCATCTACTTACATATGTAGGTATGTGTATGCATGTATGTATGTATGTATTTTTAGAGATAGGGTTTTTCTATGTAGCCCTGACTGTTTTGGAACTAGCTCTGTAGACCAGGCTGGCCTCCAACTCACAGAGATCCTGCCTCTGGCCCATAAATGCTGGGATTACAGGTGTGCCCCTACCGCCCGGCTATAGAATATTCTGATTATGGTTCCCCTTACCCAGTCCTCATCTTTTTTCATCAGACATCTTTGGACCAATGAGATGGTTCAATGGGGAAAGATGCTTTCTGCCTAAGGACCTGAGTTTCCCCGAACCCACAAAATGGAAGGAGAAAACTGACTCCCACAAGCTGTCCTTTGAGCACCATGTGCTTGCTGTGGCACATACACACACACACACACACACACACACACACACACACACAGAGACAGAGAGACAGACAGAGAATAAATAATAAATAAATAAATAAATAAATAAAGCCATGATTGCTTTGTAACAATATGAAGATGACTCCTCATTTTAGTTATAAATCTAAGATTCCAAAGCCACAGCACATAAGGATGTAAGTCTTCAGGCTTGGCATAGTCATAGAACACACATTTTCCCCAAGGGACATTGATAGCACACAAGAGCAAAGGTGGTGGCCAGTCGCATAGCTACATACCACAGGGCTCAAGGAAGAGGGCCTGCAGAGTGCAGCAAGCAAGGCGTACCTGTACCTCAGAGCTTCCTTTTACCACTCCCACCCCCACTGAAGGTCCTTGTGCATGCTGGGTAAATGCTGTAGCCTTCTCCACCCTGGCCGTGTCCCTGTGCTCTCAGGTTCTTTAGCCTGGGCTGACAGCCATCTCCATCTGGCAGCCTGCCCCTGAGCTTTCTATACTTCATGCTCGATCTGAGAGGCAGCAGTGTAAGCATCGGTTATCAGTGAGGCCTGAGCTATCCCCAGTGTCAACCTGTGGGGCTGATGGACAACTTAGACCTTGAAAAGCAGTGGCCTAGGTGGCAGTTCTACATCAGTGTGTGTGTCTGTCCTAGAACCAGAGTAGCAAGGCCCTTAGTAATGACGGTGTCACCTCCCAACACAGGACTCCCAGCACTTCTCCTGGCGATGGAGAAGTAGACCAGAGCTTCACCTCAATTTGGCTGAGTCCCATCTGCTTCTGGAGCTATAGGATGGAGGTCTGGGCTCTCAGGCCTTGGCTGCTGGCTGGTTCCAGTGTCTGGTTCTGACACTTTAATTCCATCCCAGAAGTGGCAATGCCTGGGGTTCATCCCCATTCTGGTGGACCTGCCAGAGCCTCCTAGGGTCATCTCATGCCTGCCTCTCTGTAAGTTGCTCTGATGAACCGAAAGGAGATGAGATGCAGAAAAACAGAGCAAGAACGGAAACTTCCAGTTAGGAGAAGAGGGAGACGGGAGGCTGACCTGGTGGGGATAGTGGCCCATTTAGGTAGTGGAATGTGTTGTCTCCAAACCTTCCTCCACAAAAATCCTTGCAGTCCTGAAGAAAAACATGCATTCCAGGTGGGAGTGGGGTGGGGAGGGGAAAACAGCACACTTTAACAAGGAAGAGGAGGTAGAGGCTTGCCCAGTATCTACGAGGATCCTTCCCAAGAATCTCCTTTTCAGGTCTCTTTCAGCATCTTTTGCCTGGCCTCACATGCTAAGCACTCTTGGTATATAGGCCAAGGGCTTGTGAAAGCCAGAATTCAAAAGAACAGGAGTTGTAGATAGCACATAGCTCCGTGGTTAAGAATATTTGCCTAATGCTGGACTTTCTGAATTCCAAACCAGCTTGATATACATAGAAAATTCCAGGCCTCAAAAAATTAGATTGATGGAGTACTATTCAGCTATTAAAAACAATGAATTTATGAAATTCTTGGGCAAATGGATGTATCTGGAGGATATCATCCTTAGTGAGGTAACCCAACCACAAAAGAAGTCACTAGATATGCACTCACTGATAAGCGGACATTAGCCCAGAAACTTAGAATACCCAAGATACATTATGCAAAACACAAGAAAACC
>NC_034591.1:20142102-20160789 GCF_900095145.1 Mus pahari
TTAAAAAAAAAAAAAGAAACTCAAAGAACTAAAAAATTTTTTTAAATGTCTTAGGGCTAAGATGATAGCTTAGTCATTATTGATTCCCATGCCCTATGCTTAAAAAAGGAAAAAAAAAAGGACAATTTTAAAGAAACAGCATTTTTCAGACTCAACAGGTATGGTGGTTTGAATAGGAATGGCTCCCATAGCCTCAAGTGTGTGAATACTTGGCCCACTAGTAGGATGTGTACTGGTTGGAGTAGGTGTGGCCTTGTTGGAGGAAGTGTGCTACTGTGGGAGTATACCTTGAGGTCTCCTATGCTCAAACTCTGCGCAGTGTGGAAAAGTCCCTTTCTGATCAAAATGTGGAACTCTCAGCTCCTCCAGCACCAAGTCAGCCTGTACCCTGCCATGCTTTCTACCATGATGACAATGGACTAAACTTCCGAACTGTAAGCCAGCCCCAATGAACTGTTTTCTTTTATAAGAGTTGCTGTCCGGCATGGTGGCGCATGCCTTTAATCCCAGCACTCAGGAGGCAGAGGCAGGCAGATTTCTGAGTTCGAGGCCAGCCTGGTCTACAAAATGAGTTCCAGGACAGCCAGGGATACGCAGCGAAACCCTGTCTTGAAAATCAAAAAAAAAAAAAAAAAAGAGTTGCTATGGTCACAGTGCCTCTTCACCTCTTCACAGCAATGGAAACACACACACACACACACACACACAACACAACACAACAGGGCATAGGCATATAGGAACTTAAAGATTGTGACTGTATGTACAGGACACACACACACACCTCTCCAGTCTTGGCTTCCAGTGTCTACTGACTGCAGAACACCAATGTGTAAGGGCCCTTGCTGTGGCTGCTTCCCCGTGTTTACTTGGCAGGCACCCCAAGTTCTGTGCTAGCAATCCTCCTAAGAAGAGGATAAGTGATGTCAGACAAACTCCAAAATCCTTATGAAGACACAAAGCATCACTTTGTATTTCGTGCCCATGTTCACGTTGATGGTAGTCCAATATTATTGTTATTGTTTACAAAAGGCAACCAGACTATAGCGGTATTTTCATTTTAAGGAAAGCTTGCAAAACTACTTTTGATGATTTTTCCATTAGATTTTCATCTCATCTGTTCTTGCCTTGATTGTTGGAACTTAGTAGAAACGTTTCAAAATACACACAAATGTCATTGAAATTAGTTTTTAAAGAAGATTTAGGAAGTCTAATACAATGAAACCAGAGCAGGTGAGCTTTCCTCTGTGTGGGTTTTTGTTTTGATCCAGTGCTGTGGCCAGCACTATTGAGGAGAGGGAAAATGTCATTGGTAACAGGAAACAGAAATAGCACCAAAATAAGTATGTACTGCTAGGTGTGGTGTCAAACCTGAAAACCAGCCCAAGCAGTACTTAGAAAGATGAGACAAGAGGGTTAAGAGTTCAAGGTCATCCAAGCTTTAATGACACGTGCTTTTAATCCCAGCACTCGGAGGCAGAGGGAGGCAGCTCAAAGTCAGCCTACTCCACAGAGCAAGTTCTAGGACTACATAGAAAAATCCTATCTCAAAAAACCAAACCAAACCAAAAAGCACAGGTGGAGTTGAAGAACAATATGAGAAACTGTCCCAAAACAAGAAAATGGGACTAGAGAGATGCTTCAGCAGTTAAGCACGGCTGGCTCTTCTTGCTGAGGACAGGTTTGAGTCCCAGCACCCACATGGTGGCTCACAACTCTAACTCCAGTTTGCAGGGTATATGATACCCTCTTCTGACCTCCTCAGGCACAAAGCATGCACATAGTGCCTGTACATACATGCAGGTAAAACATGGGAGACAGGGTTGCTCTGTATAGCCCTGGCTCTCCTGGAACTCACTCTGTAGACCAGGCTGGCCTGAAACTCAGAGATCCACCACCTCTGCCTCCAGAGTGCTGGGATTAAAGGGTTGAGCCATTACTGCCTTGCATTTTTTTGTTTGTTGTTTGTAAATCTTTCTTTTAAAAGTAGCAAGAAAATTTAAAAAAAAAAGGAAAAGGAAAAGAAAGGAAGGAAGGAAGGAAGGAAGGAAGGAAGGAAGGAAGGAAGGAAGGAAGGAAGGAAAATAAAAACTCAGATGGATGATGGTTGGAAAAATAGATTCCCATGCTTCTGTTTGCTAGGGTGACTGGAAGTGACTGTCAGCCTGTTGACTGAGCAGAGTGACAGAGTTCTTTGGGTGAATTATACAGTGATATAGACTCTGAAAATAGTCACCTCCCACAGTAGGAAGCAGAACTATCCTACATGCTCAGCAGCCCCCATCCCCATTCTCTCGTTAGAATCCTTAGAAAGGAGGGGACAGAAACTCAGCTCCCCACTGTCATTCTCAACAGCCTGAAGAGGCCCCTTAATCTCTCAGGGATCATGACTCAGGCCAAACTGGGATTTGTGGCTTTGACACAGAAAAGAATTCCAGGCCTAGTTGTTTTGAAGCAGAGTTGGAGAAAAAAAAAAATTTAAGATTTATTTATTTCATGTATGTGAGTACACTGTTGCTGTCCTCAGACACACCAGAAGACAGCATTGGATCCCCATTACAGATGGTTGTGAGCTACCATGTGGTTACTGGGAATTGAACTCAGGATCTCTGGAAGAGCAGTCAGTGCTCTTAACCACTGAGCCTCTCCAGCCCAGAGTTGGAGAATTTATCAAAAATATTTTTTAATAGGGCAGGGTGTGGTGGCTCATGGCATATTCCTTTTTTTTTTTTTTTTTTTGGTTTTTTGAGACAGGGTTTCTCTGTATAGCCCTGGCTGTCCTGGAACTCACTCTGTAGACCAGGCTGGCCTTGAGCTCAGAAATCCACCTGCCTCTACCTCCTAAATGCTGGGATTAAAGGCGTGCACCACCAATGCCCGGCTGGCTCATTCCTTTAATCCCAGTACTCTGGAAGTAGAGGCAGGCAGGTCTTTATGAGTTCCAGGAGAGTCAGGGCTGCACAGAGAAGATGTCTTGAAAATCAAAAAAAAAAAAAAAAGAAAGAAAGAAAAGAAAAGAAAAGAAAAAGGAGTTATTTTATGTGTATGAGTATTTTTTCCTGTATGTGACATGCCACGTGTGTGTAGAGTCTGTACAGATCAGAAGAGGGCGTCAGACACCCTGAATCTGGAGTCACATGTGTGCTAAGATGTGTGCGTGTGTGTGTGTGTGTGTGTGTGTGTGTGTGTGTGTGTGTGTGTGTATGTGTGTGTGTGTGTGTGTGTTAGGAAGAGGAAAGGCACCAAGAAAGCAATAAGAAAGGAGGGCAGGCAGGCGAGAGCCAAGTGGGCATGTGTTACAAGGAGAGGGTAAGAGAAAGCCACAGAGATATATGTACCTGATGTGAGTTTGGGCGCCTCAAGGAAACCTTGAAATGAATTAGTACTAGCCAGATATTCCATTTTGGTGGCTCTCCAGTTAGATCTCAAATGTTCTTACAAAAGCTTTCCCCTCTTTTCTTTTTGATAAGTAGCCCTGGAGAGGCCTCACACAGAGCTGTAACTGATGTGTCTCAGGACACAGCCCATTCTCCTTCACCCTGACCCTCCACCAAGGTCCCTGCAGCTAGAGACATAGTCCAGAATAGATGTATTCTAGGACCGCTGGTAGACGCAGGCTGCAGTCTTCAATGTCCAAAACAGCAGAGAGCCATACCACACTCTCCGTCCCTTGGTCATCCAAGTGGTAGAGGGGTTGAAACGGGATACACCCGAGTTTCCTGCCTCCTTCAACTTCTTCAGCTTTCTCCACCATAGCTCCATCCACCATCTCTAATGTTACAATTTCCTTTTTCTTGGTAACTCTTTTTAGAAGGCTAAACCTACCACAGAAAGACAAATCACAAAATACCCTGTAACAGGTTGCCTCTTCCTGAGTGTAACATGTCCTCTTAAACCAGGGGCTCAGAGAGAGACAGCCCTGGTGTGTAGCTATTAAACCAACTCTGGTCCTAAGAGCCTTCCCTCAAACCCACTCCCTCCTGGGGACACCCAGGGCTACACTTGAGCAGAAGGCATCCATCACCACCTTCACCACAGGTCTAGATGGTGGACACCTGCAAAGACCAGTACAGGTACTCCTTTTGCATCAGGGCAAGCTTACCCACTGAATGCACTTGTTCCTTCCCCCTTCCTCAGAATAGTACAAGTGAGTTATTTTCCCAAGTCTGGGCATAAACATAATCTCCTCCAGTTTTCATACCAACCCTGAATGTAGTCAAGACCAGTATTATTAGCCCCACTTGCTAGAGGAAGAAACTGAGACTTACACGTGGTCGGGGGGTGGCTGGCAGTTCCCAAGCCTGCAGGAGGAATACCTGAGCAATGTGACCCCCAAACCCTTCCAGGTCTAAGCTGTGTCCATCCTTCAGTTAGATTCATCTGAAATGGCAATGCTAGCAGTGAGTGTCCTTTAAGAACCTGAGATGATCCAGATGATGGCAGGCTAATTCTCCTAAACCGTTAGTTATACATTCCATTATCCTAGTGGCCCTCCACAACAGGAACACAGCAGAGCTCAAAACCTATCCCAATCCCACAGTAGGCTCCCTGCCCTAGGGAGACCATGTGACTATCCTGCACACACCACAAACCGGTCCCACCCTGTCCCTACCCTGCCCCAGGGAGGGATCTGCTCAACACTTCCCATTCCCTGGGGCCAGGGAACTCTGGCCTGGAATGCAGGAAGCTGAGCCCCTTTGAGCTTGCAGAGCTCACTGGAGATCCTGGGTCAGTCCATAGCTGGGAGCACCCTGATGACAGCAGACTTGGACGGAAAGTGTTAGCTAAAGGGATGTCCACAGACTTTTGATTTAGAATTTCCATTTTTATTGAAAGTAGATTGTTTTCATACAATTTATTCTGATCACATTTCCCCTTCTCTCACACCCCCTAACCCTCTCCCCACCTTCCCATACTCACAGGATTCTTGTTTGACATGGTTTGGTTTGATGTTTGTTTTTATAAACAGGGTCTCATGTAGGCCAGGCTGGCCTCAAATTCACATGGCTACTGAGGCTAGCCTTGACCCCAAGACCAGCCTGCGTCTACATGCCACCACAGGTGCAGTTGGGGACTGGGTAGTTGTGCACAAATACAAGCACATCTTTAGCCTTAAAACTGACACACAGACCAAGACATGAATCACAGAAACCCAACGTTAACCAGCAGTCACCAAGCTCGCCCTGTATGTTTGGGGCATGCAGGTTTGGTGCAACGTTTAAACTCCAGGGCAGCTGTCTAAAACTGCCAAAGCCTGTGTCATAGAAACACCAGACAGGTCCGGCCACTGAGAGAGTGCTGGAGATGGGGAGACGCGGAGGAGAGAAGAACCTCTTTACTGTGTTCCTGCCCTGCCGGATGACACTTATAACCACCTCCAGGGCAGCAGCTGGGATCCCCTCCCCCACTGGAACCAGCATCCAGCAGAGCCTGGAGCTGCCCTGGGGAAAGGGGGTTGCCTGCCAAGTATCTGCCCACCTGGGGCCACCTCCAGGGCCAGGGCCAGGGCCAGGGCCCCGGGCCCAGTCAGACTCTGCAGTCTGCACACAACCTGAAACAAAGTGGGCAAAAGGGTGTCCTTGAGTCCACATGCCTTAGTTCTTACTCTGCTCATCAAGAAATAACAGGAAATAAAGTAAGAAAATGGAAGAATCATAAACTGCTTACAAGAGTAGCTCCTCTCCCGATTCTTGTTCACAGGTGTGTCTACACCACCTTGACCCCATGGTCAAGCCAACAGGAAGACTGGGTTGCTTGTTGACTGGATCACATCTCATGGAGGCATTTGTTTATCCACTAGGTATTTGCTAAACCTGCCCTAGGAAAGGGCCCAGCTTGGAGGGAGAAGGGGAACCAGCCATTATAAGTAAACAAGGCAGCTTCAGACAGTACAGCATGCTTTGAAGGAAGTAACTGGGAGAGGATAGAAAGTACCTGGTTGGGGGCAGGGAAAGGACCGATTTCAGATCAGCTGACACTGAAGGCTGAGCTGCCTGAGACGTCAGAAGAAATGCTGCTCCAGACAAGCCAGGAAGCCTCAAGTGCAAAGTTGGAAATGGGAAGCCCTGAGGGAAGGTTCTCAGTGTGCCTGGACTGCAGTGAGCAGCAAGCTAGGCCTCCCCCAGCCAGGATCCCAGAGCTACTCGGTCCTGTCATTAGGAATGCCTTAATGAGCCTGACAGGGCAATCTGCGGAGCCTGACCTGCATGCACACAAGACCATTTACTTCAGTAATTTTGAAAAAGTCATGAGGTGTGGAGAAGGAACGACAGAGTTAGTGGGTCAGGGTCTTCTGTGGCCCAGGCTGGCCTTGAACTCCTGATTTTACTCCAGCCCCCCCCCCCAGCACTGGGATAACAGGCATGACCACCACACCCAACAGCTGTTTTGTTTTAGAGATGGTTTTGAATAGCTAGCTCATACTGACCTTGAACTCCCCGAGAGGCTGGCCTTGAACTCCTCCTGCCCCCAAATCCCAAGTGCAGGGAGTACCAGAATTACCCCAGTGGGGATTAAGACAACCCCCAGAAGACAGGGTTTCAATACACAGCTCTGACTGGCCTGGGATCTGTAATCCTCCCTCCACTCACCAGCAAAGGCTAGGCTAGTTTCAAATTTCAAATACATTTCTCTCGGAGGCTAAATTGCACTGTGCAGTTTTTTTTTTTGTTGTTCTTTTTTTTTAATTTTCTTTTTTTTCGTTTTCACTGTGCAGTTTTATTAGTTTATTTCTTCTCTCTCCTCCCCCCATCCCTTGGTTTTTCCTGAAAGGGTTTCTCTGTGTAGCCCTGGCTATCCTGGAACTCACTCTGTAGACCAGGCTGGCCTCAAACTAAGAAATGTGCCTGCCTCTGCCTCTCACGTGCTGGGATTAAACACATGTGCCACCACTGCCGGGCTTATCTACTCTCTAAAACGATTTAAAAAGCTAGCTCAATTATAAAAAGTACACATGCAACTTTTAAATGTCAATATTGCATAAACAATAGAAATTTGACTGCTACCCAGGAAAGGCAGCCTATATTTTTGGAGTAACAAATTTGGTCACTTTAGGAACTAAGTCCTGGGACCGCAGAGATGACTCAGGTTCTGAGCACTGGCTCTTCCAGAAGACTTTGGTTCAATTCCGAGCACCCACATGGTAGCTTGCTTCTGTAACTCCGACTGGAATCTAACATCCTTACACAAACATACAGGCAGGCAAAACACCAATGCACAGAAAATGAAAATTAATTAATCAAAAAAAAAAAAAAATTCAATCCCCGGGGTGGAGAGATGACTCCTGCAGAGGAGCACCCAAGTTAGGTGGCCCACAACCAGCAGCTCCAGAAACCCAGCGCCCGCCCTCTCTGGCTTCTGCAGTCATACCAAGAAACTAGCGAGTTCCAAACCAGTCAGAGATACAAAGGGAGAGGTGAGATCCTGTTTGAAGAAACCTCCAAACCTAAGACACACCCAAAGAAAATCACTACCGCCGCCACCATCAACAACAAAATGAATGATCTGGGCCATCCAGTTCCTTCAATATTCCCTTTCTGGAACCAAAACCAGTTAATATTGATACTGACGTTTATCACTTAACCTCTCTCTTTCCCTGATTTCGAAATGAGGTCTGTATCTCTCAGCCGAATTTAAGGACACCTGTGAGGGAATGAAGGCGGTGTGCGTAGGGGTTGGGGAAGGAGGAGTTGAAAGGGGCGGGGCGGGATACAGAGGCAAATGTAGATCGTGGCTACGTTGAGTTTGGGACCGGGACCAGGTATCGAGGCCCGAGCTCCCAGACCCGCAGAAAGCAGGAAAAAACGCAGCAAAGAGGGAGGAAGCCGACAGAAACCGGAATGCCCACGGCAACAGACTCAAAAGCGACCAGCTGGGACCCACCGCGGACCGTAGGAGGCAAGGCGCGAGGGGCCAATAGGAGGACCAGCCGAAAGAGGGGCGCTGCCAGGCCAACCCGAGAGCCAGCCAGACTGGGGGCGGGGCCTCTGGAACGAAGCCAATGACAGGGAGAGCAGCCGGGAACGCGTGGCCAATGGCAAGGCGAGCTGGGTTGGGGCGTGGCCCCTGGTGTGAAGCCAATGGCAGGGAGTACAGCTTGGGCGAGGCCAGTGGGAGCTCGAGGGTGGGGGAGGAGCCAGACCCGGAAGGCAGTGGGGGCGGGGAGCCGGGATGACAACCTGTCAAGTCCACTTCGGGACGAACTAGGTCACGCGCTTCTTGTAGCTCCGGCGCCCCCGCCCCGCGAGGCCCTGCGGGTGGCCCCGGGGCCCGGCCGCTCCGCTTCCTCTTCCTGCCCGCGGGGGTGGGGGCGGGGCGGGGCGGGCACCTGCCGTTCGCAGGCCGGCTCCAGCCTCCGGGCTGCCGAAGGTCTCCTAGCCTTCGGGCCGGTGCCCGCCGATCCTCCGGGAGCCGGGTCCGCGATCTCCTGCGCCCGCCCTGGGCTCGGGAAAGCGCACAGCGCACTACTTGTCGCGGAGGGATCCGGCCACCGAGTTACCTGTCCTCCACTCGGAGCTGACCTCGGCCCAAGGGCCCGCAAGTCCGCCCCACGGAGAAGTAATACAGGTTCGGATCCGCGCCGCCGACCTCACAATGGCGCGGGCGTCCAGCCACTGTCACGCAGCATCCCGTGCGATTATTCTCCCGCTTCACTGCTTAGGGGACCGCGGCGGGGCCCTTCTCCCTCTCGCTCATTCAGAAGATGAGAACGTCCCCGCACCACACAACGGTGCTGTTTTAACAATGCCCAACTCTGCTTTTCCAAACCGCACACACTTAAAGGTGACATAGCCACAGACGCTGGGTTGGAAAACTACGTTGGAATTCTGCACTAATTATTTGAAAGCTTTCTTACAGTACTACAGCGAAACGACAGGTTATAAACCTTTCATTTTCGTTCGAACACCATACTCTTTAACCAATGGATATTTTGTGAACACTTCTATTCAGTATCTCTAGATTTTTTTTAAAAACCAAATGTAAAGACATTACCAAATGAGTGGCTCATCAGTGAAATAATTTTGTTTTGCCTTTAGAATTTAGCCTTTTTGGAAGGCACATTATTTGCGATATACACAGATATAAATTTTGTACATTTAAAATAGCCCGTATATCCTTTGTGTCGTCCACTCTGGAGATTCTTTAACTTCTATTAATTTTAAATTTGGTTAAAAAATAGTGCTTAAATTAAACATAAAAACAATTACCATTTACATTTGAAGAATGCTTTTTCATGTTCATTACCATGTAACATTACTAGGAACCCGGAAGTCCAACCTTGCAAAAAATTAAAATTCAACAATACAGGCCTTTATTGTGAGGTTATTATCTTTTCATTATAACTCATTTTTTACAGACAGCTAATTTTCCAGAGGGAATTACTGCTCCTACCTTTAGTCAATTTGGTTAAGAATTCTCTGCCTTTAAACATATAAAAGTTTGTATATGATTTTATTTTTCTGTGGGAGCATGGGGGTTAGGTGACAACTTGTGGGCTGTTTTTACCTAGGAATGGAATGCATTCCCATCCTGTGACAGGCAGGGTATTATGTAGCCTTAGATAGAGCACATTGACTGAAATTTCTTTCTTTCTTTTCTTTTCTTTTTTTTTTTTTTTTTTTTTTGGTTTTTGGAGACGGGGTTTCTCTGTATAGCCCTGGCTATCCTGGAACTCACTCTGTAGACCAGACTGGCCTCGAACCCAGAAATCTGCCTGCCTCTGCCTCCCGAGTGCTGGGATTAAAGGCGTGCGCCACCACGCCTGGCTTGACTGAAATTTCTGACATTCCTTTGCCCCTCTCTTCCTGGGATTAAAGGTGTACAACACTACCACCAGCATTAAAAATTGTCTTTATACGTTTCTGTTTTTATGTCACCTATCTGTAGCTGTCCATGGAGGCCAGAAGAAAGAAGTGGATCCCTGGACCTTGGGCTAATTCCAAACGGTTGTAAGCCAGCTCTTGGTACTGGGAAGTGATCTTGGGTCCTTGGAAGAAGCAGCAAGCGTTCTTAACCCAGGAGACAGCCTCCTGGCCACACCTCCCTTTTGTTTTTAATTTCCAAGATTTTGAAGTCTTTTCCCACTGAAGGCCGTTTAATTCTTGGGTCTCCTTGGGACTAGAACCCAGAACTTGCCCATGTACAGTGCGCTGGTCATTCTTTACTGTCAGTTAATATTAAGCAGACTATACAACTACAAAGGTTTTCTTCAACAACAACAAAAAAACCACACCTTGATATTAGCAATAAGCAAAGTCAACAGCGTCAAAACATGAGTATGAACTCCTGTCATTATGTCATGAACTTATCCCATAGGTATTACAACTTAGGATTTCATCCCCTAAGTATTACAATAGGAAGTAATGTTAAAAGTCTGACAGCTTGCTGTCCATGCTCTGCTGGTACTGTCTCTCCAGCACTTCCTTACTTTCCTTGTCTTCTTCCCCTGTAAGGAAGTGAATTTGTGATCTCCTGTGTGACCAGTGTGTTCTTTCTTTCCTGCACCCGTAAGTCTCAAGAACTCTTGTTTTCTTTATTCATTGCCCAAGTCTGCTGCCTCCCAATTGCTAGATCCAAGATTGCTGTCGGGGGAGGCTGAGCGTTTCACCTCGTGCGTGCGAGACTCGTGGGCAGCACTCATGGCAGCTGGGATCCCTACGGGGATATGCCAAACAGACTTGCAGTTCTCAAACAGGACACCAGCACCCAGCCGCTGGACCAAGCAGCGCCACTCCAGAACGCAGAGCCCCTCCGGGCCTTCTCCACCACAGTCCTTTTGTTTTATTTCTGAGATAGGGTCTCAAATATCCAATGATGGCCTTGAATTCAGTGTGTATCCTAGGCTGGCCTCAGACTTCTGTATTGCCGCGATAAAGGCCTATGCCACTAGGCACAGCTTATTTTTCTTAAACGTTTTAATGCGGTGTGTCATTTTAAAACTGGCCAATTACATAAAACAAACTTCTTGGTGTGAGCAAGGAAGAGCTGCCTCCCACCCCCTCACCAACTGCTGCAGGAGGAGGGCAGCCCTCTTACCTAGGCAGCAACTCCCTTGAGAGCTGGTAGAGCTGGCGCTGGTGGTGTTGGGGATCCAGGCCTGAGAGGTGGCATTCAGGAAAGCTAGTCCTGTTCCTTGCAGGCTGCTGCAGGCAAGGGAGCTGCCCCCCCCCCCTTTTTTTTTTTTGCCTGGGCAAAGCAGGAGAACTGGCAGGCTGACCAACTCAACTAACACCTACCCAGATCCAGGGGCTTTGAGATCCCCACCCCAACATCTATCCCATCTGTGAACTGTTGGAGCCTGTGAATGAGCCACATCCCTCCAAAGCTGTAGGATTTCCATGACAAGGGGCAACAGCAGGGTATCTGAGAGGAGCCCTGATAAGGATCTAGTACTGATAGTGTAGCCGGAGGGAGGCCTCGAACCAGACCAATGACTCACTACAAGGAACATTTGCTAGTGAAGCTGTTTGGACAAAAGGGTGTGACTCCGCTTCTACCACAAGATTGTTTTCTTCCAGGAGAGGTTGCACAGGCAGAGGGCAGATACAGAGGGACATAAAGATGAGTGGATCTGGGGTCCATGATGTGAAAGTCACAAAGAATAAATAAAAATAAAAGATACTCCTTTCGTTTTTCTCAAATCGAAAAGTTAGAAGGAGGGCCTGTGTAATCCTAGAACTCAGGAAGCCTTTTATGTTTTGGCGGATAAACCAAACAGCAGACCGCGATGGGGTGGGGCAGCGAAGCGAGTAGAAGAGCAGAGAAGAGGAGAGAGAAAGAGGAGAAGGAGAAAAGAGAAGAGGGGGGAAGAGAAGAAGAGAAGAGAGCAAGGAGGGGGGTGATCCCCTAATTTATACAGAGAATGACATCACACCAGTGGGGTGGGAACTGAGCCAGGTGAGTCATGGGATTGAGGGTTGTCCTGGCAACACAGGTCTAGGGTCACATGGTTAAGCCAGGCCTTGGAGTATCCTGGTGCTAACATTGTCAGTCTAGGATACAGATCTGGTTCTGAGCTAGCTTGGGCTAAAGTGTCAAACCCTTAGACATTGTTTCACGAGACAAAAACACAGAAGCTCAAAGACAATTGATTTCTCACCAAAACTAAAAGAAGACAGAATCAGAAAGGTTCCAGGTTTCTTACAGTGTTTTGTGAGCATGTCATTTTGAACAACCAAAGGAGAGAAACTACGGTGTGGAGGTGCAGCTCAGGGACCACATGCTTCCCTAAGCATGCAAGAGGCCTTAGCTTTGGCCTCCAACATGGGGCAAAAGGGAAAAAGGAAATAACATGAAATCATGCATGTTCCATGAGTTGGTTCTGTGAAGGAAGTGAAAAGCTGACGCCAGAGCTACAGGTGTTACTATATCTCCAGACTTCAAAGATATTTTCCCAGTGGCCTGAAGGGGACTGGGACGGAAATAAGACCCACAGCACACAGAGGCACAAGTGTAATGTTAGCACAGTGTAGAAATGATTGCCACATCACATCTTCCCGTGCCACAGTCCTCCCTTGAGGCCCATTTCCTCAGAGGATACCATGTTCCAGATGAGAGCCTCTGGGGCTTGAGACAGGGTCACAACGACATCCCAGGTTCTTTGTTTTAGGTTTTTGTGGTTTTGGTTTTTTCGGTTTTTTGAGACAGGTTTCTTTGTATTTAGCCTTGACTATCCCGGGACCCTGTAGAGGCTGGCCTCGAACTCAGAGATCTGTCTGCCTCTGCCTCCCAAATGCTGGGATTAAAGGCGTGTACCAACCACTACTGCCTGGCTCCCAGGCTATTGAACTGTATATTATATGGGCTGATCACAAACTCACAGTGATGCTTCTGTCCCAGTTTCTAAATTGCTAAGATCAAAGCCAAGGTGAGACCATGCCCACCAAACCCATTTCTACCCTGAGTCCCCTCAGTGCCAGGAATTGAGCTTAGAGCCTCACCCATGCTGGGCAGTCTCTCTAGCACTGTAGATAGATCCTGGTCCTAGCCCAAGCCTGGTTCTTTCTCTGGCATCTCCTGTCCTCTAATGATCTTTTCTCGGAGCCTGTGTCTTTTGTCGTTGTTATCCAGTCATACTTAATTGGGGTATTGGAGCTCATCATTAATGACAGCCTTTCCCTTTCTTTCTTTCTTTCTTTCTTTCTTTCTTTCTTTCTTTCTTTCTTTCTTTCTTTCTTTCTTTCTTTCTTTCTTTCTTTCTTTCTTTTTCTTTATTTTCTTTCTCTCTTTCCTTCTTTCCTTTTCTTTTCTTTCCTTCCCTTCCCTTCCCTTCCCTTCCCTTCTTCCCTTCCTTCCTTCCTTCCTTTTTTTTTTTTTTTTTTTTTTTTGAGACAGGGTTGCATTAGCCCTAGCTGGACTGAAACTCACTATGTAGACCAGGCTGGCCTCAAACAGCAATTTGCCTGCCTCTGCCTCCCTGCTGCTAGGATTAAAAGCACGCACCACCACACTAAGCTAGTGACCTCATTTTAGCCAGTTATCTCCTTTGAGAGCCTGTATCCAAATACTCTGAAATCCGAAGGTTAGCTTTGAAGATATGAGTTTAGGGAGAAGGCACAAATCTCCATAGTTGGATGTGATGGGCTGGTAGGAAGGTGGCTTACTAAAGACATCTAAGTCATTGCCCTTAGTAACAAAGCTGGACCTTGGCTGCCAGATAGGAACGTGCCCTGAAGAGAGTGAAGAAGGGCTCCGGGGAGATGAGTTCTCTGACTGACTCTACAAGTACTATAGGACTGAGGTAGGACAGAAAGGTGGGACAGAGGAAGGGAAAAGAGGCTTCTCTCTGGACTTAGGTTGGAGTCTACTAGCAGCTTGAGAGACACAGACTCTAGCAGAACTAACATGTGCTCTTATAGAAGAGAGAATATTCCTTTTTGAATGAGAAAAAAAAAAAAAGGAAAGGAAAGGAAAGGACATGATTGGCCCTAGTTATGGTGGAGGAGAAAATTTAGTATAGATAAAAAGGAGAGCACAGCCAGATGCAGATACATCTGGGAGAGTCCAGAGTGGTTGTGACCCTGAGCCAAATAGGGAGAGGGGGAGGGGAAGGAAGAGGGGATCAAGTGCAGAGGAACAAGGTACAAAAAAGGGTCAGGTAACCAAAAGTATCTGGATTATATAGGGAAAAACCTCTGGGAGGGCAGCGCAGCCCCTAGTCTGGAAAGTTTATGATAGGGGCTGAGGTCTGCCAGCCATACTGCGGACAGGTGGGGACTGAGGAATGCTGGGAGAACCTGGAGGCCAGCTCCACTTTGATGATTAGGCACCTCAGCCGATTGTCCCAGGTTTGAAGTTTAACACTTATATAGTTGTTTGGGTTTTTGTTTGTTTGTTTTGTTTTTGTTTTTTGAAGCCCGTGTTTCAAATGTAGATCAAGCTGGCCTTTAACTCACAGAGGTTAGGTTACCAATGCCTCCCCAAATACTGGAATTAAAAAGGCATCTGCCACTACACCCTATATAGGAATGTTTTAAATGAGAATGTTAAAATAGTGGACTCGAGCAATGGCTCAGTAAAGAGCTCTTGCTGCTCTTCTTTCCAGAACCTGGTTCCCCACTCCCACAGTAGGTAGCTCTCAACTGTAACTCCATCTCCAAGAGCACCCTCACCCTAGCCTCCCTCATGTGGCATACATATAGACAAATAAATAAAAGTAAGTGTGGGAAAAAAAAAGATTAAGAAGGCAGTGAAATGTTCTACAGCTGGACATGTTGAACCTGTACTCAGAGCCTGACTCCTTTCCGACATTTTCCAGGAATTTCACAAGCAGGACTATCAGCTTTTGCTTACAGTAAAAATACCTGAACTTGATTGAGCCTGGCTTGTGACCTGGGGTGTGACCTTATCAGCAGGGAACCACCCTATGACCTCATCCTAGGTCTTCAGCAACCCACCCAAATCCAGGGATCTAGCCACTGTGAAGCCTACAGCCACCCTTGCGTGCTTACTTCTCACTCTTCCCCTGGCACAACCCTTTCTAACCCGGCCCCTGTTCCCTGGGTTAAGCTTGTATTAAACTCCTCACCTGCGAATACACCCGTGCTCGGCACCCCACACTGCTCTGAGTCTCTCTGCAGTGAAGTCCAGAATGGCAGCTTCACATGAATAGAGAGAACTCTTCGAACTCAGGCACTGCTGGGTGGGGAGGTGGAGCTTGCTCTTGCCCTCCCTACTGGTGCCAAAAGGATCAAGCCAGGTGTGGTGACTCACTCGGGTCGTCCCAGCACAAGGAACCTAAGCAGGAAGCTAATCTCAAGTGTAAGGCCAGCCATAGCTAGAGGAACGTGCTGCCTCAAATGAATAAATACAAGTAAATAAAAAATTGGGGGGTAGAACTTCTTCTTCTTCTTCTTCTTCTTCTTCTTCTTCTTCTTCTTCTTCTTCTTCTTCTTCTTCTTCTTCTTCTTCTTCTTCTTCTTCTTTTTGTTTTTTTNTCTTCTTCTTCTTCTTCTTCTTCTTCTTTTTGTTTTTTTGAGACAGGGTTTCTCTGTATAGCTCTGGCTGTTCTGGAACTCACTTTGTAGACCAGGCTGGCCTCGAACTCAGAAATTTGCCTGCCTCTGCCTCTGGAGTGCTGGGATTAAAGGCATGTGCCACCATGCCCGGCTGGGGGTAAAATTTCTGTGCCTTTAACTGTGGTTGAGTCAGGAGCATCAGAAGTTCAAGGTCATCTTTGAGGCCACCTGGGGTTATATCAGACACTACATCAAACAACAGAGAAACTAGCATGAAGGAGGTTGAAGGATTTTCCTACATGTTTCCTTTTCCGAAACACTAGAGATGCCACTAAGGTGCTGGCACAGCTAGGCGGGTGCTCTCACACTGAGCCACACAGCCAGTCGTGGCAGCACACAGTTTGTCAGTCTCCAGTACTCAGCAGTCAAAGACAGGTGAATCTGAGTTCCAGGACAGCGCATGCCAAGTTGAGACCCTGTCTCAAATATAATGCAATAAAATAATAAAATATTAACAAAACCAAAACCTTGTTTGGCACTCTTTGCCATGAGGAGTTCTCTAGTCTGTCTTATTCTCCGTCCTGGTCTCTGCATAGCAGCCAGATCTGGTAAATGTTGGGGTTCAGGAATTGCTGCACAAACCATATGAACACTGATCTCAGTTAAGCAAGAACAGTTTATTGAATGCACATCTTAATACTGGTCAGACCAGGAACAAAGTCCAGAATTACCTGAACTACGACAATAGATAGTTTTCTCTGTTCGCTTATAAAGGAAAAAAACCACATGGTCAGCTCTGACTCAAGCCATTTTAGACATAACAGTTCATGTTGACCTTCAACTTGATGGGTCCTTTGTGAAGCTTTGTGGGATTTCCTAAGATTATCAAACCTCATATAACATAACAACATAACATAACATAACATAACATAACAACATAACATAACATAACATGGATGTCAGCATGAGTCAAGCTGTGATTTTTTTGTGTTGTTGATTGGCAGGCAACAATATGAAATAAATGGAAGACATGGAATAATATTGCTACAGCTGTGTGGAGGTGGGGTTCAGACAATAACAGTAAACTCTCAACAATCTAGTGTTGGGGACATACCTGTTCTGCTGTGTGTGTTCAGGGGTCAGAGGACAATTTGTGGGAGTCGGTTCTCTTCTACCTTTCATGTGTCTCAGGAATAAAACTCAGGTCTTCAGGCTCTGGAGCAGGCACCCACTTAGCCATCTCAATGACCACATACTCTCTTTGCTTCATGTCATCTTAAATATTTCTTCATCCACTGGTCTTGGTGGCTCAGGATTTTAAGCATTTGGGAGGCAAAGGTGAGAGGACCTCTGTGAGTTTGAGGCTAGCTTGGTCTATTCAATGAGATCCTGTCTTAAAACTAACAACATGGGGCTGGTGAGATGGCTCAGTGGGTAAGAACACCCGATCGCTCTTCCGGAGGTCCGGAGTTCAAATCCCAGCAACCACATGGTGGCTCATAACCATCCGTAACAAGATTTGACTCCCTCTTCTGGAGTGTCTGAAGACAGCTACAGTATACTTACATATAATAAATAAATAAATAATAATAAAAAAAAACCTAACAACAAATAAAAACCCTCCACATCATTTCCTTGTGTGAAGGAATGGTGCCCTATCATGTCTGGCTAAGGTTGACCCCACTGCCAGGCTCTATCTTTGCCCACAGCTCTGGCCCTGCCCTTGTCTCCCAGTTCATCTCATTTGCCTTCCCTTTGCAAAGCGAGGTCTGACCCACAGAGGCAGAGAAGCCTCACTTTACAAAGCTGTGCCCATTTCTGTTAGTGAAAGGGTCTGAGGACCATTTGCTAAGTTAGACCTGTAGAAATTGTTCCTAACCCACCAGATAATTAACCTGCCAGGTCAGTGAGCTGATGCTATAGAGTTGACTGTTTATGCTAAACAGGTTCATACTGGACAGAGAAGAGAACCCACTTACTAAATGGCTGACAACAAGGGGAACAGCTTGGAGAAGACCAGTTAAGCCTGGGTTCCTCTGAGATGGCTGGAAACTTGAATGTAGGAAGTGTTTTCTCCATGGGCAGATCATGGTCCACTTTCCACACACGGGATGATTTTCTCAGGCCAGTAGGAGGAGACAGACATCAAAAACTAGGGGCAAGTAGGAGGACACAGTGAGGGCTGGGGACGCGGAGGAAGAGACAGCAGGTACTAAGGTGAGAAGGACATGGCACCTTGGGTGTATCCCCTGCACAAAAGGGGAAAAATTATAAGATGATCCCCCAGCATTCTCCCCTGGATATTTCTCAGAGCTTAGGTGGAGATCCAGATGCCAAAAAAAGATCAGTGTTTTAAACTTTGAAACAAAGTCTTAGTTTCTCACTCTGTATCACAGTCTAGCCTGGAACTCATTGTTGTGGCTCAGGCTGGTCTTGAACTCACAGTGATCTTGCTTCAACCTCCCAAATATACAAGGTTTGTGTCATCAGTCATTTCTCTCCTTCCCTCTCTCCCTCCCTTCTTTTGGAATAGAATCTGACATTGTAGGCCTGGATGATGATGCCCTTAAACTCTCAGCAATCCAGCCGGGCAGTGGTGGTCCATGCCTTTAATCCTAGCACTTGGGAGGCAGAGGCAGATGGATTTCTGAGTTCGAGGCCAGCCTGGTCTACAAAGTGAGTTCCAGGACAGCCAGGGCTATACAGAGAAACCCTGTCTCGAAAAACCAAAACCAAAAAACAACAACAACAACAACAAAAACAAAAACCTCTCAGCAATCCTTTCCCAACCTCCTAAGAGCCAGGGTTACATCAGGCACAACCCATCTTTAGTCTAGATGGACTCAACCCTCAAGCCTAGCACAGACAGAACGCCCTGTGCTCTGGCCCAGCCTCACATATATAGCTTTAAATCCTCATTAAAGAAGTTTCTTTTTCCATCAGAGAGACACTATTTCAGAGATCTACAATTGGCCATATGCAGAGAAAGTGACAGTGAGGTTGCCCAGCCTCAACTGATATACCTGCAATACAGCACCTACACCTAGGGGAGAAGGGAGGGGCTGGAGAGACACTAACAGCCACAGTGCAAGCACCTGTGGTGATGTAACGTCCTCTATCTAACAGGGAAGTTGCACCTTTGAACTTCCAACAATACAGTTGCCTGGACAAGACCACACCAGCTGTCTTGCCAACACTGTGTGTGTGTGTGTGTGTGTGTGTGTGTGTGTGTGTG
>NC_034591.1:20160900-20172271 GCF_900095145.1 Mus pahari
GAGAGAGAGAGAGAGAGAGAGAGAGAGAGAGAGAGTTTTCTCCTGCACTGGAAATGACTGACAAAGGACCCTCCTCCCTGTTTTTAGATTTAAACATTTTTTAAAAGATTTATTATATTTATTTTAGGTATGAGTACACTATAGCTGTCTTCATACACACCAGAAGAGGCAGTCGAATCATATTACCGATGATTATGAGCCACCATGTGGTTACTGGGAATTGAACTCAGTGCTCTTAATTGCTGAGCTGTCTTTCTAGCCCTAGATCTTAAATTTTTATGTATATGAAACTAGAGTTACAAATGGTTGTGGGCACTGACTGGGACTTAAAGCTGGCTGTTTGATGGAGCTGGTTCCCTTCTAAAGTGCTGCATTGATGTGAGGCAAGAGGGACCTTCCACACTAACAGGAGGTCCAGTTTTGTTTTTAAGCATTTACTTATTCTCTCTCTCTCTCTCTCTCTCTCTCTCTCTCTCTCTCTCTCTCTCTCTCTCTGTGGGGGGGGTGCATGAATACATATGCATATCCCAATGCTATGGTGTATTTGTGGACATCAGAGAACAATTTGCAGGAGTCAATTATCTCCCTAACCCTAACCAACCCTAACCCTGGGGATTGAACTCAGGTCATCAGCAATCCCTCCAACCACTGAGCCATCTCTTCAGTTCCTTCCCTCAGGGTTCTCAGTGTTCATCCCCAACCCAGTCCCCTTTTTATTAAGATGTTTTGTTAGCTTGCTCACACAACGTTCTCAGTCTGTGGTCTGAAGACCACTGGGATCCTGGCGACTTCTTCAGGGGGGTCTGGGAGGCCCTCCCTTTCTCAACTTCTTATCCATGTGAGGACAGATTGTGTTCATATAATTCAACCAGAATGTCACATGCAATTAGAGCCAATGCAGATATGAGACCCCAGCTGTCTTCTATTAAGCATAGCGTAGACAGATTTACAGAACAGCAAACCAATACCAGTCCCTGAATTTTTTTTTTTTAAAAAAGCATAAGCTGGGTTTATTAATAGATGCTAGTTGTACATGAGACACGGAGGCAGGAGGATTGGGAATTTAGGCCAGCTTCAGCTACATAGTGACTTTGAGGCCATCTGGGTTACAAGAGACTGTCTCAAAAAAAAAAAAAAAAAAAAAAAAAAAAAAAAAAAAAAAAAAAAAAAGAAAGACAGAGAAAAAGAAAGCCAAAGAATGTCTCAAGAAAACAATCCCTCTCCACCCCCCACCCCACCCCCAATAAGCAGACAAAAAAGTGGTTTTGCTTCTACATGAGTGCTGGTTATCAAGTAAAGGTGCAGCTTCCAGAGCCATGCAAAGGTAGCTGGAGAGAACAACATTGACCTCTGACACCCGCCCACACGTGCATGCACACCTTCCATAACAGCAATAAACAATAAATTAAATCAACCTGATGTGAGTGTATTGTTCTTTTTTGAGACATGCTTTCACTACACAGCTATGGCTGGATTAGAATTTGCTATATTCACAAAACCAGCCTCAAATTTTTAATGGTGTTTTGTCTCTGCCTCAAGAGTGCCTTGCGGAGGGCTGGAGAGATGCTCAGTGATTAAGAGCACTGACAGCTTTTCCAGAGGTCCTGAGTTCAATTCCCAGCAACCACATGGTGGCTCACAACCACCTGTAATGGAATCTGATGCCCTCTTCTGGTGTGTCTGAAGACAGCTACAATGTACTCATATAAATAAATAAAACTTTTTTTTCTTAAAAAAAAAAAAAAAGAGTGCCGTGGGACACTGTGCCCAGCTCACTCCTATCACTTTAAAAGGAGCTGACAAAAGGCGAGAGAGATGCCCAGTGCTTAAGAGTGCTTGCTGCTCTTCCAGAGGTTCCACTTGGATCTCAACACAGACATGGGGGTTGGGCTGGTAGTTGCACATAAACACATCTCTAGGTGATCTGACAACACCTTTGGCCTCCAAGGACATCTGTATTCATGTGTGTATACTCACACATTGACAAAATACAGATATGTAACTAAAAACATACTGTTTTGTTGTATTTTCTTGTATGTGCTTTGCCCGCACGCAAGCCTGTGCGCCATGAGCATGTCCGATGCCATGGAGGTGAGCAAAGGGCACTAGATCCCCTGGGACTGCAACTACAAATGGAGAACTGAGCCTCAGATGTGGGTGAGAGCAAGAGCTGCTCCTAACCGCTGAGCCGTTTTTATAGAAAGCTGGATGGAGGCTAGCTAGGGAAATGTTAACAAGCCAAGTACAACAACATATACCCATAATCCCATCACTTAGAAGGCAGAGGCAGGAGGATCACTGGGAGTTTGAGGCCAGCTTAGTCAACACAATGAGTTCTAGTGGCCAGTTTGGGCTACAGAAAAATAATAATTATTTATTTATTTATTTTTATTTTACTTTAATTTTTGGTTTTTCAAACAGGTTAGCCCTGTTTCTTTGTGTAGCCCTAGCCCACCTGGAACTCACTGTGTAGACCAGGCTGGCCTCAAACTCATAGAGATCCACCTGCCTCTGCCTCCTAAGTGCTGGGGTTAAGGGTGTGCACCATCCCTACTGCCTACTGTTTCTATTTCTAATACAGTATAGCCAACCATTATAACCATATGACTAAATCACCATTGGAACACTACCCTTTTTATGAGTATTTAAAGTTTTCTGAAACCAAAATTTTAGAAGCCTCTGTGTGGAGACTTTCCTGGAGCCAGAGGCGTGCACCCCACTGCTGATGCCTTTTCTATTGGCTGGGAAGAATCTATGTGAAGCAAAGGAAGGATTCTTTTCTGGTCCAGTCACAGCAGTTCCTGTGGACAGCACACAGGCTCCTGTCGTTGCTCTCCAGATTGCTGGCCCCATGCTTCAGTATTACACTCACTGACTAGGATGGGGTCTGCCTTTCCAACTTCTTTCCTGGTGACTCTGGTGGACCTGGCTCAGAGTTCTCATGCTGGGAATTGATCCAGAAACCACAGCTTCTATGATTTTCCAGTCTAATTTGCCAACTCCATTAAGCAATTTTATTATTTTTTCAAGAAACACAAGTTGGGCATTAAAAAAAACAAAAGCCAGAGCAAGGTGTGGCAGTGATGCCTCCGGCCTGTAATCCCAGTACTTGAGAGGTAGAGGCGAAGGACGGTAGTTCAATACCATCCCCAGTCACAAACAACCAGAACAGGTAAACTCCCAGGAAGCCTGGTCCTGCCCTGCTAAAGGTTCTGGCCTTGCTGATACCTAGGTTTTGGCCTCCCCCCAAAATCTTCCTTCTCCAATCACAGCCTGGGTGTGTGCAGTTGTGTGTTCTGGTCAGCACTTGGCTCTTGGGGTTCCTGGGTTTGTCCAAGTAATCCTCCAGCACCAGCCTGTGCCAGGCCTGAGGGTGGGGCACTTAATGTTTTCTGGCACAAATTTTGAATGGTGTGGAACTAGAGTAAGTGAATAATTCCTTTGTTCAATTAAAAGACGACCCTGGATTGCTGGTGATGAGGCTTGGCAAGGGCTGGACTGAGGCTCGGCAAGCTTGGGGTTCAGTGCTGGTCAGCAGGAGATCTGCCCAGCCTCTGTTCTAGCTCTCCTGGACTGCACTTCCTCCTAGGAGCAAGCAGCCTCTGCTTTAAACGCTTCTTATCCTGGTGCCCTGGGTAAGACAGGCCTCAAACAGATGTACATCTTTAATCCTAGCATTTTGGGAGCTAAGGTAGGAGAACTAGCCTGGGCTATATCATATGTAGCTAGTGCTACATAATGAGAATCTGACTGTTAAAATTAAAACGGAGCTGGCAAGACAGCTCCGTTGGTAAAGGCCTCTGACGAAGCCTGACCATCTGAGTTCAATCCCTAGACCCCACATGATAGGACAGAACCAACCTCTGACCTACACACCTACGCCATGGCCTGTGCACACATGATAATAAACATAACAAATATGTTTAAAAAAATTGAACAGGTCTGGGTGGGATGGTACATTCCTTTAGTCTTAGCATCCAGGGTTCAGAGGCAGGCAGATCTCTGGGAGTCTGAGGCCGCCCTGATCTACAGAAAGAGTAGATCAGGATAACCAGTGCTACACAGAGAAACTCTGTCTTGAACAACAACAACAACAACAACAACAACAACAAGAATTAAAGTTGTATGTTTGCAGTCATAGTACAGATATAATTCAACAAAGTTAAAAAAATTATAACCTGCCTGCATGGATGGTGAACTTTTGCAATCCAGGCACTGGGAATGTAGAGAGATTCAAGAACTGGGGTTTTGAGGCTAGCCTGGGTTACATAGTAAGACTCTGATACAGACAAAAACCATAGTAACATTTTCTCAACAGAAGACATGGATGCTAGCACTTCCCTGAGTTGTACTATATTACAGAATTTTAAAATAGATCTCGGAGTACTCACCTGGCCGGGGGAGGCGCCACAATCACCAGGCTGTAATAGTGGTTTGAATAGGTTTGCCCCCCCCCCCAATAGACTCGTGTGTTTGAAAGCTTGGCCCACAGGGAGTGACGCTGTTAGGAGGTGTGGTCTTGTTAGAATAGGTGTGGCCTTGTTGGAGGAAATGTGTCACTGTGGGGGTAGGCTAGCTTTTGTTTGAGGGTTCCAAGCACTCAACTGCTCTGCCCAGTGCAGAAGAGACAGTCTCTTCCTGGCTGCCTTCAAATCGAGATGTAGAACTCTCAGCTCCTTCTCCAGCACCGTGTCTGCCTGCAGGCTGCCATGCTTCCCACCATGATGACAATGGACTGATTCCCTGAAACTGTGAGCCAGCCTCAGTTACATGTTTTCCTTTATAAGTGTTGCCTCGGTCATGGTGTCTGCTCACAGCAATGGAAACCTTAACTAAAGCAGCTCCTCCATTGTATTTGGGACGTGTTGACCCTGCAGTCTTGAAAGTTGACTATATAGTTTGTGGTAGTAAGGAACTTCAGTTTTACCCCTCCACATGTGCATATGTGTGTTTGCAGGGATGGGGGCTGCAGAAAGTGGCTCTGCAGTTTTAGAGTGATTTCTGATCTTTTGGAGGACATAGGTTCAGATCAGGCACCCAACAGCTTCCTATAACTCCTGTTGCCACAGTCAGGGGACCCGATGTCCTCGTCTAGCTTCTCTGAGACCACACACACACACACACACACACACACACACACACACACACTCACTACACACACACATACTCACTACACTCACTACACACACACACACACACACACACACACACTCACCACATACACACTCACCACACACCACACACACATACACACTCACCACACATACACATACACACTCATCACATACACACCACACACACACACACATACACACTCATACCACACACACACACACACACACACACTAAAATAAAATACATCTTTTAAAAAATTATATATTTTGCACCTCCAGTGGGTAATCCTCGCATTTGGGAGGCTGAGGCAGGAGGATCACTGAGATGCACACTGAGTGAGTTCCAGGCCTGTCTGCTACAGAGTAAAACTTTGTCTCATGAAACCAAAACCACGAAAGGCCTACCCAGACACAAAGTCAGGAAAGGAGCCATGCTCTTTTATAGTTCATGTGCATGCCTGGTGGTGCCTGCGGAGGTCAGAAGAACTGGAGTGACAGATGCCTGTAAGCTCTCATGTGGGTGCAGGGTTCTCTGTAAGAGCAATGAATGTTCTCTATGTGCTGAGCTAGCCTATATATATATATATATATATATATATATATATATATATATATATGATTAAAAAAAACTTTTTTTGGTTGTTTTGGTTTGTTTGTTTGAGACAGGGTTTCTCTGTGTAGCCCTGGCTATCCTGAAACTTACTCTGTAGACCAGGCTGGTCTTGGACTCTGAGATCTGCCTACTTCTGCCGCCTGAGTGCAGAGATTACTGGTGTGCGCCACCAGCACACATGACTTTCTTTTTTTTAAACCATGTATTCAATAAATAAAAGATTTTACATTTTCTTGCATGTGTATGCATGTGTATGTGCTGGTCTCATGTGTGCAGGTCGGAGGACAGCTGGGTGCAGTTTCTTTCCTCCTTCCACCTTTACATGGGTTCTGGGGATCAAACCCAGCTGTCTATAGTTTGCTTCCTGTTGCTGTGATAAAGACCATAAGCAACTTGAGGAGCTCCTTGAGAAAGAAGCTGGTTTACATGTCTGTCTTCTGAGTGCTGGGATTAAAGGGATGCTGACATGCTGGGCTAGTGCCCTGTCTGAAGGGCATCCTCTATTGAGGTAATAGAGTGAAGCTGAGGTCATCAGGGTTTACCCCACCTATTAGGACTCCTGTCTTATTAAAGAATGGTAAATTTGGGCACAGAGATGGACTCAGAGAGATGGTGTTGCAGATACATGAAGGAATAAGTCATGTACAAACAAAAGAGAAAGGTCTGGAACCATGCCACGGCCTGCTACCCACGTAATCCACAGTGAGTTCCACACTCCCTTCCTCTGCTTCAGAGTTCTGGCTCTCCAGGATGCTCCGGACAGAAATAAAATATTCTGTACAGACGGTGTGCCAACCAGACTCCCTGTGCAGTTTGTACCAGGTTCAAAAAACAAGCACAGGGTTTAGAAACAGTGTCAGGTAACCCAGTGTCTTAGTTAGGGTTTTACTGCTATGAAGAGACACCATGACCAAGGCAACTCTTATAAGGACAACATTTAATTGGGGCTGGCTTACAGGTTCAGAGGTTCAGTCCATTATCATCAAGGTGGAACATGACAGCATCCAGGCAGGCATGGTGCAGGAGAACCTGAGAGTTCTATTGTCATCGGAAGCTGCTAGCAGAATACTGGCTTACAGGCAGCTAGGATGAGAGTCTTAAATGCCACACCCACAGTGACATGCCTACTCCAACAGGGCCACACCTTCTGATAATGCTACTTCCTGGGCTAAGCATATACAAATCATCACACTCAGGTTGCTTTTGGACTTGCTACTTAGCCTAGCCCTGAATTCTTGATCCTTCTACCTCCACTTTCTAAGTGATGGTGTTATAGCTGTGCAGCACCATGCTGGGCTTGCCATCTGAAGCAGCATGCCAGAGCTCACAACAGTGAGATACAGTTTCCTTCCTAGACCCAGGGGGAACAAAGTAGCATGCCCAGTCTCACCTGGAGTCATTGTGCCAGGAGCCAGAGTTGTAACAAATGCCTGAGAGAGGTGCTTTGTAAGGAGGAAAGATCAGTTTGGGTTCAAGTTTCAGAGATTTTGTTAGTGGATTCTTGAACCTGTTGCTTGGAGCATGTGTCACAGAGCATGTGGTAGCATAGCATGTAATGACTGGAGCATGCGTCACAGAGCATGTGGTAGCATGACTGGAGCATGTGGTAGCATGACTGGAGCATGTGGTAGCATGACTGGAGCATGCATCACAGAGTATGTGGTAGCATGACTGGAGCATGCATCACAGAGTATGTGGTAGCATGACTGGAGCATGTGTCACAGAGCATGTGATAGCATGACTGGAGCATGTGTCACAGAGCATGTGGTAGCATGGGATGTAATGTCTGGGACATGTGTCACAGGCATGTGGTAGAATAGGATGTATGACTGAAGCCTGTGTCACAGAACATGTGGTAGCATGACTAGAGCATGTATCACAGAGCACTCTGTTTACTTCATGGCCACTGGGAAACAGAAATAGACAGGAAGTGACTGGGGTCTCATTGTCCCCCTTAGTGGCACATCCCTTAGCTGTCTTCTACTAAGTCCCACCTTGAAAAAGCTCAAAGCCCCACAGGGGTTACAGGGTGGAGACCCAGCCATCAACACAGAGCACTTGGATTGTAGTTGATTGGAACCATAGCAGCAACTATGTGGGAGGGCCATTTGCCAGCAGTGTTGGCCTCTGACAGGCAAGGCAGCCTGTCACTGTCTGTGACCTGGCAATTTTCCTGCCCTTCAGGCTCCCAAAACAACTTCCCACTGGCTGAACCCAAACTGAAAGCAGAGAGCAGGAGAGCAGGTGATGCTAATGTATCTGTCAATCAGGGGACAGGTCGCAGGCACTGTCTAGGGTAAAGGACTCTCAGGCAGGGTCCCGATGGCCTTTGGCAGTAGGTGTGTTTGTCTCCACCCCTTTCTCTGGCACCATGCATTTTCTTTCTGCTGCAATAGTCTCCACTGAGCTTCAGCTCAATCCCTTGTTCCCATCAGCACCAGGGCCCCGCACCTGCTACTCCTGCTACTTGAATAAGCTTCCCTGGTTTGTTAAAAAAAACTTAGGGGGGGAGGGTATAGGGAACTTTTGGGATAGCATTTGAAATGTAAATAAAGAAAATATCTAATAAAAAAAAAAAACACCTTATGTTTCAGCTCTTAACTACATCACAGCCTTCTTTGGGAAAAGAATGTCCCTGGTTAAATTAGTGCTGTCTTTCACAGCACTCTGAAGTCATTCTTTTTTTTTTTTTTTTTTTTAAAGATGTATTTATTTATTATATGTAATTACGCTGTAGCTGACTTCAGACACTCCAGAAGAGGACATCAGATCTTGTTACAGATGGTTGTGAGCCACCATATGGTTGCTGGGATTTGAACTCGGGACCTTTGGAAGAGCAGTCAGTGCTCTTACCCGCTGAGCCATCTCACCAGCCCCTCTGAAGTCATTCTTAACTTCATGGATTTATGTGATTTGTGTGTTGGTGGGCTCTTGCTTTTGAGATAGGGTCTTCTGCAGTCCAGACTGTCCTGGAGCTATGTAGTACAGGATTACCTTGAACTTCTGATACCCTTGTGTCCAATTTGCCAAGTAGTGGGATTACCACACCAAGTGTGTGTAGTGCTAAGAATCAAGTGTGCACTCAAGGCAAGTACTCCATCCGCCGAGTTACACCTCAGCTTTTATGTGCTATTTTGTTGCTGCTGTTGCTTCAGTTGGCCTTGCCAAGGTCTGTCTTCCCTTAGACTACAGGAGAGTTGGGGTCAGAGACCATGTCTGGTTCCACTCAGCAGTGCTCTCACAGCTTCCGCTTGCTACAACTCAGTGCATAGTCTCTGCCATACAAACATGGGGATCTGAGATTGGAGTCTTAGAACTAGGTTTTTAACAGGGAATGATGTTGTACATCTTTAATTCTAGCACAGGAGGATTCTGGATCTCACTGACCAGCAAGTCTAGCTGAATTAGCAAGCTGTGGGTTTAGTAAAAGCCTGTCTCAAAATATAAGGTAAAGGATGAGGGAGGCATACAGCTAACTTTTGGTTTCTGCTCACATGCATGCATACTTATGTGTGCACACACATCTGGGTGCACAAACATATTGAACACCCTCTTGTTGAATAGAAGAGTGAATGAATCTCTTTTTTTCTTGTCTTAGTTACTGTTCTATTGTTGCCAAAAGTCATGATGGACAAGGCAACACTTTTTTAAAAATTATCATCATTATTACTTTTATTTTTTTTTTACAATTCAGTCGTTACCCTCCTCCCAGTCTGCCCTCATCCCATTCCTCCTCCCCCAACCCCCCATCTCCAAGAGGATGTCTCTCCTCCTTCCCCAATCCCTGGGGTCTTGTGATGGTTTGTATATTTTTGGACCAGGGAGTGGCACCATTTGGAGGTGTGGCCTTGTTGGAATAGGTGTGACCTGGTTGGAGTAGGTGTGTCACTGTGGGTGTGGGCATAAGATCCTTACCCTAGTTGCCTGGAAGTCAGTCTTCCACTAGCAGCCTTTGGATGAAGATGTAGAACTCTCAGCTCTGCTTGCGCCATGCCTGCCTGGATGCTGCCATGCTCCCACCTTGATGATAATGGACTGAACCTCTGAACCTGTAAGCCAGCCCCAATTAAATGTTGTCCTTATAAGACTTGCCTTGGTCATGGTGTCTGTTCGCAGCAGTAAAACCCTAACTAAGACAGGCCTCAAGTCTCTTGAGGGTCAGGCACGTCTTCTCCCACCGCGGCCAGACCAGGGAGTCCCCTCTGTCTATGTGTCAGGGGCCTCGGACCAGCTTGTGTATGCTGCCTGGTTGGTGGCTCAGTGTCTGAGAGATCTCAGAGGTCCAGGTCAGTTAAGACTGCTGGTCTTCCAAGGCAACTCTTTAAAAAGAAAGCATTTAATTGGGGGATTTCTTACAGTTTCAGAGGTTTAGACTTCCCATCAGGGTTGGCTCATGGTGGTGTTCATGGTACTGCTAAAGTAGCTGAGAACTACATCCTGATCCAATAGCAGAAATGGTCTTTTGAAACCTCAAAGCTGACTAGGCTCTGACAAGGCTACACCTCCTAGGTCTTTTAAAGTAGTGCCACTCTCTGATGACAAAGCATTCAAATATATGAGCCTATGGAGGTCATTCATATTCAAAGCAACACATTCCACTCCCTGGTCCCCATAGGCTTGTAGCCATCTCATAGTGAAAAATGCATTTAGTCCAACTTCAAAAGTCCTCACAGTCTCGAGTCTGTTTAAAAGCCTACAGTTCAAAGTCTCCTCTGAGACCCATGGCAATCTCTTAACTGCAATCCGCTTAAAATCAAAGTAAAAAAAGCAGATCACACACTACAATGGCATAGAATATACATTATCAATATACATTCTCACTCACTTCAAAAGGGAGAAAGGGAGCATAGTGAGGAAATACCAACCAAAACAAGGTTAAAACCAGCTGGGCGAACTCCAAACTCCTTCTCTATGTCTGACGGCTAAGGCCTTCATCTCTATGTCTGATGGCTAAGGTCTTCATCTCTATGTCTGATGGCTAAGGCCTTCATCTCTACGTCTGACGGCTAAGGCCTTCATCTCTAGTCTGACGGCTAAGGCCTTCATCTCTACGTCTGATGGCTAAGGTCTTCTTCTTCTTCTTCTTCTTCTTCTTCTTCTTCTTCTTCTTCTTCTTCTTCTTCTTCTTCTTCTTCTTCTTCTTCTTAGTATGTCTCACAGATATTTAATATGTGCACAAAAACATTAAGAGCAAAACTATATAAAAATACAAAGACAAAGGAAAACAAAACAGAAATGCATACAAGGAAATAATTTATAATCAAAAGAAATCACACTAAATAGTCACTTATAAGCTTGTTAAGACATCAATTCAATGCTATTTTATAACTGCCTAATACAAAATATTAACAGCTGGCATTGATTAGATTGTGATCAAATTAGAATACCATTATCAGTGACAGTGTAAATAAACACAACTATTTTGACCAATAGTTTAAAATCCCTTGGAAAACAAAACATTGTGTAGGTCCATTATCTGAGATTTATACTATCCATCAGTCGATATTTGGTCTTCTTCTTCTATGTCTGATGGCTAAGGTCTTCATCTCTGTCTGATGGCTAAGGTCTTCATCTCTATGTCTGATGGCTAAGGTCTTCATCTCTATGTCTGATGGCTAAGGTCTTCATCTCTATGTCTGATGGC
>NC_034591.1:20172661-20174124 GCF_900095145.1 Mus pahari
GTCTGATGGCTAAGGTCTTCATCTCTACGTCTGATGGCTAAGGTCTTCATCTCTACGTCTGATGGCTAAGGTCTTCATCTCTATGTCTGATGGCTAAGGTCTTCATCTCTGTCTGATGGCTAAGGTCTTGTCAGACCTCCAGCTTTTTTTCCTGCTTTGTTGACTGCAACACACCTACCTCTCTTTCTCTTGGACTAGAAGAAAGGACAGGAGTCTGATTATAAGAATTCATATTATGGCTCACAACTCTCTTTAGTTCTGGGGATCTGACACTCTCATTTGGCCTCTCTGGGAACCAGTCACAAAGGTGAGATACATGTTGTCACAACACCCATGTAATTAAAAAAAATTGTGTGTGTCTGTGTAGGCATTTGTGAGCCTCCCAATATGGGTTCTTGGAATCAAACTCATGTCCTCTGTAACAGCAGTGTTAAACAGCGAAGCCTTCATATCTTGCTTTCTATTTCTTTTTGTTGTTTTTCTTTTTGGGTTTTTCGAGACAGGGCTTCTCTGTGTAGCCCTGGCTGCCCTGGAACTCACTTTGTAGACCAGACTGGCCTTGAACTCAGAAATCCACCTGCCTCTGCCTCCCAAGTGCAGGGATTAAAGGCGTGTGTCACCACTGCCTGGCATATCTTGCTTTCTAAGTCAAAGCAATTCATCCACTTGTTAGCCATTGTGTTTTGAGCTCTTTGCTTAGTTTTAACTTATGACTGAGCTTACTTATTTTTTTCCAACAACTAATTGTCCACTGTAGTCATTACACTATGTAGACCAGGAAGCCGAGCCTCGGGGTCTGACATTTGCTGACAGCAGCAGTTAGTGAGGAAGGGACCCAGGAGCCCTTCCCAGAGCTGGCCAGTTTCCCCTACTGTCCTGATGCCTCTTCTTAGGCAAAGCAAATGGCGCACACTGGAGGTCTCCAGACCAAGCTGCTGCAAAGCACCCACTCAGAACACTGGCTCAGCCTCCCTCGTCCAAGACAGAAGCTGGGCTAATTGCATAAGAAATGCTTTAATTAAGCTACAGCCACAGGGACTTAAAAGAGTCCATGGTAAACTCTGTGACAGGCAGATGGGACTTATTGTCACTTGCAGAGGTGAATCTGAAGTTAGCAGTATCAGCAACAGCACTCTGCTTCCTGTATCCATTTTCCCTTTCCTCCCTGCCTTCCTACTGCTCACGTCTATTCCCTTTTAAAAATTGATTTTGTAGCTGGTCAGGCAAAACTGAAAATATTATAAAGAGATACTTGAGCCTATTACAATGATTACCCAAACAAATGGGAATTCCCCCAGAATCTCATGATGCTGGGGGAAGGAAAGGATGATGCCAGTGTGTGTGTGTGTGTGTGTGTGTGTGTGTGTGTGTGTATGAGTGTGTGAGTGTGCGTGTGTGTGTGCACGCGTGGGTGTGAGTGTATGAGTGTGTATGTGTATTGTGTGAGTGTATATGCGTGTGTG
>NC_034591.1:20175274-20176608 GCF_900095145.1 Mus pahari
GACACTCCAGAAGAGGGCGCCAGATCTCATTATGGATGGTTGTGAGCCACCATGTGGTTGCTGGGATTTGAACTCAGGACCTTTGGAAGAGCAGTCAATGCTCTTACCCGCTGAGCACTGACTGCCCCTATCTAGTGTTTCATTTTGTTTTTGAGAATGTGGTGGTTTGAATGAAAATGATCCCTATACAGATTGGTATTATGCTTTGTTGAAGTAAGTGTGGCCTTGTTGGAGGAAGTGTGTCACTATAGGTGAGCTTTGAGTTCTCAGACATTCAAGCCAGGCCTAGCTGCCTCACCCTCTCTCTTGTGCCTGTTGATTCAGATGTAGAACTCTTGGCTCCTTTTCCAGCACCATGTCTGCCTGTGTGCCATCATGCATGTCTGCCTGTGTGCCATCATGCTTCTTGCCATTATGATAATGGACTAATCTTGTGAACTTGTAAGACAGCCCTAATTAAATGCTATCCTTATGAGAGTTGCCTTGGTCATGGTGTCTCTTTACAGCACTATAAACCTAAACTAAGAGCGAGAGTCTCACTGTGTAGCCTGGGCTGCATTGGGACTCACCCTGAATTCACAGAGATCTGCCTGACTCTACTTTCTGAGAGTTGGATTTAACGGAGTGTGGCCCCACACCTGCTTGCTCTCTGTTAAATCCTGCTATTTAATCTGCGTGACCTGGGGAGCCCAACCTCTACATTTTCTACCTGAGGAATGTTATGAACTGTCACTTGGCAAAATTAAAGAATTCAGCTTCCTCTCTCTAGGTAAGAACCTGTTCAGTAAGCACTTGGAACTCCTGGAGCATCTCTCTATGCAAATGAGGCATTCCCAGTACCTTAAGCTCCAGCCAATGATTTACATCCACCCTGAAAACCCCTTCCCACTCTCCAAGGTTCACATATAGCCCGTGTTTAGCCCAAATGAAGCGTGTGTGTGCACAAGCTGTTTGTTTCAGTGGCTATCGTGTTAGAGCATTTTCATTAAACACCATCTATAAAAGCTTTAACACTGAACTCCTCAGAGAAGGCTTTCTCCCCCATCTCTCCCGTTAGAAAAAATTCTCTCCAGAGAATCACTCTCCAAAGATTTCCAGACAGCTGGACTCTGTTAGAAAAAGTTCTTAAAAAGAACTGCTCTGCTATTTCTCTCTCCTAGCTCATCCCGTGCAGACCAGCTCAGGCATTCGTTCTTCACCATCCCACAAACCTTAGCCCTTTGACTCTTACAAAGAGACAGCAAACACATTTTTTAAAAAAAGCTTGCAAAAGAATTCAGAGATTAGTCTGCCTTTGGTTTTTTTTTTTTTTTTTTTTTTTTTTTTTTTTTTTT
>NC_034591.1:20176763-20178017 GCF_900095145.1 Mus pahari
GGGTTTCTCTGTGTAGCCCTGGCTGTCCTGGAACTCACTTTGTAGACCAGGCTGGCCTCGAACTCAGAAATCCGCCTGCCTCTGCCTCCCGAGTGCAGGGATTAAAGGCGTGTGCCACCTCATACTGCTTCTAATTACCATGGAGTCATTAACCTTGGTGGTGAGAATATTTTCCAAAGGAGGAACATGAAGTAATATTATTATTATTATTATTATTATTATTATTATTATTATACAACCAAGCCTCATGCCCACAGCAACCATTGTGGAGGCTCATACCCTGCTGGTTCTGTTCAGGGGCGAGACCCATGTCACAGGGCTCAAAATTTTCTGAGAGCACAAAGAAGTCATGGTTCAGAGATAGACTTTGTGTAGGCAGCTGGACTTGGTGATGTGTACGAATTACCCAGGTGCTACTGGTTTTGAAGTCACGAAAGGGTCATGGATCACAGCTCTGGCTTGGCACTGGGATAGGCCAGGAAATGGCATCGGTGAAAGTGCAGCCTCAGTTGCAGTAAAAAGCCCAGGACTCGGGGTCATGCAAAGAAGTTGAAGCTTGGCACCATGAAGACAGCATATGAAAGGCTTTTGGTAAAAGTGGAGCTCAGTTGCAGCTGAAGACTCCAGCATATTAGGGATGCTGGTACCATGAGATGACCGCCAAGAACAGCAGCAACAGCGGAATGGAGTCAGCCAGAGCCTAGAGTGCTACAGAGGGCAGAGCTGGAGAAGTGACCCAAGACCTTTGGGGGAGCACAGAAGACCATGTGTGGATCCTAGACACTGGAACAAGAAGCTGTGAGGTTGAAGTTGCCTTGGAGACCCTGAGATATTAGAGATACCAGAGTCGTGGGATACCAGCTGAGGAAAGCTACTAACCCGGAGTGGAAACGACAAATGTGAAAGGAGATGCTCTCCAGATGGAGATGCCCGGCTTGGAGGTTGTCCAGCTGGGGTCTGGTCCTGCTTAGGTCCAGCATTTTCTCACCATGATATTTTGAAATCGTAATGTATATCCTGTTATGTTTGAAATATGTGATGTGCTTTTTGATTTTGATTTTATAGGGCATTACAGTTAAGAGACTGCATGAATCTAAGAAGAGACTTTGAACTTTGAACTTTTATTTGTTTTTTCCTTTTTTAAAAATTGGATATCTTGGGCTGGTGAGATGGCTCAGTGGGTAAGAGCACCCGACTGCTCTTCCAAAGGTCCGGAGTTCAAATCCCAGCAACCACATGGTGGCTCATAACCAT
>NC_034591.1:20178342-20179968 GCF_900095145.1 Mus pahari
ACACTCCAGAAGAGGGCGTCAGATCTTGTTACGGGTGGTTATGAGCCACCATGTGGTTGCTGGGATTTGAACTCTGGACCTTTGGAAGAGCAGTCGGGTACTCTTACCCACTGAGCCATCTCACCAGCCCCTGTATATCTTTATTGACATTTCAAATGTTATCCCCTTTCCCAGTCCCCCCCTCCCAGAAACCCCCTATCACATCCCCCCTCTACCTGCTTCTATGAGGGTGTTCCTCCACCTACCCACTCCCCCTTCCTGCCCTTGCATTCCTTATACTGGGTCATCAAGCCTGAACAGGACCAAGGGCCTCTCCTCCCACTGATGCCTGATGAGGCCGTCCTCTGCTACATATGTCCTGGAACTCTGTAGACTAGGCTGGCCTCGAACTCAGAAATCCAACTGGCTCTGCCTCCCAAGTGCTGGGATTAAAGGCGTGCGCCACCACGCCCGGCTTGGTCTGTGAATTGTATCTTGGGTATCTTAGCTTTTGGGCTAATATCCACTTATCAGTGACTGCATACCATGTGTATTCTTTTGTGATTNGGTTACCTCACTCAGGATAATATTTTCTAGTTCCATCCATTTGCCTAAGAATTTCATGAAGACATTGTTTTTAATAGGTGACTAGTACTCCGTTGTGTAAATGTACCATATTTTCTGTATCCATTCCTCTGTTGAAGGACATCTGGGTTGTTTCCAGCTTCTGGCTATTATAAATAAGGCTACTATGAACATAGTGGAGGATGTGTCTGTTATATATTGGAGCATTTTTTGTATATATGCCCAAAAATGGTATAGCTGGGTCCCCAGGTAATACTTGTTGTGATCATAAGAAGAGAAAAAGCTATCAAAATATGTTCTGGGTGGATGTGGGGGAAGTGGGTGCCTCGGAGGGCCCATGCTGAGGCATCCCTTTCCCCTGAGGGACCAGATACACACCAGTATAATACAGAATAGAGTTTATTAAGGGCATGGGAAGGGGAGTTAAGAGAATAGCAGAGGCAGAGAAAGGCAGAGAGGAGAGAGGAGAGAAGTGGGGGCCGGCCACGACCCCATAGAGAGAGGAGGGAACAGAAGGGAACATGGGGGCAAGAGGCAAAAGAGAGAGACAAGAGAACAAGAGGGTGAGAGAGAGGAGGGGCCAGGTAGCCCCTATTATAGGGTCAGACCTCCAGGTAACTGTGGGGAGGAGCATACCTGGCTGCTGCCAGGAACTGTGGGGGTGGAGTTTAGACAGACTGGGAACTTCCAGAAAGATTTTCAGAGTGGTTGTACCAGCTTGAAATCCCACCAACAATGGAGGAGTGTTCCTCTCTCCCCACATCCTCAACACCATCTACTGTCACCTGAGTTTTTGATCTTAGCCATTCTGACTGGTGTGAGGTGGAATCGCAGGGTTATTTTGATTTGCATTTCCCTGATGACTAAGATACGGATATTAGCCCAGAAACTTAGAATACCCAAGATATATTATACAAAACACAAGAAAACCAAGAAGGATGACCATCATGTGGATACTTCATTCCTCCTTAGAATAAGGAATAAAATACCCATGAAAGGATATAGGTACAGAGACAAAATTTAGAGCTAAGATGAAAGGATGGACTATCCAGAGACTACCCC
>NC_034591.1:20181998-20189956 GCF_900095145.1 Mus pahari
CCCATTTGTCAATTCTTGATTTTACAGCACAAGCCATTGGTGTTCTGTTTAGAAATTTTTTTCCCTGTGCCCATATCTTCAAGGCTTTCCCCCACTTTCTCCTCTATCAATTTCAGTGTCTCTAGTTTTATGTGGAGGTCTTTGATCCACTTAGACTTGAGCTTTGTACAAGGAGATAAGAATGGATCAATTCTATATCTACAAAGACTGATTGATAAGAACTGTGGGGTTGTAGAGAGGTTGGGATGTTGCAGCTCCAGAGGCAAATTGTATAAGCTGCCTAGCTTTAGCCCCTTGAATAGCCATTCCTTGCCCACTTCTGTGTCAGAACTAATATCCCATGACTAAAAGATAAAAACATGATTACCTTGGTAAACCACTAGCTTTCGCCAACCCCAAAGGTATGAATGTCATCAGACAGCATCTGAGGCCTATAGACAATCTCCCCCATCTTTCTGTATCCACCTCTGATGTACCCACAAAATGTATTCTAAACTCTCATTGATTGATGACTTTCTTTGTTCTGTAAAACCATAAAACTTCATGAAACTTCTTTTACATAGGAACATGGAATTTGTGGTAACCTAAATCTGGTCCTTGTCTATTGCCACTCAAATTTGACACTAGACTAAACTGTTGAATAGTTTGAAATCTGTGTTTTTCTATAGATATTAGGTGCCTACCATGGGGTCTAAGAATGACCCACCTTTCACCAGAGGAGTAACCTGAATGTAAGTCAGGTGCTCCCATGGGCCCATTGAGTTCAGGGCATCTGGTGTTATTCTCTCAAATGGATTGTTGGAGAGTTCTCTCTGGGGTTTTCAGACAGCCACTAATTTTGTGAATGGTCCAATTATTTATTCTGAGCTGGTCATTAAGGGCTCTAATAGCCACGTTGGCCAGGGAAGCAGATAGGCAGGCTTCATTTGTCATCCTCTTCCAAATCCAGTCCCCAGTCCCATGCCCAACTCTAGCAGACCAACTGCCACAGTACCCCATTCCTCTTAGCTCCCATCTTCAGTGGATCATGCAGATCTTGTCCTAAAGCCTTCCTCACCACCTCACCCATTTGTCTCAGCTGCAGACACCCCTGAGAACCTGGCAGCCATCAGTCGGGGTATTAGGTAGGCCATCTTTACTCTCCCCATTCTCCAAATCCAATACCCCAGCCCCATCCTTAGCTCTGTAGCAGCATGTGATGGACCCTTTCTTCCCTGTCTATCCCTATTAGATCTATTCAGAGCTTGGGAGTTCACCCTGCATTCCTCCCTCCTATGGAATCTCTCAGTAGCCTTTCCTTCTAGCTCATCCCTATTCCTAAGTATCAGCTCCCAGTACCTAGAAACACATTCTACCTGGGAATGTCAGTGTCCACACTGAGCAGGATCTAAGAAGAATTCGCTACCAGGCAACACAGAGCTACCACACTCTCCTAAGAACTGAGACAGCATCAGAAATCAAGGAATGGAACACCTACCAATAAAGATAAGAGCCGATATCAATAAACACATAGAATTACAATCATCACAAACCCAGATGCCATTGTGAAAATACAATCAATAATAGTCAGGAAATTGTGTCTTCACTAGAACCCAGCAACCCTACTATAGTATGCCCCGAGATAGGTAATGTAGCTAAGGCACAAGACAAAGACTTCAAAATATCTATTATGGATATGCTAGTTGTCGTTAAAGAGGAAATGAATACAATTCTTTAATAAAATCTATGAAAACGCAAACAGTAGAATAAAATGAAAACTGTTTGCGGTTTGCAAATTGAAGCAGAATCAATAAGACCTAAACTTCAGTAAAACTGTAAATGATAAATTTAGGGCCTCAGTAAGAAACTTCAGAGCCTCGCCACCAGAATTCAAGTCATGGAAGAAAGAATATCAGGCACTGAAGACAGAATAGAATAAATGGACACCTTATTCAAAGAAAATGTCAAACAAACAAGCAAGCAAACATAATCCAGGCACAAAACATCCAGGAAATCTGTGACATTATGAAAAAAAAATCATAAGAAATAGAAATAGAAATAGAAATAGAGGAAGATGCAAAAAAACCACAGGTCAAAACCAGAAAATATTTTAAATATAATTATAGAAGAAAATTTCCCCAATCTAAAGAAGGAGGTGCCTATTAAGCTACAAGAAGCATATAGAATTATAAATAGATTGGATCAAGCCAGGCTTGGTGTTGCACGCCTTTAATTCCAGCACTTGGGAGGCAGAGGCAGGTGAATTTCTGAGTTCAAGGCCAGGCTGGTCTACACAGTGAGTTCCAGGACAGCCAGGGCTACACAGAGAAACCCTGTCTCGAAAAACCAAAAAAAAAAAAAAAAAAAAAAAGAAAAGAAAAGAAAAGAAAGAGAATGACAGACCAGTTTTCCTTTTTATACCAAGTTTACAGCCAACATCAACCTAAATGGAGAGAAACTCAAAGCAAAGAAACCAAAAAATATCAGGAACAAGACAAGGCTGGTCACTCTCTCCATACCTACTGAGTCCAATACTTGAAGTCTCAGTGAGAACAGTAAGACAAGTCAAGGAGATCAAAGGAATACAAATGGCAAAGGAAGAATTAAAAAAAACAACAACAAACAACTCCATATGCAGATGATATGATAGTATACATAAGTGATCTTAAAGTTCTACCAGGAAACTCCCTTACCTGTAGCAGGATACAAAACTAACTTACAAAAATCTATAGTCTTTCTATGTACATATGACAGACAGACAGAGAAAGAAATCAGGGAAATGAGGCCTTTCACAATAGCTTCAAATAATTATAAAATGTCCTGGGGTAACTCTAACCAAGCAAATGAAAGACTTGTATGATCAATAACTTTAAGACACTGAAGAATGGAATTGAAGAAAATATCAGAAGATGGATAGATCACTCATGCTCATAGGTTGGTAGGACCAAAATTGACCATCCAATCAAAAGCATTCTATAAATGCAACGCAATCCCATCAACGCTTCACAGAAGTTGAAAGGAAAATTTTCAGCTTCACATGGAAACACCAAAATGCCAAGATAGCTAAAACAGTCCTGAGTAATAGAAGAACTAAAGGATGTGTCATCATACCCAGTCTCAAACTGTGTTACAGAGCTGTTGTACAAAAATCACTATGGTAGCTGGGTGGTAGTGGTATTTGCCTTTAATTCCAGTACTTGGGAGGCAGAGACAGGCAGTTGTGAATTTGAGGCCAGCCCAGTCTACAAATTGAGTTCCAGGACACCCAGTGCTGTTACACCGAGAAATGCTGTCTTGGGAAAAACCAACCAACCAACCAAACAAACAAACAAATAACTAAAACCCACCAAAACATTGGCACAAAAACAGACATATTGATAAATAAAATTAAACTGAATACCCAGAAATAAGTACACACCTATGGACACCTGATTTTGATAAAGAAGTCAGAAGAAATAAATACAGAAAATAAGACTGCATCTTTTGCAGATGGGGCTGGTCAAACTAGAGGGCTGCATGTAGAAGATTGCAAATAGATCCACATTCACCACCCTGCAGAAAACTCAGCTCCAGACAGATGGAAGAACTCAACATAAAGCCAGATACACTGAATTTGACAGACGAGAAAGTGGGGAACAGTCTGGAACTCATTAGCAGAGGAAAAGATCTTCTGAACAGAACAATAGTATAGGCAGTAGGAGCACAATTAATAAATGGGGCTGCGTGAAACTAAAGGCTTCTGAATGGCAGAGGACACTGCCAGTCAGACAAGGTGGCAGCATACAGAACACGAAACAAAATATTTTACCAGATACCCATCCCATCCCACACAGGACTAATATTCAAAACATACAAAGAACTAAAAAACCTGGACATCAAGAACACAAATAACTCAGTTAAAATATGCAGTACAGATCTAAACAGAGAAATCTCAAAAGAGAGGTCAAATCGCGGAGAAGCATGTAAAGAAATGTTCAACATCCTTAGTCATCAGGGAAATGCAGGTCACAACTACTTTGATAATTCATTTTATACCAACTATAATGACCATAAAAAAAGTGAAAGATAATATTGGTGAGAATGTGGAGTAAAGGGAACACTCCTTTACTACTGCTTAGAGTGCAAACTTGTACAGTCACTAGGAAAGTCAATATGCAAGTTCCTCAGCATAATGGGAATTGAGTTACCTCAAGATCCAGGTATACCACTCTCGGGAATATACCCAGTCTACTATAGAGACACTTGTTCAACTATGTTCATTGCTGCTCTATTCAAAACAGTCAGAAGCCGGGCATGGTGGTGCACGCCTCTAATCCCCGCACTCAGGGGGCAGAGGCAGGCAGACTTCTGAGTTCGAGGCCAGCCTGGTCTACAAAGTGAGTTCCAGGACAGCCAGGGCTATACAGAGAAACCCTGTCTCAAAAAAAAAAAAAAAAAAAAAAAAAAANAAAAAAAAAACCGAAACCAAAAAAGAAAAAAAAAAAGATAAGGAAGGACACTTCATACTGGTCAAGGGAAAAATCTACTAAGATGAACTCTCAATTCTGAACATTGATGTCCCAAGTCAAGGGCACCCACATTCATAAAGGAAACTTTACTAAAGCTCAAAGCACATATTGCACCACACACACTAATAGTGGGAGACTATTAGACTGTCAGCGATGGAAAGATCATGGAAATAGAACCTAAACAGAGACACAGTGAAACTAACAGAAGTTATGAACCAATTGGATCTAACAGATATCTATAAACATTTCATCNTAAAGCAAAAGAATATACTTTCTTCTCAGGACCTCATGGTACCTTCTCCAAAACTGACCATATAATTGGTCACAAAACAGGCCTCAACAGACACAAGGAGATTGAAATAATCGCATGCACCCCATCAGATCACCACAGACTAAGGCTGGTCTTCAATAACAACAAAAACAAAGGAAAGCACACATACACATGGAATTTGAACAATGCCCTATTCAATGATAACTCAATGTCAAGGAAAAAAAATAAAGAAGAAATTAAAGGCTTTTTAGAATTTAATGAAAATGAAGACACATCATACCAAAACTTATGGGACACAATGAAAGCAGTAGTAAGAGGAAAATTAATAGCTCTAAGTGCCTCCAAAAAGAAACTAGAGAGAGCTTACACTAGCTGCTTAACAGCACACCTGAAAGCTCTAGAACAAAAAGAACCAAATACACCCAAGAGGAGTAGTTGGCAGGAAATAATCAAACTCAGAGCTGAAACCAACCAAGTGGAAACAAAAAGAAATATACAAATAATCAACCAAACCAGGAGCTGGTTCGTTGAGAAAATCAACAAGATAGATGAACCCTTTGTCAGACTAACAGAGGTCACAGATACAGTATCCAAATCAATAAAATCTGAAATTAAAAGGGAGACATAACAAAATATCTTAAAATAATTATTCTTTTTGTTAAGTATTAACATTTGAAAATATTAAAATCATGTTCTACAAAAAAATTGAATCATGAAATTGTAGGTAAATTGATGGAACTAGAAAAAAAATCTTCCTGAATGCGATCACCCATAAAGGCAAGTATGTATGTATGCACTTACATGTGGGTGTTACCTGTCATCCTTGATAAGCATGCTGCAATCCACATAACCACAGAGGGAAGGTGAAGAGGAAGGGACTAGTGGAACAGATGGATCTCCCTTTGAAGGGGAAGTAGAATAGTTATGGATGGATGGACGGTGAGAGTGAGTGCAGGAACAGGAGGATCAAATGGGGAAGGGATTAAGGGGGGACCTCGGGGAGGGAATATAGAGAAGGATGGCTAAAGCTAAAGGACCATTTGAGAAGTCATAAGAAACTTAGTACAGTAGAAACTTCCATACACACACACACACACACACACACACACACACACACACACACACATATATATATATATATACATATACATATATTAAGACTATTTAAGTCAAATCACCAAATAGTGGGGCAGACAAGGCCCCCATTGTTGGACATATCATGTTGCCATATAGCTTCTAGTTTCAGGAACAGGCTACATAGAATCTAGTTGATCAAAAGTGTCCCATGGGAACCACCACACAATCCAGGCTGACTTCAAGGGCATTGGTTGGTCTCTGCGATGGTAAGCTTCTCCTGCTGAAGACAATATCTACACAACTCACTGAAAATGGAGAAGTTGAACTGGTGCCCCCATATAGCCATCACTCCTGTGGATTAGGGTTTCTAGTACTGGGAAGCTCACTACCTCATGAGAAAGGTAAGCATCAACCCAGCTACAAACCCTCAGATCTACAGGTGTGTCCTGCCCGCAAGACACACTGTGCACTAGTGGCACAGTGCTTATGGGAGTATCCAACCACTGTCTGATTGGATTCAAGGCCTAGTCCATGAGATGGAACCCATACCTGACACTGCTTGGGTTGTCAAGAACTGGAAGCTAGATAGGCCAGGGTCACTGGGGAAAATGAAATGCTACTTGTGATGGCGGTTCTTGGTTGTCACCTTGACTGCATCTAGAATTTACTAAAACCCAAGTGGCTGGGTACATCTGTAAGGGATTATTTTTTTTTCTTTTCTTTTCTTTTTTTTAAAGATTTATTTATTTATTATGCGTAAGTACACTGTAGCTGTCTTCAGACACTCCAGAAGAGGGCATCAGATCTCGTTACAGATGGTTGTGAGCCACCATGTGGTTGCTGGGATTTGAACTCCGGACCTTCAGAAGAGCAGTCGGGTGCTCTTACCCACTGAGCCATCTCACCAGCCCCCCCCCTTTTTTTCTGAATTAAATCATTTAAAGTGAGATGATCCACTTTTAATCTGGTCTTTTGAGGTGGAAAGGTCTATCTTTAATTTCGGCTCCACCTTCTGCTGGCAGCCTGTACAAAGGACAGGAAAGAAGGAAGCGTGCTCTTTTTGCCTGCTTACCCTCATTCTCACTGGCAAGTCCATTCCTTCATGGGCATTAGAGTCGACTTCTTTCTTTCTTTCTTTCTTTCTTTCTTTCTTTCTTTCTTTCTTTCTTTCTTTCTTTCTTTCTTTCTTTCTTTCTTTCTTTCTTTCTTTCTAATTTTTAATGATGAAAACAAGAATATACCTAAAAGCGAAGCTTCTGGAAAAACCATTTGTTCTTCCCCGTCTTGTATCGCTCCTCAAACTTGACCTTGGCCTCCCGCCTGGCCTTGCGTTTCAAAGCTGGGTCCCTGAACACATCCTTGTTGACAACAGTCTTGTCTAAGGGGTTATCCAGAGTACCTTGTGGGCAGAGGTGGTTGTAGTTATAAACTTTCACAAAGAACTTCATCTTGGAGCGCTTGGATTTTCTTCTTGCCCATGGCAGCTGTCACTTTTCGGGGATAGCGGTCAATTCCAGCCACCAGGGCATGGCTGTAAGGGCGGTCTGAGGTGCCATCACCAATGTTCTTCACGATGACGGCTTTGCGTCCGGAGTAGCGTCCGGCCAGGACCAGCACCACTTTCCCGGGTTTCTTGAACTTACCCATCTCAACAGCAGGCAGCCAGCACCCAGCAGAAAGGAAAAAAGTCTACAGTCGATTTCTTTAGATCCCAGCACAGACTGAAGACCAGATGAGACGTCCAGTTCCATGAACTGAACAACTACTGGATTCTGGGCTCTTCATCGTTGGACTAGCTGGACCACAGCCTATGAGCCCTTCTAATAAGTACTTTTTATATGCAGATTTATTCTACCAAGTCTGTTCCTCCACCAAACCCTAACTAATACAGATTTTGGTACTAGAAGTGGTTCTAGTGTAACAGAAGTATAAGGATAAATTTTCCAAGTATCTGGAATAGGATTCCTTCAAGTTGCCAACATCTACAGTTACTGAAAGCTCAGAGTGCACTGAAAGCCCATGGTGTCAACTATTTTATTTTATTTTATTTATTTATTTATTTATTTATTTATTATATTATATGTAAGTACACTGTAGCTGTCTTCAGACACTCCAGAAGAGGG
>NC_034591.1:20190061-20202543 GCF_900095145.1 Mus pahari
GGTTATGAGCCACCATGTGGTTGCTGGGATTTGAACTCCAGACCTTCGGAAGAGCAGTCGGATGCTCTTACCCACTGAGCCATCTCACCAGCCCATGGTGTCAACTATTTTTAAGGAGGCTAATGTAGTTGATTATCCTGATTTACCAATTGTGAGAGGTAATGGATTTGGTGGCTTTGTATATTAAATCTTTGACAATTTGTAGAAAAATAAGGAAAATGCTGCGGCTGGTGGTCAGTTGCTCCTGGCATCTCTGAATTAATCAACAATGGAAAATAATGAGCTCTGTGATAAAATTAATCAGCTTCCAGAATCTTCAAATAATGGTGGAGGACAACAGTGAACTCAGAAATACAAGCTTGGCTCCAGATGCATGTAAAGAGCTTAAAGATTACCAAGTGCACCCTTGAAGAACAGTCACAGAGCACAGGTTGTAGAAAATCAAACCAAAGCTGGCTGAATTATAGCAAAACTTCATGGCACAGCCTATGTGGATGTCTGAGGTTAAAGTAATGGTATTAATTAGTAAATAATTGTCTTGGGGTTTCATTTGCTTCTATGACCAAGGCAACCTTTTTGTCTGTTTTTACAAATTAATTAAGTAATTAATTAATTTTGCATCCCAATATCAGCCCCTCTCTCCTTCCAGTACTCCCTCACGCAGATCTTCCCCCCATCCCTACTCACCCTCACTATGTCATCCACCCTCCACCCCCATCCCACTTGCATTTGCACATCCTCTCCCACTGAGGCCAGACAAGTTGTCTCAGTTAGGGGAACAGTATCCACAGGCAGGCAGGCAGGCAGGCAGGCAACAGATTCAAGGATAGCCCCTGCTCCAGTTGCTGGGGGACCCACATGAAGACCAAGCTACACATCTGTTACATGTATAGGGGATGGGGGCTAGGTCCAGCCTGTGCTCTCTCTTTTGTTGGTGGTTCAGTCTCTAGGAGCCCCAGAGGTCCAGTTTAGTTGACACTGTTGGTCTTTCTGTAGAGTCCCTGTCCTCTTAGGGTAACCTCAACCCCTCCCTCAACTGCTCTACAAGACTCCCTGAGCTCCATCCAATGCTTGGCTGTGATCTCTGCATCTCTTTCCATTGGCTGCTGGGTGAAGCTAAGGCAACTTTTTCATAAAGGACTGTAGCTTGTAGTTTTGTCTTTCTGCTTTGTGTTTCCTGGCCAGTCCCATGTATGCATCCACCCAGGAGCTATCTTTGTATCCACAGATGAAAACCACGCATACACACCAGTTATTCTTTAAAAGCCTTGGTTAACTCGATGACGTGGCACTATCCCAGGCCCTGCTGTCCCAGGCCCAATTGGAAAGTGGCCATTGGCCAGTTACCCCAAAACTCACATGGTTGGTTGACCTTTTACTTATTGTTGTTCCTGTACCCTCTTCTTTTCTCTCCAGTCCTTCCAATTCTCTTTGTGTCCTACCCCCTGCAACTCCTCTTGTCCTGCCCAGTGTTCAGCCATTGGCATCTCTATTGATAGATCAAAAACCAATTCGGGGCAAGGATCTTCAACCTCAGAAAACACAGATTCCTGGTCAAAGCATCAGAACCACCCTCTACACCTCACCTTTTCTGTCCAATTTAAAAAAATAAAATCTTCTCTCAGACATAAATTGGGCAGAACCATAACAATCAGGTAAATTAAAAAGTGTGATATAGCCGGGCTGTGGTGGCTCACGCCTTTAATCCCAGCACTTGGGAGGCAGAGGCAGGTGGATCTGAGTTCGAGGCCAGCCTGGTCTACAAAGTGAGTTCCAGGACAGCCAAAGCTACACAGAGAAACCCTGTCTCGAAAAACCAAAACAAGACAAAAAGTGTGATATACAATTAACATTCAGTCCACCATATTTATCAACTAGATAAAGTATTCTACCATCATTCCTAACCTAAAGAGTTACAATTCTATCCCTGAATTATTTAGAAGTATTTGTTTAGATTTTAGCCTGTAATGCCATCTGAAAGCCATGCTTTCTACTCTATATCATGTCTTTAATGCCAAACAACTTAAGTTTGCTTATGGGACTATAATTAGTCTTCAACCCCATCAGAAATCTGAGAATGAATTAAATATTATCTGAATATATAGGAAGTACCAAACATAACTTCTCAAACTTAAGTAAATTGTAGAGACAACCAACTGCCTGGACAACCCCCTGATTTGTTTGTTTGTTTGTTTGTTTCTTTCTTTCTTTCTTTCTATTTTTTCAATTTTTATTAGGTATTTACTTCATTTACATTTTAAATGCTATTCCCAAAGTCCCCTATACCCTCACACCCCCTGCTCCCCTACCCACCCACTCCCCCTTCTTGGCCCTGGCATTCCCCTGTATGGGGCATATAAAGTTTGCAAGACCAAGGGGCCTCTCTTCCCAGTGATGGCTGACTAGGCCATCTTCTGCTTCATATGCAGCTAGAGACACAAGCTCAGGAGGTACTGGTTAGTTCATATTGTTGTTCCTCCTACAGGGTTGCAGACCCCTTCAGCTCCTTGAACCCCCTAACTTCTTATATTGTTGTAACATTTGTCTTTTGCCTTTTGGCCCAGAACTATCTGACAGACCTTTGTAAAACATAATTATGAAGAACTGTTTACCCTGTCTTGGCAGAGGTATTAGTCGATTATTCCATATAATGTGTCCATTTTGGATAGTATTTTGTCTGTAGATGAAATAGGCAAATTCTGTCTCATGGCTACCTTGTCATGATAAGCAACCTCACCTGTCGGTTCAGATGTGTAATGTCTTCTTTGAACTGTCAGGAGCAGACATGACTCTGGTCAAAACTTCTAATAGCACTCAAATGATTAAATGTCAGATTTTGTGGATTTAAACTCTTACAAAGGACAACATTTACGTGGGGCTGGCTTACAGTTTTAGAGGGTCAGTTCATTATCATCATGGCAGGAAGCATGGCAGCATGCAGGCAGACATGATTTAGGAGAAGATGAGAGTTCCACATCTTGACATGAAGGAAGCCAGAACAGCTTGTCTTCTGCAGGCAGCCAGGAGGCCCCAGGACTTATAGATCAGGGCCACAGACCAGACTTGGGAGCTGACTGTGAGCTAGGATCCTACAGAGATTTTAAGCCTGAAATCCTCAAATATCTGTGCCAAGTTATTTCTCCAATCAGGATTTATGGATAGAGGATTTCCTTTAGAACATGTCTTTGTTGTACATTTATCCTGTCCTCATTGGTTGGGGTATACAACTGTGGTAAAGGACTTGACTTGCCTAACACTCATGTCATTTTTTTTTCTTTTTTTTGAGTCAGGGTTTCTCTGTGTAGCTCTGGCTGTCCTGGAACTCACTTCGTAGACCAGGCTGGCCTCGAACTCAGAAATCCACCTGCCTCTGCCTCCTGAGTGCTGGGATTAAAGGCATATGCCACCACGCCCAGCTTAACACTCATGTCTTAATTTGACAACCAGGATGTCAGTTATCCATGTACATGACTCTGCCAAGTAGGTTGTCAATTCCCAGGGAGGTCTTGGGAACTTAAAACTTTACTTGACTCCTACTCAAATTGGAAATCTTATTCTAAATGGATTCTTATATTAGTACAAGTGTCTTTCATATGTTGGGGTCCATCATAGAGTCAGTTTGTAAGTGCAAAAATCATAAAAGCTCATACACAGGTTCAGACAGTGCTGCTGGGTGATTGGGTCCAAGATTTTTGGGGCCAAGTATACAAAGCAGTTCTAACTGACCTCTATTGTGATTGGTTTCCAAGAGCCCCAAAGCATAGAACGTAATAGCTATGCAATCAACTCAAGCATGAGAAAGTTTCCTTGTAACAAATGAAATGGCTGTCTATCTAGACAGGCAGCAGTTTCCCAGGCCTTAACACCTATAACCAGACTTAAGGGTAAAGATGTTCCCAGAGGGGAGATAGAAACTATTCCATGAGGAGATGTGCTACACTACTGAAGAGCTTAATGAGTTTGTTAATTCAGTCAAGCAGAAATCTGGGGAATATATGTGGGAATAAAATGTAAAAAGTGTGGTATAATTGTGCATGGAACATACAACTGGATCAGGCTGAGTTTATTGATATGGGTCCACTAAATGGAGATTCTAAAGTTTAATATGGAAGTTTTTACAGTTAAGGAAGTTATCAAAGCCCAGTGGTGGTGGCTTATGTTTTAATCCCAGCACTTGGGAGAGGCAGGCTGATCTCTGTGAGTTCGAGGCCAGCCTGGTCTACAGAGTGAGTTCTAAGACAGTCAGGGCTACACAGAGAAACTCTGTCTCAAAAACCAAAGACAAAAAATTATCAAATGTTTAGCTGAAGTTGAAAAAGAGTTGGAGATGCCTAATATCCCTTGGCTTAGTGTTAATGAAGGGAGTTTAAGGCTCAGGGAAATTGTAGTGCAGTGGTAAGCTGTATAAAACATTATCCTCCACAATGGAAGGGCCCAGAAGCATGTATAGATATTTATGTTTTCCTTCCTCAGTTATCAGGTTATATTTAAATTTGGGATACTAAGACAATATTGCACAGCAGACATTGTTGTCTATTCTAAATTAATAATATATTTGCAGTTGGATGGGGGATAGTTACATCACGTTAGTTGCAATTATGAGCTGGTTATTGTTTTCATTTGGAAGTTAAGCTTGACATAAAGATATCATTGTGTGACAAGTTAATGAGGGGTGGGCTTGTGTTTGCTATGTAGAAAAATGGGGAGATCTAACTAAAGATAACCTGGCTAAACCAATCCCTCAGTGGGGAATATTCACTACCTCCGAACTGGTTTATCATGAGTGCTTAAAAAGGCAATAAACTTTTTAAAAATCATGAACAGGTAGCCTACTTTCATTAAAATGATCTATGACATAACTGATAAGATTAGTAATTCATAATAATAAAGACTTCTAAAAAACTACATGTGAGTTAAAATGAGACAATCAAGTGATAAGAAGTTTAGAGTTACATCAGACCTAAAGATAACTTCTGAAAGCAACTGGCTCCCTTATCTCCTCTGACCTGGCTTATCTCCCATCTTAGGGTTTTCCTTGGAAAGTTTTTTGTCTTTTAACTCTCATTTTTACATTAAAATGTCTTTATTCTACACACTACTCCTAAAATCCCTTTCAGCTTCAAGACCAAAAAAATTCAGTTTGGCCTGGGTCAAGCTAAAGCTGAAAGCTAAAACTTAGGTTAGCTCTGCAGGCCTTGAAAGATGACTAAATGACACTGAGTCTGTGTCCCTTGAAGATCTATGGTGAGACCCACCTTCAAGCATCATTGGTGAGTGTTCTGGTCTGTCATTTGGCTGATTGATCGTGCTAGACATGGGTTCTAACCAGAAACCCACTAAGTGTTTGACACTGACAGCAAAAATTCACAGTTCTGGACTGTACTGGTTAGTTTTGTGTCAACTTGACACAGCTGGAGTTATCACAGAGAAAAGAGCTTTAGTTGGGAAAATGCCTCCATGAGATCCAGCTGTAAGGTATTTTCTCAATTAGTGACCAAGGGGAGAGGCCCCTTGTGGGTGGAACCATCTCTGGGCTGGGAGTCTTGGATTCTATAAGAAAGCAGGCTGAGCAAGCCAGGGGAAGCAAGCCAGTAAAGAACATCCCTCCATGGCTTCTGCATCAGCTCCTGCTTTCTGACCTGCTTGAGTTCCAGTCCTGCATCCTTTGGTGATCAAAAGCAGTATGGAAATGTAAGCTGAATAAACCCTTTCCTCCTCAATTTGCTTCTTGGTCATGATGTTTGTGCTGGAATAGAAACCCTGACTAAGACATGGACCCATCCACACTCTGCTCCAGGACCATAGGTCACAGCACAAAACTTTCCTGGGAGCAGCATCATAAACTGACCTAACAACCGTAGGTCAGTTCCTTACTTTCTAGAAAACAGCCTAAGACACAGTGGAAAACTACTGCCCTCTTAGCTGTTAGAGAGAGGGAGGGAGGGACAATTATAATATATAATTGTCTTACATATTATATATAATTTTGTTTTCATTTTGAGACAGGCTCTCTCTACATAGCCCTGGCAGTACTGTTTTTTGAGACAAGGGTTTCTATGTAGGTATCCTGGAACTCATTCTGTAGACCAGGCTGGCCTAGAACTCACAGAGATCCACCTGCCTCTGCCTGCCAAGTGCTGGGATCAAAGGTGTGTGCCATTACTCCTGGCCACTTGTTTGCTTTTAAAGAAGCAGTTATAGTCAAAAATACCCTTACAATTTTAAAAATGTTTATATTTATATATATACTCAAAGATATATAAAATATATCTAAGCTGGGCGTGGTGGCGCACACCTTTAATCCCAGCACTCGGGAGGCAGAGGCACATGGATTTCTGAGTTCAAGGCCAGCCTGGTCTACAAAGTGAGTTCCAGGACAGCCAGGGCTATACAGAGAAACCCTGTCTTGAAAAACTATATATATATATATATATATATATATATATGCACAATATAAGTTACTTTTTCAATCTTTGGGGAAAAAGTTTCATATCTTAAATGATAATGATTATTGGAAAATGTATTTTTGGAGTAATCCTCTTTGGTGTGTGTGATTTTTTTCTTACTGGCCTGGAACTCACTATATAGACAAGGCTATCCTCAAACTCAGAGAGAGGCAGCTGTCAGCCTCTGCTGGTGGGAACTCACTATGTAGACAAGGCTATCCTCAAACTCAGAGAGAGGCAGCTGTCAGCCCTGCTGGTGGGATTAAGACATGCTGTCCTGTGTCTGGCTTTTGGAGAAATCATCTTGAGTTACTTCACATCCTTAAGCAATAGGGCCCATGTTGTAGAACTGGAACAGAGATAAGGATCAAGGAGACAGACTTCTTGCTTAAGGCATGTAATTATGTGTATCCTGTCCTAAAAATATATATTAACAGTTTTAAATGTTAAAAACTTATGTTAATTGCCCCAAAGAGAGATTTAGAATCATCTCTGTTTTACCTAAGGGTCCATGTTGATTTTATATATATATATATATATATATATATATATATATATATATATATATATATATGCCTTTTGAGACAGGGTTTCTCTGTGTAGCCCTGGCTGTCCTGGAATAAATATAATTTTTGTCTTTTGTAATTTTTTTTTTTGCTCTTGAAATTTTACTTTTACTATGAGCCAAAAGGCAGCTGGACTAAGGTATATGAGCATATACTTTCAAGCCAGTTTGATATTAACTATACTATGTTTAAAATATATATGCATATATATAATATACATATGAATATTCACATATAGATACTGCATATATATAATAAATATGATACATTTTTGTAAACCAAGATTTTGAACATTATTTTGGTGATATTATTTTTTTTCTTTTTTAATTAATTAATTAATTAACATCTCAATCACTGCCCGCCTTCCCAGTCCCCTTCTCACAGTCTCTCCCCTATCCCCCCTCCCCTTCTCCTTTGAGAAGGTGAGTGGCCCTCTTGGTACACTCCCCCACACCCTATCTCTTCAGGCAGACAAGGCAGCCCAGTTGGGGAATGGATTCCACAGTCAGGCTACAGCTTTAGGGATAAGCCCTGTTCCAGTTATTGGGGGACCCACAATGAGACTGTGCTGTACATCTGCTACACGTATGTGGGGAGGCCTTGGTCCAGTCCATGTATGACCTTTTTTTGGTGGCTCAGACTCTGAGAGCCTCCAGGGGTCCAGGTTAGTGGACTCTGTTGGTCTTCCTGTGGAGTTCCTATCCCCTTCAGAGTCTTCAATCCTTCCTCTAACTTTTCCATTAGAGTCCCTGACCTCTGTTCAGTGTTTGGCAGTCAGTATCTGCATCTGTTTCAGTCAGCTGCTGGGTGGAGCCTCTCAGAGGACAGTTATGCTAGAATTCTGTCTGCAAGTATAACACAGTATCATTAACAATCAGGGATTGGTGCTTGCCCATGGGATGGGCCTCAAATTGGGCAGTTTATTGGCCATTCCTTCAGGATATGCTCCATCTTTGTCCCTCCATTTCTTTTAGATAGACAGAGTTTGAGTCAAAAGTTTCGTGGGTGTGTGGTGTCCTTATCCCTCCACTGTGGGTCCTGCCTGGCTACAGGAGGTGGCCTATTTAGGTTCCATGTCCCCACTTTTAGGCATCTTGGCTAAGGTCACCTGCAATGATTCCTGGGTGTCTTCTCCATCCAGTTCTCTGGGGCTTCCTAGAGATGTCACTCACACCCTCTCCCAGTCAACTGCAGATTTCCATTAATTCTCTTGGTCCTCTGGCTGGCCCTCTTTCCTGTCTCTCCCATACCGGATCCTGTCTCATATTCCCCTCCCCATTCCCTCTCTTACCCAGTTCCCTCCCTCTCTCTGCCTCCTATGACTATTTTATTCTCCCTTCTAAGTGAGATTCAAGCATCCTCTCTTGGGCCTTCCTTCTTGTTTAACTTCTTTGGGTCTGTGGAGTGTACCATGGGTACCTGTACTTTATGGCTAATATTGACTTCTCAGTGAGTACATACCATGCATGTCCTTTTGGGTGTGGGTTACCTTACTCAGGACAATATTTTCTAGTTCCATTCATTTGTCTACAAAGTTCATGATGTCCTTGTTTTTAATAGCTGAACAATACTCAATTGTGTAAATGAACTACATTTTCTGTATCCATTCTTCAGTTGAGGGACATCGGGGTTGTTTCTAGTTTCTGGCTATTATGAATAAACCTGCTATGAACATAGTGGAGCCTGTGTCCTTGTGGTATGATGGGCATCTTTTGGTTATCTGCCTAAGGGTAGTATAGCCGGGTGGTCTTCGGGTAGAACTGTTTCCAATTTTCCGAGGAAGTGCCAGATTTGATTTCCAGAGTGGTTGTACCAGTTTGCAATCCCACCAGCAATGGAGGAGTGTTCCTCTTTCTCCACATCCTCNCCANCATNTGCTGTCACTTGGGTTTTTGATCTTAGCCATTCTGACTGGTGTAAGGTGGAATCTCAGGGTTATTTTGATTTGAAGTCTGCTTGTGGACGTTGTACATCGTGGTGCGCACTAGGCTCCGCACCACGATGTACAACGTCCACAAGCAGTAGCCATTCTGACTGGTGTGAGGTGGAATCTCAGGGTTGTTTGGATTTGCATTTTCCTGATGACTAAGGCTATTGAACATTTCGTTAAGTGCTTCTCAGCCTTTTGGTATTCCTCAGTTGAGAATTCTGTTTAGCTCTGTACCCCATTTTGTAATTGAGTTATTTGGTNNGTTGGGGTCTAACTTCTTTTTTTTTTTTTTTTTTTGNNTTTTTTCGAGACAGGGTTTCTCTGTGTAGCCCTGGCTGTCCTGGAACTCACTTTGTAGACCAGGCTGGCCTCGAACTCAGAAATCCACCTGCCTCTGCCTCCCGAGTGCTGGGACTAAAGGCGTGTGCCACCACGCCGGGCTGGGGTCTAACTTCTTGAGTTCTTTATATATTTTGGATGTTAGTCCTCTGTGGGATGTAGGGTTAGTGAAGATCTTTTCCCAATATGTAGGTTTTATCCTATTGATATTATCCTTTGCCTTTTCAGTTTCATGAGGTCCCATTTATCAATTGTTAGATCTTAGAACCCGAGCCATTGGTGTTCTGTTCAGGAAATTGCCTCCTATAACAATGAGTTCAAAGTTCTTTCCCACTTTCTCTTCTTTCATTTTTTAAAAAATTAATTAATTTTTTACACTCCATATTTTATCCCACCCCAACCCAGTCCATCCTCCTACTGCTCCACATCCTATTCTTCCTCCCCACCCCCTGTCTCCGCGTGGATGTCCCCATCTCCCACACCACCTGGCTTCTAAACTCCCTGGGGCCTCCAGTCTCTTGAGGGTTAAGTGCATCATCTCTGAATGAACACAGACCTGGCATTCCTCTGCTGTATGTGTGTTGCTGGCCTCATATCAGCTGATATATGCTGCCTGTTTGGTGGTTCAGTGTTTGAAAGATCTCGGGGGTCCATATTAATTGAGACTGCTGGTCCTCCTACAGGGTCTCCCTCCTCCTCAGCTTCTTTTAGTCTTTCCCTACTTCAACAACAGGGGTCAGCTGCTTCTGTCCATTGTTTGGGTGCAGCTGACTCTTTCAGCTGCTTGCTGGGTCTTCTGGACTGTGGTCATGCTAGGTCTCTTTTTGTGATCCCTTCATAGCCTCAGTAATGGTTTCAGGCTTTGGGACCTCCCCTTGAGCTGGATCCCTCTTTGGGCCTGTCGCTGGACCTTCTTTTCCTCAGGCTCCTCTCCATTTCCATCCCTGTAGTTCTTTCAGACAGGAACAAATATGGGTCAGAGTTGTGACTGTGGGATCCCCCCTGCCATTTGATGCCTTGTCTTCCTGCTGAAACTGGGCTCTATAAGTTCCCTCTCCCTACTGTTGGGCATTTCATCTAAGGTCCTTTGAGTCCTGAGAGTCTCCCACCTCCCAGGTCTCTGGTGCCCCAACCTCCTACCTCCCGAAGTTGCCTGGTTCCATTGTTTCTGCAGGCCCTCAAGGCTTCAGTCCTTTTCCCTCACCAGATCAAGTTCCCCTCTCCCCTTCCTCCTCCTCCTTCCCCCATCCACTTTCCCTCCTAGGTCTCTCCCTCCTTCTCCACTTGTGAATGCTTTCTTCTCCCTCCCAAGCTAGGCATCCTCACTTGGGCACTTCAACTTGTTGACCTTTATGAGTTCTGTGGACTGTATCTTGGGTATTCTGTACTTTTTTTTTTTTTGACTAATATCCACTTATTAGTGAGTACATACCATGCATGTCCTTTTGGGACTGAGTTACTTCACTCAGGATGATATTTTCTAGTTCCATCCATTTTCATGCAAAACTCAGGATGTCCTTGTTCTTAATAGCTGAGTAGTATTCCATTGTGTAAATGAACCACATTTTCTGTATCCATTCTTCTGTCGTGGGACATCTAGGTTGATTTCAGCTTCTGGCTATCACAAATGGTCACTATGAACACAGTAGAACACGTGCCCCTGTGGCATGGTAGGGCATCTTTTGGGCATATTCCCAAGAGTGTTATAGCTGGGTCTTCAGTTTTCTGAGGAACCTCCAGATTGATTTCCAGAGTGGTTGTACCATTTTGCAATCCCATCAGCAATGGAGGAGTGTTCCTCTTTCTTCACANCCTCTCCAACATGTGTTGTCACCTGAGGTTTTGATCTTAGCCATTCTGATTGGTGTAAGGTATAATCTCAGGGTCATTTTGATTTGCATTTCTCTGATCACCTAGGACTTTGAACATTTCTTTAGGTGCTTCTCAGCCATTTGAGATTCCTCAGATGTGAAGTCTCGGTTTAGTTCTGTACCCCATTTTTTGATTGGGTTGTTTGGTTTTTGGTGATTAACTTTTTGAGTTCTTTATATATTTTGGATATTAACCCTCTATTTGATGTGGGGTTAGTGAAGATGTTTTCCCCAATCTGTAGGTTGTCAATTTGTCTTATTGACTATTTCCTTTGCCTTACAGAAGCTTTTGAGTTTCATGAAGTCCCATTTATCAATTCTTGATCTTGGAGTTCTGTTTAGGAAATTTCCCCCTAACTTGGTCAGGAAAGAAATAAGGAAAGAAATTAAAGACTTCCTGGAATTTAATGAAAATGTTGACACATCATACCCAAACTTATGGGACACAGTGAAAGCAGTGTGAAAGTTCATAGCACTAAGTGCCCTGATAAAGAAACTGGAAAGATCTTACACTAACAACTTAACAGCACACCTGAGAGCTCCAGAACAAAAAGAAACAAACTCACCCAAGAGGAGTAGAAGGCAGGAAATAGTCAAACTCAGGGCAGAAATCAATCAAATAGAAACAAAGAAAACAATACAAAGAATCAGCAAAACCAAAAGCTGGTACTTTGAGAATCAACATGATAAACCCCTATCCAAACTAACTGAAGGACTGAGAGGCAATATCCAAATTAAAAATCAGAAATGAAAAGGCAGACAGAACAACAGAAACCGAGGAAATTAAAAATATCACCAGATCCTACTATAAAAGCCTATAATCAACAAAACTGGAAAATCTAGAAATGGATGGTTTTCTAGACAGATGCCACATACCAAAGTTAAATCAAGAGCAGGTAAACTATCTAAACAGGTCCATATTGCACAAGGAAGTAGAAGAAGTCATTAAAAACCTCCCAACCAAAAAAAGCCCAAGGCCAGATGGATTTAGTGCAGAATTCTACCAGACCTTTAAAGAAGGCCTGACACCAATATTCCTCAAACTATTCCATAAAATAGAAAGAGAAGGAATACTACCTAACTTGTTCTATGAAGCCACAATTACTCTGATACCAAACCACACAAGGACCCAACTAAAAGAAAGACCCACTTTCTCTTCTCTTAGATTCACTGTATCTGGTTTTATGTTGAGGAACTTGATCCACCTGGACTTGAGTTTTGTGCAGGGTGATAAGTATGGATCTATTTGCATTAGTCTATATGCAGACATTCAGTTAGACCAGCACCATTTGTTGAAGATGCTTTCTTTGTCAAAAATTAAGTGTCTGGG
>NC_034591.1:20205803-20217974 GCF_900095145.1 Mus pahari
TGGAACAACAATATGAACTAACCAGCACCCCCTGAGCTCGTGTCTCTAGCTGCATATGTAGCAGAAGATGGCCTAATCGGCCATCATTGGGAAGAAAGGCCCCTTGGTCTTGCAAACTTTATATGACGCAGCAGAGGGGAATGCCATGTCCAAGAAGTGGGAGTGGGTGGGTAGGGGAGCAGGGCCTGGGGAGGGTATAGGGAACTTTTGGGATAGCATTTCAAATGTAAATACTGAAAATAATAAATAAATAAATTAATAAATAAATAAATTAATTAATTAAAAACAAAAGAATAATTTAGGTCTGTAATTTAGGGTATTTGATACTTGAAATACACTTTATCTACTTACCAGTTTCTTTTTAAAACTTTATATATTCGTACATATATATATATATATATATATATATATATATATATATGACTGTTTTGCCCACAGGTATGTATGTGTAACTCATGGGTGTCTAGTGGCCTCAGAGTTCAGAAGACAGAATCAGATCCTGTAACTGGAGTTACAGAGGGTTTGCGCTGTCATTGTGAGTGCTGGTAACTGAGCCTAGACGTTGTGAAAAAGCAGCGAGCACTGTTGATCTTTGAGCCATCTCTTTAGTCCTGTAATAAAGGCTTCTCTTTGGAGACAAGGTCTCACTATATGGCTCTGAATGGCCTGGAATTTGCTATGTAGATCATGCTGGTCTCAAACACTCAAAGAGCTTAATTCCTCTGTCTTATATGTGTTGAGATTAAATGCATGCCTAGCAAGAATTTAAAAAATAAAAACTAAAAGTACTTCCAGTTGTCTTATTACAATCAAGAACCAGATTTTTATAGCAGGTGAAGATTCTAAATGGAGACCAGGCCTCTATTCAGCAGCAGTGAATGACAGAAAGGCTACTATTTCAAATGGGAATTTCTATCAAAGGTTCTTATATTCATTTTCTGTCTTGCATGTGGTAGTTTGAAGAAGTGTGGTCCCTATAGGCTCATATGTTTGAATGCTTGGTTCCAGTTAGTGGAAACTGTTTGGGAAGGATTAGGATGCATGGCCTTATTGGAGGAACTATTTTCCTGGTGGTGGGACTTGAAATTTCAAAGCCTATGCCAAAAGCAGTGTCTATCTTGCTATCTGCAGACTATGTATCAGGATGTAAAGCTTTCAACTGTTGATCCAACACCATGCTTGTCTGCTTCCCACTATGATGGTCATGGACTATCCTTCTTAACTGTAAGCAAACCCCCAAAGAAATGCTTTCTTTTATGAGTTGTCTTGGTCATGACGTCTGTGGTGGTTTGAATATGTTTGGCTCATGGGAAGTGACACTATTAGAAGGTGTGGCCTTGTTATAATAGGTGCGTCACTATATAGGCAGTTTTTGAGGTCTCCTACTGCTCTGGCTCCATCTAGTGCAAAAGAGAGTCCCCCCCCCCCGTCTGCCTGCAGAAGAGAGTCTCCTCCAGCTTGCCTTTGGATCAAGATGTAGAACTCTTGGCTCCTCTAGCATCTAGTCTGCCTGGATACTGCCGTACTTTCATTATGATGATAATGGACTAAACCTCTAAACTGTAAACTAGTCTCAATAAAATGTTTTTATTTATAAGAGTTGCCTTGGTCATGGTGTCTTTTCACAGCAATAAAACCCAAAGACAGAAAGAAGTTGGTACCAGGAGTGGGGTATCGCTGTGATAGGTGTGACATGTTTTTGTTTGGAGGAATGTAGACTTTGGGACTTTTGATTATGAAAGTAGTGGAATGCTTTTAGTGGGGCTTACTGAGCTGTACTAGTAGAAGCACAGAAGACAGTGGTGCTGAGGGTTATTTAAATTGTGTGGGCCTGACTCAAGGGGTTTCAGAGAAGAATTTTAGTATGTGGCCTAGAGTATGTTCTTGTGAAGTTTTGGTGAGGAATGTAGCTGCTTTTTGTCCTTGTCTGAACAGTCTGCCTGAGGCTAAAATGAAGAGATTTAGATTTGTTGTATTGACAAAGGAAATCTCAAAACAGCCTAGTACAATCTCTGTCCTGAGGTTCACTTATTTTAAAGAGTTTTTTATTTCTCTTATGTGTATGATTATACTGTAGCTGTCTTCAAACACACCAGAAGAGGGTATCAGATCCCATTACAGATGGTTAAAAGCCACCATGTGGTCGCTGAGATTTGAGTTCAGGACCCCTAGAAGAATAGTCAGTGTTCTTAACTACTGAGCTTTCTCTCTCCAACCCCTGTGGTTCACTTTTACAAAGAGTATTTTGATCAAGCCTAGCAAATTGAAAGGAGAAAAAAATGAAAACTGTATGGTTAAAGGAACACCAAGAAGTGGAATGGAGCCAAATTTTGTGTTAAAAGATATTAAATGAAATTAAGGGAGTGGTGGCCTCAGGGCAAGATCCCACCCAGATAAGCTTATTGTTTATCTTTTACCAGTTGGACAAGGGATACTTATATTATGTTCAGCATTATTATGACCTGGTTATTAGTTTCATTTTAACATAAGGTGATAGGGTTGTGTGTCAAATTGATAGAGGATGGATTTTGATGGCTATTCTTGGTTGACAACTTGACTATATCTGGAATGAACTATAGATTTGTTGTATTGACAAAGGAAATCTCAAAACAGCCTAGTACAACCTCTGTCCTGAGTTCACTTATTTTAAAGAGTTTTTTATTTCTCTTATGTATATGATTATACCCAGAAATGGAAGGCACACCTATGATCCAGATTTTGAGGCTGGGATACCCAGGCTTTTGATCTGGATCTTAAGGCATAATGGTCATGCCTATAAAGATCTTGTGAAAAGGAATTAAAAGCTTATGTTTAGGCATGGTGGTACATGCCTTTTATCTCAGCACTCAGGAAACTGAGGCATGCAGATCTCTGAGCTCAAGATTAGTCTACAGAGCAAGTTTCAGGACAGACAAGCTTAGGCAGTGAAGAAAATAATCAGAATCGGAAAACTAGTGAAGATGCAATAGAACAAGGAGGCCCCAGCAAACAGCAAAACTCAGCAGCTTCAGCCGTGTGACTTTAGAGTCAAAAGTCGAAGGGGTGACTAGAACAATCAATGCTGTTTAGCTGGAGCTAAGAAAGTAGTGAAAGAAAGAGACAACATCACTGAGGTGAAATCTTATGAGAAGTGTTTTCTGAGAGCACAAAGAGAATTGTGTTCTATATTTAGACATCTTGCTAGCAAGTGAACTTGGTAATGCATAAGAATCACTGCTGTGCTACATGAAGGCATGAAGGGGTCATGGAGAGCAGTTGAGGCCTGTCACTGTTGATTGGACAGGAAAGGCCATTGGTGAAGGTGCAGCCTCAGAAGCACTCTAGGACTGAAGGAGTCTTGCAAAGAAGGTGAAGCTTGTTGACATCTAAAAAGAGCGTATTGGTGAAGCCCAGTTGCAGTGGAAAACCCCAGCATATTGGAGATGCGAGTGCCCTGAGATGACCACCAAAAACAGCAGCAGCAATGGAGTAGAGTCATAGCTAGCTCCCTAGGCAAGCCCGGCCCCAGCCCTCATCCAGGGAATCCTTTCTGTACTCCTTCCAAGTGTCACGTGTCTTCCTCAGCTCTTGCCTTGCCTCCGCACGCACGTGCGCCTGTCTCAGCTGAGCAAGAAGCCGCAAGAACCTCTAGAGAAGTTTTTAGGTGTATTTCTCTCGGTGGAGTCCCGACAAATGGAGCTCAACAAGGAAATATCAACATGTGTGTTGTTAGTGAAGAATCCTTTATCACGTGTCCTTTCTTTTTTTCTTTTTTCTTTTCTTTTTCTTTTCTTTTTTTTTTTTTTTTTTTTTTTTTTTTTTTTTTTTTTTTTTTTTTTTTTTTTTTTTTTTTTTTTTTTGGTTTTTCGAGACAGGGTTTCTCTGTGTAGCCCTGGCTGCCCTGGAACTCACTCTGTAGACCAGGCTGGCCTCGAATTCAGAAATCCAACTGGCTCTGCCTCTGCCTCCCAAATGCTGGGATTAAAGGTGTGCACCACCACCATCTGGCATAAAAATGTAATTTTCGAAAAAGCAGAAAGGCGATGAGGAAAAGATCTTGATATCAGCCACAGGCTTCCACATGTGCTCACATGGGCAAGTGTACCCACGCACACACATGTACACATACAAAAACAGTGGGGAAAAAGGTGGAAGGAGACCTTTCAAGGCACGTGGAAAGAGCACTGCAGACCGGAGCTTCAGGCCTCACTGAGGAAGGTGCAGCCAAAGGGGAGCTCCCACTAAGGCCGGGAAAGTTTCTGGGGTTTGAGGCCTCAGCAGCTCACATTTCCCAGGCAGGCAAGAAAAGCCCTGGGGGCTGGGTGTGATGGTACAAGCACTGGAAGTACCGGGCACCAAGAGGCCTGGAGTACTATGTGCACACGTCCCAAGGGTGTGCCTCACTCCTTGAGATTAGGGCTCTTACTCATACCCTGTGCGTGTGTGTTTTTTAGGGTCTCCCTATGTTGCCCAGGCTGGGCCTTAACTTCTGGGCTCAAATGGTCCTCTTTTCTTCATGTCTTGCCAAGATGGGACTCCCTGACCCAGCATTGGTAACTTGTTGTTAGATACTACATATTTATCTTCTTCTTCTTCTTCTTCTTTTTAAAATTGTTTTTTAGATTTATTTATTTTATGAATGTGCAGATGCTGTCTTCAGACACACCAGAAGAGGTCATTGGATCCCATTACGGATGGTTGTGAGCCACCATGTGGTTGCTGGGAATTGAACTCAGGACCTCTGGAAGAGTAGCCAGTGCTCTTAACCTCTGAGCCACCTCTCCAGCCCCCATATTTATCTTCTTGTGTTGAATATTCCTACATTACAAATAAAAATCCAGGGCTGAAGCTGTAGCTCTGTGGTAGAGTACATGCCTTGTTTCCATGACAACCTACGTTTTATTACTAGTACTGAAACAAAACACAACAACAACAACAACAACAAAGCTCCGTTCAATCCCTGGGGTATACACAGTAGAAAGAGAGAACCAAGTCCCAAAAGCTGTGTGCCATACATGTGCAGTGATGTACATACATCCCATGCACACACACGTGTGTGTACATACACATTCATACAAATAAATACATGAACAAACAAACATAATAAAACAAAGCAAATAGCAAAAAGGAACTATTAAAAACGTGAGACTCAGAGCCGGAAGGACGGCTCATCACATCAGTTGCTCTCACAGAGGACTTCAGTTCTTAGCATCCACATGGATGCCTTCTTCTGCCACCTTCTTCTGGCCTCTGCTGGCACTGTATTTACCTAGTACACAGGCAAACGGCCCATGTACATAACATACAAATCAGTAAATAAACATCTCCTACCAACAACAGCACAAAGCACAAAGGGTGCTTCTCATCCTTATAGCCCTGGTGCTCAGAGCTTACAGTAAGTGTTTTTGATCTTCTCTCTCCACTTCCCTGGGCTTCCATTCTGTGACACAGCTGAGTTACTAGGGAACAGTTTGGCCCTTTGGAGTCTCCTCAGGCAGGATGTGGCCGCCCTTCCTCCACTCCTGAGGCAGTCCGTCTCTGTGGTAGGGTTTGTATGTGCCACCAGCTAGAGAGAAAGATACCACAATATTGAGATAACACATGGGTCATCTGGTAGGGCCCCCAGGAAAGGCAAGTAGAGGGAGGGGGGCCACTCGAGGGTAGGAGCTCACAGACACCCAGGGCAACCTAGTTGGATTCATTTTCATGACCCCACAGCACAACAACAGCGGGTCTAGGAGATGGCACAGTCAATAAAGTGCTTGTCGTGTATGAGGATTAGTGCTCAATGTCACCTTGCCACAACACAGAGCCACCTGGAAAGACGCCATGCCGAGGAGTCAGGTTGGCGATGGAATGTCTGTGGAGATTGTCAGGTGAACGTGGGCGGCACCATTTCCTATGCTCAACCCGAGCTACTCAGTAGGCAGTCGAGCTCGGGCTTATTGTCTTGGCTGTGGAGGTGCTGTGCAGCTCTGCCTGAGGGCCTGCCTTGCCTTCCCTGGGATTATGGATAAGCTGGGGTGGGGGACAAGCAAACCCTTTCTACCTACCAGAAAACCATGCAAGCAAAAGACCTGGAGTTTGGATCTGAACCTTGAAAAGTCGGGTGTGGCAGTGTGCATGGTAGCTCCAGTGCTGCCGGGGAGAGGAAAGAGGGATTTCTGGTCTGCCTATGTGGTGAGTTCCAGCTTCACTGACAGTATCTCAGAGAGGAGAGAACTGAGGGAGATGCTGCTGTCACATCTGACCTCCACACACATGCACCTGCAAGTGTGGGGCAGTGGACCATGCCAGGAAACTTGGTAGACTGAACAGGCTCAGAATTGCTGGTGCCCAGTCACCCACCTAAGACAGTAAGCAGCTCCCCGCTCCCTACCTCATTCTTGGCCTGGAACGTGTGCCACACTTCCCACATAGGAAACGTGACCTGTGATCAGAACAGAGCTCTCCATGCTAATGAGGTATCTAGATAAGTCCTGAGAGTTTAGCCAATAAGCTTCCCTTCCTGGACATTCCTTCCTGCAAAAGGTATTTAATCTCTGGTCCACCCTGAGGAGTTGGTATGCATCCATGTTCCATGATGAACAGTTAATAAACGGTATGGATAAACAAGGACTGTCTCTTTCTTTGAGAGCTGCCATGGGGAGCATGGAGAAGGCCTTTGCCTACAGAGTTACGGCCTGAGTCTCCTGTAGAGGGCGTCTTAGCTCCAGACAACCATTGCCAAGCCAAGGACAATCACAAATGAGCCAAGCCAGAGCTCCCCATTTCCCTGGCCCCAAGTTTGTTGTCATCCTCAGACCAGGGGACCCCAACTCTGTTCCCAACTCTTCTAGATGTCCAGGAGTTTGGGAGCACCCAGTCCTGGCCTCATTGTGGGACTGTGGACCCTCATTCCTTGTTCCCCAGAGGCGCCTGGATCCTCAGGAGTCAGGGAAGCCCAGCTGCAGCCTCCCATCTTAGGCTACATTTTCCTACACCCTGAGCGGTGTCTCCTAAAGTCCAGCACCTGATGGCTGTGGCAGACACAGCCACACACTGCTACTACACGAGAGAGCACTTATGAGGTGTGTGTTCTGTGTCCTGCAGCCCCACCCTCCCTGGAGGAGCCAGGATTTGTATGTCTCTGGTGACTTGTTTAGAATACACATTTTGTTCATTTTATGTTAGTTGTCTCTGCAGAGGAGGAACACAGTTGATATAATTTATTAATCAGTGACTCTCGTGGAAATAACCAACAGAGGCAACAACCACTTTCAGTGGCAATAGAAGCCTAGCATGTCCTGCTAAGTTGGGTTGGGAACTGAGTTGATCTCCACTGGGATTTCAATGTACTCAGGCTGGAGTCCCTTCAGGCTCTATCCTGCCATCTCCCAAGCTTCTCTTCAGAGAAGACTTCAGTTCTGTAAAAGCCACAATATATAGCCCCTCTTGTCACCACCGTGACCTTCTGAGTGTTGTTCTTACTGAACAAGGCGCACCTTTCCCTCCTCCTCGCCCCTAGCTAATGTACAGAATAGGCAGGAGTTTGGCTTAGTGAAGAAAAGTGGGCAACGCTCAGCAGACAACCTTCAGAAAGAAGCCCAGGCTCCCAGACACAAGGGCATATGGTCCTCTCCTGAGTCACCTGCCTGGGTTTCACCTAAAGGAGAAGTGTGCTAAACTACATCTCCTTCTCCCCTCTCCCTCTTCTTCCCTTCCTCTTGTCTTCTCTCTCTCTCTCTCTCTCTCTCTCTCTCTCTCTCTCTCTCTCTCTCTCTCTCTCTCTCTCTCATGACACATCCCACTATGTAGCTTTGGCTAGCTCGGAACTCTCTACATAGATCAGGTTGTCCTGGAACTCACAGCGATCCCCCTGCCTCTGCATCCTGAGTGTTGGGAGGCCCACCAGACTTGGCCTCCCTTTTCTAGGAAGGGTGATCAGAGGCTGGGTTGGAACACCTCATCACCTGCAGCTGATTCTAGGCTTCACTGCTACACAGAGACACGCGATGGGAAAGCTTGGGTTTGAACCAGATCACTTTTCCCTCTTCCCATGAGAGCATAGAAGAGAAAGCAGGCCCTCACTATTAGCAACTCAGTGGCAGATACTAACTCAGATGCCCGTAGCTCCTGAGAGCTCCTGGCAGTGTTCAGGTAAGCAAATATTTACGAACATCTAGACTCAGGGCTGTTGAAAGGAATATTAACATCGAAATAGAACTATAAACTGAATTTTAAAAACAAAGAGAAAAATGTAGACAAAAATCACTCTAAGGGATCAATATTTAATTTCAGGAGTGTTCTTATATTTTATAACTTGGTATTTTGCATATCTACATGCAAGCACATTCATGTGTGTATATGCCCCCCCTCTTAGGTTTGGCATCTAAGGCTATGAAAAAATAACATTTATATAAAGGGTTCAGAGCTACGGTTCTACATTGGAAGTTTAAAAAAAACCACACTCTCACAGCATGCTCTGTCCTTGGCACACTGGCAAGAAAACCAAGGCTGTGTGCCGAGGCTGTGGAACCCCATGAAAATGGCTTCATCTAGCCAGTTTGGATGTCTGTGGGGCTTGGCTGCCAGGATGCATGGTGTGTGGGCTGTGGTAACAGAAGGAGCCCACCATGCTCTTCCTCAACTGCTGCATGTGGTCTCTGTTAGTTAGAGCAACTTAAAATAAAAATGGTTTGTTGAGTCAAAATCTTATGTAGCCCAGGCTGGCTTCCAGCTCACTCCATGGCCAAGAACGACCTATTGCCTCAACATCTAGAGTGCTGGGATTGTAGACATGCCCAGTTTATACCCTGCTGGGGATGAAACCCATGTCCTCTTGCAAGCTAGTGGCACCAGAATATTGGGGTTTCTTTGAGAGTGAAGTCTTCCTTGAGGAGCCAGGGTCCTGGAAACCTACTAGCCACCAAACGTGAGCCAGACCTGGGCTTTAGGGTCCTCTATCAAACCAGAAGAATGACAATCACAGCCCATGGACGGTGAGGTTTGTTTTTTGTTTGTTTGTTTGTTGAAATTTTTATTATAGATTTTTAGGCAGGAGTTTAAGAGAGGATCACAGGGCTACAAAGATGGCTCAGAGGCTAAGAGCATTGGCTGCTCTCAAACAAAGAGGACCCCAGTTTGTTTCCCAGCACTCACATGGAGGCCCACAACCATCTATGACTCTAGTCCCAAGGGGAATAATCCTGCTTCTGGACTTTGCAGACACCAGACATGAATATAGCACATGTCCATATATGCAGGCAAAACATTCATCCGCATACAGTAAAATTTGAAAGAAAAAGGGAGAGAGAGTCATGCTATGTGAGTTAGAGATAGAGGTCAAGCAGTCACATGGCAAGGAGGGGAGTTTGTGAGAAAGAACAGGAAAGCCCAGGGAGGCAGAGAAACACACTCTGGTCAGTGTCTGAAAGACAAAATAGAAGAAAAGCAAATGGGTAAGAATTCAAAAAAGTGGGAGGACCCAGCAGAACCCCAGGCAGCTCACAGAGTGTATGGGGGCAGGAATTGTGGGAAGGAAAAGTATACCATTTCATTAAAGGATAACGATCCCTCCTACCTTACACACTTCAGGTGAACCTACCTTCTCAGAGTGGTCCCTTAGCTAGGACCTGCTTTACTGGAACGCAGGTCTCTCTATTCAGGACACAGAGCTGACTCTCTTAACCAGAAGGAAACAGTTTCTTAATGGCTTATACTGTTATTAGGATACTAATTAAGTATTCTACCAACTGACCTACATCCCCCACTGCTTTTGTTGTTTTTTGCTACAAAGTCTCACATAGCACAGACTGGCCATTAACTTACCATGCCTCTGAAGACAGACTTCCAACTCCGGATCCTCCTGCCTCGCCTCTCAAGTGTTGGGATTACAGTTGTGCTCTACCACTTGGGGCTCTAACCAGAGCTTCCCTTGGTATTTATTTTTGAGACAGGGTTTCACCGTCTGGGATTAAAGGTGCAGACCACCATAGGCATTGTGCTCCTTTGTTCATTTATTCTTGCAGGACAAAGGTGGAGGCCATCTTTGTGGAGTCCCGTGGGTTCCTGGGACTGACTGGGGTCACCAGGCTTGTGCTGCAAGCAGTTTTCCTGGCTGAGCCATCTCATGACCTCGCTGGGACTTTAGCAAAGCAAACCCTCTCTTTTCTTTTTCTTTTCTCTTTTCTTTCTTTTAACCATGGTGTCATGTCCTCACTGAAATGTCCTGTTTTACAGTTTTACTGCTGGATGTTAAAGGAGCATGTATCTACGTGGCTTTTCAGTCCTGTCAGTTGCACTGATGTGTGGGCACCAGGCTATCCTTGCCGGTGGGCCTCTGGGAGGTCTGCTTTGCTGTCCAGGGTGCTGACACTAAGCTGCAGGAAAGCAGTGACTCACAGGCTGGAGATGAAGCTCAGAAGTAGAGTCCTTTGCTAGAATGCTTCAGTCCCTGGGTTCAATCCCCAGAGTCCCTTAAGCAGGAGGCAGGCACCTCTCGGCCTGAGGCCTTTCTCTGGTACAAACACCACACTTTGTTTGCTTTCTCTCTCTCTCTCTCTCTCTCTCTCTCTCTCTCTCTCTCTCTCTCTCTCTCCTCTGTTCCTGAGAGAGGGTCTCACTGTATATATCTAACTCTACTGGAACTCATTATGTAGACCAGGGTGGCCTTGAACTCAGAGCTCCTCCTGCCTGTCTCCTGAGTTCTACGATTAAAGGCGTGTGCTGCCACACTTGTTTGCTGTGTTTTTTTTTTCATGTCACTCTCCTGTGACATACCATGATAGAAATCCTCAGTTTCAACCTCCCACTCCAGGAAGCCCTTCCAATTTGCTCTCAGTGGTACTTCAGCAGCTATGCCTTCAGGATCAAAGAGCTTGTGAAACTGGGGCTTGGGTGGCTCAGGACGGGTCTTTCTGCCAGTCCTCAGGTGCTTATTACAAGGGTTCAAACTGGCCTGTTCCTGCTCCAAGGCTGTATTCCCCCCCCCCCCCACTGTGACCTTCTGTGCAGCTCAGGATTCACAGTCCATCTCTCTGGAGCTAAATTCCTTATAGAATTATGGTGCAGGTTTCTCCAGATCAGCCAGCCATTGCCCCTCCTGGTAGAAATTCGAACTATCTGAAAAGAAGTGACGCTGGAGGTTGATACAGGAGACTGTGAATGTTGGGCAAGTATGGGCTACGTGATGAGACCTCATCATAACCCTTCGTCGACTCAGAAAGGGAGAAAGTGGCTTATCCTTTTAGGATCAACTGCTGAATGTCACCCTTAGTCAACGTTATCACCTGCTGCTGTTGATACTTTAGCTAGCAGAACATAGCATCAAGCTCCTAACGACCTTGGACAAGGCCCTTGGTTACCTGCACACTAGGCACCTGGCTTCATGTGAAAAAAATTAATTCCAATAATAATGAGAATACAAAGATTAACTTTTAATATATTTTTTAAAAGATTTGAGCCAGGAGTGGTCACTGCACACTTTTAATTCGAGTGTTTTGGAAACAGAGGCAGATGGATTACTGTGAGTTTGAGGACAGCATGGGCTACATAGTGTGCCTCAGAAACAAAGTTTCAGTTTTATTTATGTATATGTGTGAATACTTGCAGGTATGTTTGTGCCTGGTGCCTGAAGAACTGGAGTTAGAGAGTCATATCCTGCTACAACATGGGTGGTGGAAATTGAATTCCAGCTCTCTATAACTCCCCCCCTCTCTCTTACACACACACACACACACACATCACACACACACACACACACACACACACACACACACACACACACACACACACACACACTCCCCTTTTGAGACAAGGTGTCACCAAGTAGCCCAGGCAGGCTTTGAACATGAAACCCTCTTGCATTTTTTTTTCAAAGTATTATGAGGAGTCCATTCATGTTCAGTATAGATATACTGTTCCAGTGGTTTTTAAAAAAGTTTTTGCATATCCCTGTAGAGAGGTCAGAGGACAGTCCTTCTCTGTCACTGAGTGGAGGCAGATCTCTCATTTCTGCTGTGTGCTCTGGTCCAGCTAGCTCTTGAGCATCCCCGAGACTCTGCTGCCATTCCTTCTACCTCATAGAAAGGGTGCTGGACCACGTGTAACACCATCTCATCAAGCTTCTGAAGCTCAGGTCATCAGGCTTGGGCAGTGGTGACTTCTTCCTTCCTTCCTTCCTTCCTCCCTTCCCTCCCTTCCCTCCCTCCC
>NC_034591.1:20220444-20222593 GCF_900095145.1 Mus pahari
AGCACCACCATCAACAGCATCAAACCATCAGCAAGAATTGAAGCTCCTGACTACAGAGGACCCACCACAAACATGCTTCCCCATGTCACTAAGTGGGCTGCAAACCCCTCAAAATCATGTGGGATCTACTTATTTAATCTTAGAGGCCATTTTACACACAAGGAAGAATAGAAATAAGAAGCGTGCTCAAGATGGCTAGCCCTGAGTAGGCCGACCAAGGCTCTAAGACAGCCGTCGATCCAGAGCTGGACTTCCTCCCCTGCCTTCAGATAAGGGCTCTTAGCAGAATATTTTCAGGACAGGCAGAAACTGGAGTGGACAGCTAAATTTCTGAGAGTCAACTAGCCTGAGGGCTCCTCACTGTGTCCCCTACTCCCATACTTGGCTGGCGCTTTCCTAAGGCAGTGTCTACCAGTTTAGGGACTGTGCGTGTGGTGTCAACTGGGACGGGTGGTGCTGGTTTCGGTGCTTCTAATTAACTCTGGGAACACAGAGTCCCTCCTGGTTTTTGAGGCCCTGGTCCATCATGTTAAGGAAGGACTTCGTAAGCAGCTCTGAGTGTCAGTCAGACCCGAGGTAACCTTCTGGAACTTTACTTGAATTCTCAGTGCCTGTATTGGCTATCTTTTAAAAAGCAGACAGGATCTTAGAAAATACAGTCTCAAAAGAAAAACTGATTCCCTGACCCCCTGAATCATCCCATTTGCTGTAATAGTAGTTGTCATATGAAAGTAGTCAGAAAGTAATATCATGGGCTGGGGACAAAGAACAGGTGGTAGCAGGCTTGTTCTAGGTTTTGATTCCCAACAATTCATAAACTTGGTGTGGCTCATGCCTGTAATCTCAGCACTCAGGAGGTGGAGGCAGGGGGATCAAAGTCATTCTTGGCAAGTTCAAGACCATCTTTGGCTGCTTATCAAGTTGGAGATGATTCTCAGCCACATGAGACCCTGACTCAAGACAAAAACAAAACAAAACAAAAAACCGCAAAGTAAACACATCAGAGAATGTGTGTGTGTGTGTGTGTGTGTGTGTGCCAGACTTCCATGGATTCTGTGGTGTCCCTCTGACATCCTCATTACTGGCCTTGTGCCTTTGTTGAATATCCACCCCACTCTAATCTTATTTCTTTTCTGACAGGAAGCCTGTCAGCTAGCAGTTCCTTTTGTTGTGGGCTAGTCAAAACCAGTTAGATCCAAGATGGCTGCCAGACAACTTGTTACTTCATCGTAATTCACTTATATGCTAAATGACACACCCTCTAATAGCAAGATAGATGACATGCCCAGGACCAGAAGAACCATAAAAGCAAACAGATCCAGGGCTTGAATCCGGGGAAATCTTCACTTATCCAGGAAAAGAGCTGCCTGTCCTCCCATCTGTGAGCACTCCCAGCCCTCTCCTTTCTTCGTGCACTGTTGATTCCACTCCAGTGTCCCCAGCAGTCTGAACTGCTGAGCGATGCACCTGCATCCCTGCCTCTCTCATTCTTGGCATAAAAGATATACTGAGCCATCACCAGTTTGCTTGGAGCTTGGTATATATCACTGTGTAATCTTGAGAGGGGAAAGATTCCTGGTTTGGCCAGAATTGGTAATGTTTCTGCTTGGGAAATACTTGACATCTCGCCAATCAGCTCTTGCAGGATGGGAAGAGCCCTACCTGCCTCTGGACACACACCATCCACCAAATGTGGTAAAGGGTTTGCTTGGCCATCTTTAGCATCATTGTAGTCCAGGATAGGATGAAGGACTGCAGTATAATCAACCACCTATAGTTCAGCAAGCCAAGGTGCTGGGAAAGTGCCTCTCCCTGTGGAGTCACTGCCTGGCCAGCTATGACTTCAATCCTTCCCTAGGTCCTCAGGGGAGACCCACGCTGATCTGACACTCACTATGTAACCAAGGTTACCCCGCGCTCCTGATCCTCCCATCTCTGTCTTTGGTGTGCTGGGATGATAGCTCTGCTCCTCCACACTCAGTGTAGACTTAAGCCTTAGGTGAGGATGCCACCGCCCAGCACTGCGGTCCGGCCTTTTAAAGGGAGCCTGACTGAAATCGCAGAGGTTTGTTTCTTTTTTTTTTTTTTTTTTTCTCTCTCTCCCTCCCTCTGTGTGTTTATTTTGGTGTTTTTGCTTCTTTTATTTTCT
>NC_034591.1:20222604-20250269 GCF_900095145.1 Mus pahari
CGAGGTTTGTTTCTTACGAGGATACCACTTTTATTTTACTTTTGGTTTTTGTTCTGTTTTGTTGTTTTTTTCGAGACAGGGTTCTCTGTGTAGGCCTGGCTGTCCTGGAACTCACTCTGTAGACCATGCTGGCCTCGAACTCAGAAATCTGCCTGCCTCTGCCTCCCAAGTGCTGGGATTAAAGGTGTGTGCCACCACTGCCCAGCTTATTTTACTCTTTTAAAGGTTTACTTATTATTTTAAACTTTTTATTAATTCTTTGATTCACATAATGCCCCCCAATTCCTCCAAATCTGCCCTCTGCTCTTGCAAACTCCCCCCCCCCAAAGAAAACAAACAAATGAGCCAGGTGTGGTGGTGCACGCCTTTAATCCCAGCACTTGAGAGGCAGAGGCAGGCCTCTGGGTGTTGGAAAATAAACTCACGTTCCCTGGAAGAACAGCCATGCTCTTATCTGCTGAGCACTCTCTCCAGGCCTCTGTCTCATGTTTTAATTATGTGTGCCTGTGTGTCTGTGTGCTCACGTGAGTGCAGCTGCCCTGTTGAGACCAGAATAGAGCATTAGATCTCCTGGAGCTGTAGGTGGTTCTGGACTGCCTGGCTTGAGTGCTGGGAACTGAATTTGAGTCTTCTGCAAAGCCATCGAGCACTTTTAAGCACCAATCCCTCTCTCCAGTCCTCAGGCTACCATCTCTTTCTTGAGAATCTTCAGAGACAGTTGTGACTAGATACTGAAATAGTGGTGTAAAAAATATTGAGAACTTCCAGAATGAGGATTCAGTTCCTGGTCTCTTCTGGGTCCATTCGAGGACACCCTGGGGGTTGTCTCTGGGGAGGATGGAAGAAAGAAGTAACCTGACTTAATGGGCTTAATTAGTAGTAAGGTTCAGCACACTGAAGAATCTACCGACCCTCCTGTGCATTGAAATACTATTTTGTGGAGTTGGGCTGCAGACACACATATTTTTGTTTGTTTGTTTTTGTTTTTGAGACAGGTTTTTGTTGTTTAGCCCTGGCTGCCCTGGAACTCCCTCTGTAGAACAGGCTTGCCTTAAGCTCACAGAAATCTGCCTGCTTCTGCTTCCCAAGTGCTGGGATGAACACCTTTGCTGCCTGTGCTGCTGGTCGCCTCTGCCTCTGGCTACCATCACCCAGTGACACACACACACACACACACACACACACACACACACACACACACACACACGTTTAATCCAAGGTCAGCCTACAAAGCAAGTGGTAGGCCAGTCAGGACTAACTACATGGCGAGTCCCTGTCTCAAGGAACAGAAACAAAACAAACAGCAGAAAAGCTCATCCCATAGAGCTGCAAATTGTATTCTTCTTGGAATTTCTGGTCGCCCCTCTCCATCACTGCCGTTGTTAACTGTCCTTACAGTTTCATTTGTGTTTGTTAGGATGACCACGAACTCCAGCCTCCACCTTCCAAGTGCCTAGGCAAGCCAGCCTCGTAGAGGTCTTGGGAGGAGTTCAGATACAAGAAGTTTCTTCAAGTCTCTCCAGTCTGAAAGTGCCTGGTCTTCTCTCTAGGCCATGGCTTAGTTTTTTCCCAAGTGTGACCTCTGGAAAGCCCTGCAGCTATAGATGACGTGCTTCTCACTAGGCTAGTGAGGAGGTCAGATCAAGCCAAATTCTACGAAACTTAAGACCAGAGCTTGGTGGATTACTTGGTGGATTACTCGCCTAGCGAGCTGCAGAGCCAGGGGTCACCCAGCCATGAGGTCATCGGTAGTATGGTGTCTGCTAGAAGAGGCTAGAAGAGGGTGTTGGATGAATTGTCTGACATAAATGCTGGGAACTGAAATTCAGGCCATCTGGAAGAGCAGGAAGTGGTCTTAACTCCACAGCCGTCTCTCCAGTCCTGAAGAAAGGATTTCAAAAGTCAAAGTGGACAGGACAGAGGCCAGTGAGGTGACTCCACAGGTAAAGATACTTACCCTATATGCCTGCTGACCTGAGTTCAGTCCCAGAACCCACAGAAACGTGGAGAAGAGAGCTAATCCACAGGGTTGTTCTTTGACCTCTCTATATATGTGCTGTACAGCATAAACACCCTCTTCTCCATACCATCCACAATAAATAAGTGAAAAAAATTGTTTTTGTTTTTGTCATTCAAGACTGGGTTTCTCACTCTGTAGCACAGACTGGCAGGAACCCAGAGATCTGCTTGCTTCAGCCTCCCAAGGGCTAGGATTAAAGGCATTCACCACCACCACCCAGCTAAATGGAAAAAAAATTAACAGTTAAAAAAGTGAGGGTCAGGAGCGATGACTCATCAGCTATGAGCACGGGCTGCTCTTTCAAAGTCCCTGGATTTATTTTCTAGTGCTCACATGGGAGCTCACAACTGTCTATAACTCCAGTTCTAGGGGATTTGATACCCTTTTTTGGCCTCTGAGGGTAGCAGGCATTCATGTGGTATACATACTTAATACATACATACATACATACATACATACATACATACATGCAGGCACTCACATGTATACTTTAAAAATCCTTTTAAAAGTTGAGAAGATTGAAAAAGTAAAAGAGGAGAGAAAACATAAACGGAAGTGCCATGAAACAGCATTCGTTGTAACTCTTGTTTCACAATAGAAAGATGAAGGATGATTCGGTGGGAGGGACTGTTTAGAAAAGAAGTCGATTTGCTACTACAGCTTTGCTTTCCCTTCCTGCTGCCAGGAAGGCTTCTGTGAATCCTGGGATTCACACAGAAGCATCTGCAGAGGCCTTGGGCTCACGTGTAACAAAGCCCCATCTGTCTGGCCCTCTCTGAACAGCACTGGGGCTTAGTTCTCTTGTAAATGTTCTGACAGCTTCATTTCCGCCTCCCGCTTGCATTATCTGCAAATCACAACTACAAAATACTCTCGAGCTATTTTCCATCCTTCTTAGTAGTAAGCAGGGAAGAAATAAACATTTAAAAATGCACTAATGCATATATATATATATATATATATATATATATATATATATGTGTGTGTGTGTGTGTGCACAGGAATATTTACTGTAATTGCAGAGATTGGAAACAAATGTTTATTAACTGGCTCAGGCCAGAAGACTAATTTATTAATAATTGCTAAGAGAAGTGAAATACAGATGTTTGTGTGTGTGTGTGTGTGTGTGAGAGAGAGAGAGAGAGAGAGAGAGAGAGAGAGAGAGAGAGAGAGACAGAGACAGAGACAGAGACAGAGACAGCACACAGAGAGACAGAGATCTGACATGCAAGGTTGTATATGGAGAAGAACACGCTTCCAGGCCTGATGGCTCATACCTGTCTCTCTGAGCATTGCTTTGAGTTGGGGGCTAGCCTGGACTCACAATGATTTTGAGGCCAGCCGTGGCTGCAGAATAAAAACAAACAAACAAACCTGTCCACCCTGCCCAAACCACGTGAGTTAGTAGCAGGCAGATCTCTATGAATTCCAGAAACTACATAGTTAGTTTGGGGACAGTCAGGACTATATAGTGAGACCCTGCCTCAAACCCAACCCCGCACCCCCCCCCCAAAAAAAAAACAATGAACAACTAACAACCAGGCTAGAGGAACAACTCACTGGGTAAAGGCACTTGCTGCCAAATCTGGGGACTTGAGTTTGATTCCTGGGATGCACATGGTAGAAGGAGATAATTGAGTCTCCAAATTGTCTTCTGACCTCCAAGCATGTGTTGTGGCTTCTATTCTCCCCAAATCCCTTCCCTGAACCCCCAAATTGGTTAATAAATGTAATAAAACATTAAAAAACAAACAAACAAACATACACTAGAAAAAAAGACTACTGGGAAAGGCAGTGAATAGTCTAATCTGCAGGGAAAGATGGCAAGTGTTTTTGTTTTTTGGGTTTTTAAAGATTTATTTATTCATTTTACGTATATGAATAAATACACTGTCGCTGTCTTCAGACACACCAGAAGAGGGCATCAGATCCCATTAGAGATGGTTGTGAGCCACCATGTGTTTGCTGGGAATTGAACTCCGGACCTCTGGAAGGGCAGACGGTGCTCTTAACCACTGAGCCATCTCTCCAGTTTTAATGTTTATCTCTGTGCAAGGACAACTGTGGTCACCTAGGCATGCATAGGGGGCAGAGGGCAGTGAGTGGGTGTAAGGGGAGGTGCTGTTTCCCTAATTGGTTTTTGATTTGGTCAATAAATAAGGCCCAAGCTAATTGCTGGACAAAAGGAAAAAGGTGGGACTTCTGAGTTCCAGGAGGAGGAAGAGCAGACCCAGGGAGACAGAGGGGAGGATCAAGTCAGGCTTTGGAACGAGAAGTACGCAGCAGCCATGTAAGGTCTTGTGGCAACCAGAACCTGCGGCCTCCACAAGTCACAATCTTTTTCTCTAGCTAGTTGTGGTCCAAGATCGAATCCCATTATCACTGAAAACAAATCATAGAAAAAACAAAACAAAACAAAACCAAATGACAGGAAACCCTCATTGTCTCAGATAGTAGGAAGTCCAGGGTCCACATGACTGGGATGTGCGGTTCAGTGGTTCTCAGCATAAAGACTGGGATGCAACACCTACATCTGATAGGGTTGCAGAGTCGGCTTCCCAGTGGCACGTAATGGGGTCACAGAGTCTGTTTCCCAGTGGCCGATGATGGGGGGGGGGTCGGGGGTCGCAGAGTCTGTTTCCCAGTGGCCTGCCTGCCAGGCTAGTGACAGGACAGGTCTGCTTTTGTCACATGGCCCTCTCACCACAGGGTCAAAATGGACACAAAACAAGGAGGGAGTCACATGTTCCAGGACCACTACTGTGGCCCTCACAAGGCAGGGCCATGACACCACGGGCCCGACATTGAGGGGTTGTCACTGGGGCCCATCTGGAAGGCCGGCTGCCAATGCCTTTGGTGGTAACTTGTGAGAAGACCTCAGGCAGGCAGCTCCTAGGGCTGGAAGTATAGGTCAGGCTGGACTCCGTGGGCTAGGGCTCAGTGAGAGGGAGTTAATTGGCTCACAAAAGCACTTCTCACAGGACAACTCGTCTGCCAGGCTCTGGCCCAAGTCCTAGAATCGGGCTGCTCTGCTTATTTGGGGGAGGGAGTGTTTACGGTAACTGTCTGGGTCTCCCATCATTTCTCTTCCCGTTTCAGAAGAGGTCAAGGAGATGGGAGAGGACATGGACAGGTGGCTCCTAAAAAGGCTGGTTTGGACCAGTCCTGATTCAAAGGCACCAAGGTCTTGGAAAGGAAGCTGGCAGGCCGCCCTTGGAGGGAGCTGGGTCCAGCTTTCCTCCTTTGAGGAGCTGCACCTGATTAACAATTCTGCTCAAGACCGATTAAGCTGCTAGAGCCTCTCTCCATTTAGGAGTGCCAGCTCTCTCCTCTTAGTACCCTGCTTCAGTCCCACCTCACCCTCACCCCTAGATTGCTCTTGGGGCAACTTTGAGTCCAGGATACGTTGGGGTTCCCCCTGGAAGGGCAGAAGAGGCTTGACTCCCTTCAAGATCAGAGATGAGGAGAGACAAGGGCCATGACTATGAGAGGAAGTCGATTTTAGAAGCCTCACTGGGGAGCTGAGGGCACAGCTCGGCCACTGGAGTGCTGGGCTGGCATTACAAGGCTCTGAGTGAGTTCAACCCCCAGCACGAATAAACCAGACATGGTGTCAGACAGCTATAATCTCAGCACTGGGAGTTGGAGGGAAAGGATCAGAAGTTCAAAGCCACCCTCAGCTACATACTGAGTCTGAGGCCAGCTTGGGCTACATGAAATCTTGTCTCAACAAAACAAAACAATATAGAGCAAAACAAAACAAATGAGTAAACCAACAGGAGCCTTATGGGCCCTTGACTCTTGAGGGTCTCTTGTCTTCCTCAGTAAATTTCATTCTGTGCAAATTTTCTTTCAGGAGACAATCCTTGTTTCTGTTTAACCTTCACCAGAAGAAGAGAAGCAGTCAGTGTGGCAGCCAACCGGAGGTGGCCTAGGACTGCTGGTGTTGAGACCCAGTCGCCCACGCCCAGAGACTACCATCCCAGAAAAGTCGGCTTCTTCTTCCTTGTGTCCTGTCCCCTTTCCAGGGACAGCAAATCCTTGGGCTAACTCTAGTTACAGCTGTTTCTTAGATGGAACCCAAGTTTGTTTGTTTGTTTTTTCTGTTTCTTCCCTTCTGGTAAGAAAATAGCTTTAAAATTCTATTTATTATTATTTTTAAAGATTTATTTTTATTTTATGTGTATGCATGTTTTGCCTTCATGAGATAGGTACGCTTGTGTCTGTACCTGTGCTCAGGAGAAGATGCCAGATGCCCTAGACTGGAGTTAGGGACAGTTGTAGGCTGACATGTAGGTACTAGGAACTGAGCCAATGTATTCTCCGGCTACACTTACTTATACTAGTATGTGTGTGTATACACGTGTGTTCGTGTGTACATGTGTGTTTGTATGTGCATGTGCGTATGTGTGTTCATGTGTGTGTACATGTGTGTTCGTGTGTGCATGTGTGTGCCTGCGTGCATGTGTGTTCATGTGTGCATTGTGTATGTGTTCATGTGTGTGTGCATGTGTGTTCGTGTGTGCATATGTGTGTGCACGTGTTTGCATGTGTGTGTGCGCGTGTGTGTGCGTGTGTGCATATGTGTGTGCATGTGTATGTGTGCATGTGTGTGTGTGCATGTGTACATTGGGGAGAGCATGTCGGCCACAGCATGCACATGGAGGTCAAAGGACAGCTCTGTGGAGTTGAGGTCTCTCCTTCAACTCCAGGTTGAAGTTAGGTTTTCAGTAACTGAGCTCTGGCTGACAAGTTTGCATAGAGAATGGCCTTGCTCACTGAGCCATTGCCACGGTGCCAGAGCAGACTTGTAAAGTCATTGGTCGGTTATCTGAAAAACTGCTTTCTTGTTTGGCAGCTGTTCAAATGAGCCTTCAGCCAAACTGGTTCATTCCAGTATTCGAGCCATGTTCACCTGTCCTTCAGCTACTGCCTCACCACTTCCGCCCACTCTCCTCTTGGCTCCGCCTTTGCTTCCTGTCTCTCAATCCTCCAGCTTTCCTCTGCCTGCTTCCAAGTTGTTCTCTATTCAGCTGAAATCCAAGGATCTCCCTCAGAGAACACAGCTCATGGTGGGCTCCTCTGACTTAGCTGCCAAGGCCTCCGTGGCAGCCTAGGCCCCAGCACAATGGGCCTTTATGCCCATCTCTGGCACTTCCTCCTGGCCCCAGCTGCCCCCATGCTCTGGTTTTCCTTGGTCTTGAGGATTTTTTCCCGTTGACTTAGCCATTGCAGCACAAGAAATGGGAGGAAGGGCTCTGGAGACAGAGTTTGCTGCCTGGCCCCGGTATGACATCACCAGGGGTCGCCAGTCACAAAGGGCAGGTTCCTGGTTAGGGACAGAGATAGGGTCTCTCTCTCTCTCTCTCTCTCTCTCCCCCTCCCTCTCTCCCTCCCTCCTTCCCTCTTTCCCTCCCTCTCTCTGAATGTCATATTACCTATCCCAATTCAAACAAAGCAATCTTGCTGTGGAAGCTGGGGTGTGTCACACCCTTTTGCCCAAACAGCTTCACACGCAAATGTTCACTGCAGTGAGTGAGTCATTGGTCTTGTTCGAGGCCTCTGGCTTCTGCTAGGCTACCAATCCTGGATCCTCAACAGGACTCCTCTTTTCCTGTTGCTGCCGTGTGTCATGGCTTTCCCACAGCTTTGGTTCCGCAGGTCTGGCCCCTTCATGCGCTCTAGCAGTTCATAGATGGGGTAGATGTTGGGATGAGCCACCTCAAAGCTCTGGGTCGGGCCTGGGTATTAGCTGAGGTGGTCAGCTCAAGAGGTATTCCATGCTCTTCTGCCCCCTTGCCACCAGGGCGAGCTCTGCCCTGGCAAGGGGTGGGGCCGGCTCCTGGAGTGCTTCAGCAGGCAAGGGGCAGGGCCTGGTCTCTTGTTCTCACACCCTTGGGAGCCAGCTCTACCATTCTGCCCAGGCAAGGTATGGGGCCTGTGTTCTGGAGTGCCGCAGCTTGCAAGGGGCAGGGCCAGCTCTCCTACCTTGCCCAGGCATGGAGAGCGGGGTAAGGGGTCAGTGTTGGAGGGGGGGGATCATGCCCTCAGGGCAATCCATGTCCCCTACCACCAGGGCCAGCTCTACTGTGCTGCCCAGGTGAGCTGTGGAGGCCTATAACTCTTGATACCCATCAGCCTAGGACAGGGTTTTCTTTTTCTCCTCTCCTCCCCTCCCCTACTCTCCCTTCTCCTCCCCTTTCCTTTTCCCTCCCTTCTCCCCTTCTCTTTTCCTTTCTTTTTACTATGAAGCACAGACTGGCCTCCAACTAATGCCTCAGCCTCCTGAGTGTTGGGATTACAGGGAAGAGTCAGCAAACCCACTCTCCACTAGCCTAGGAAAGTTCTACAATTCCCGGAAGTGGAGAGTGGAGGACGTCACAGTTCAACTCCAGCTTAGGCGTGAGGCAGAAGTGGGCATCACTCACTCAGAAGAACATCTCCACCCTTGCGGGGTAGCAAGGGTGTCTGAGAGCTGCTGCTGTGAACACCTGCTCCATATTTGCGTGAGTGGACTTCATGTCGAGTTCTCATATCTCCTGGAGAAGATGCGGGTGTCAGCAGAAACAAGGGCCACCAGACCAAGGAAGATGGGTTCAGTGCCACCCGGCTTTCCCCCATCAGCGAGCACCTGTTTGAAGGTGCAGGGGGTGGAGGCTGTGCGGGAGTGGGTGCAGGAGGCTGTATCCGCTGCAGTTTACAGCCTGTGGAGAAGAGCAGTGGGAGTCCATGTTCAGGTTCAAGGGATGCTGACCATGAACACCGAGAACACGGATGTAGCCAAAAACTATCACCACTTCCACACATGGGTTCTGTTTCTCTTTTTTAAAAGGTAATTTTAAAAGGTAACCTTAGTTTTTTACTTGATGTGCTTTGGTGCTTTGCTTACATGTGTGTCTGTGTGAGGATGTCAGATCTCCTGGAACTGGAGTTATTGACAGTTGTGAGCTGCCACATAGGTGCTGGGAATTGAACCAGGGTCCTTTGGAAGAACAGCCAGTGCTCTTAACTGCTGAGCCATCTCTTAGGCCCTGACCCATGGGTTCTAACCCAGGTCTGGGAGCTAACATTGCTGGGCTCCTGTACTGCTGGAGGTGATCTGGTGTTGACTGGCACCTGTGTGCTGGTGTGCAGTAAAGCACATACAGTAGGGCACCATGGGACCGCACTCTTTCAATCCCAGTTCTAGGGAGGCTTAGCCCACTCCAGGTTCCAGGTCAGCCTGGGCTAAAAATAAGGAGGCCCTGCCACAAGCAAGCAAACAGTCAAGAGGCTCGGGAGTTCAAAGCCATCTTCATTTACATGGTAAAATTTGAGACAAGCCTGGGATGGGGCCCTGTCTTTAAAAAAAAAAATGTATGCTAGGACACAACACATCTTTAAGTCCAGCTCAGGAGGCAGAGGCAGATGGGTTTCTGTGAGTTCAATGCCAACTTGGTCTACACAGTGAGTTCTAGGGCAGCTGGAGATACACAGTGAGACTCTGTAAAGGAGAAAGAGACAGAGACAGAGAGAGAGAGAGAGACAGACAGACAGACAGAGAGAGATGGAGACACACACACACACACACACACAGAGACAGACAGACAGACAGACAGACAGACAGACAGAGACGGAGAGAAAGACAGAGAGAGGCCGGTGAGTGAGTGAGAGAGTGTGAGAGAGAGAGAGAGAGAGAGAGAGAGAGAGAGAGAGAAAGAGAGAGAGAGAGAGAGAGAGCTCCTCATTGTGGTAATCCCAGGAGGCTGAAGCAGGAGGACCACTGTGGGTGTGAGACTGGCCTAATTACAGTGAGCTCCAGTACACTCATTGTACAGAGTTCGACCTCATGGGCTATAGAGTAAAACCTAAAATAAATAAAATAAAAAAAAAAAGTGCATGTCTACTCAGCTTGAACTATATTTTAGTTATGTAGTAGTGCCCCTGAGGTCGGAGAACCACTTGTAGAGAGTTCTTTCTCCTTTCAATATTTGGGTTTCTGGGGATAAACTTTGTGAGACTTGATGGCAAGTTCCATCTTGACGGGCATATTTAAATATACCTGTCTTAGCAGCTGGACATCCCTTAGTCCTCCAGATATGTGTGCTCTGGCTCCTCCCTGGTGAACTTGAACTTGTTACCCACTACAGCTAGGGTCACATCCTGTTTCTGTGCTCACTTGTGTCCGAGTCACATTTTAAAGCATGGCCTGGCAGGCATGCTTGCACGGAGCACGCATCACAGCTGCTGACGGTCTGATTCAAAGGCCAAGAGTGACGCTGGTCAGGCTCCTAGACTTACTTTAAAATCGAACTCATTAACCAGCACAGGCCGTCCTGCTGGGGAAGTTCCTGAAACTGAAGTCACATGAAACTTTCCCAGTTCCACTAGTGCCACACACGTGCCTTCCTTTCAGAAAGCAGCAAGTTCACTTAAAGATTGATGGGATTTTGGAATTGTACTGAAAAATGTGACCTCATTAGTAAGTCATGAGTCAGGGCCAGGCTTTTAGACACACGCTTCTGTGCAATTAGAAGTCAGGGCAGGGAGAGCTAATAATGGCATGGAATAAAAAATTAAAATACTTTCCCTTTATACTTTCTAGGCTTCTCTGACATTCTCCTTTTGCAAAAATCCGGAAACAAATCTCATTCGGGAAGGTCTTATCGACGGATGGAGTGAGGGCACAGAACAGGCACCCTTGCTTTGTGGAGTGTGAGTAGAGCAAACACTTGTTGGATTTGCAGTGCACAGGGGATGTTTTTTTGAAGGCATTTACTACCTTGTAGATAGCGCACAAAAAAGAATGTGCACATTTATTTTAATCCATTCGTTATTACTAGTATTGTTATTTGAGACAGCACACAGTAGCCCAGGCTGGCCTCGAACCAGTGGCAGTCCTAAACAAATGAACCTAGCAACATCTAGGGCTGGGGACATGGCTCACTGGGCAACAGTGCTTCTGCTGGAAGCTGGGCAGCCTGAATTAATCCACTAGCTCACACTGCAATCCCAGAAGTCCTCCAAGCAAGGAGGAAGGTAGAGACAGGGCTCACCCAGGAACTTGTGGGCCAAGCAGCCTAAACTCCACGTCAAAACAAGATGGAGGATCTGGAGATATGACTCAGCCATTAAGAGCAATTGTTCTTTTGGAAGAAGTGGGTACAGTAGCCAGTACTCACATGGCAGGATTCATCTGGTACACATTCATATACATAAAATAAATCTAAAGATGTTTTCTCTCTCCCTCTCTCCCTCTCTCTGTTGTTTCTTTGAGACAGGGTCTTACTATGTCAAACTAACCTCCTGCCTTTTCCTGAGTGCTGTGATCACATGTCCACCATGCCTTGCTTAATCTTTTTCAAACAACTTAATTTTTGACTTTATTCAGTTTCTCTATTTTATTTTTTCTATTTCAGTGACTCATATTTTCTTCTACCCCATCCTGCATTTTCTGATCCTCCTGTTGTAACTTTGGAGGCAGATGCTCTAGCCAGGAACTTTCTTCTTTAACGCAGTATTTACAATTGGATATTTCTCACTTCAAATGCTTTAGCTGCATCTCATTGGGTTTATATAGGGTTAAAAGGAACCTTCTCATCCCATTCTGAGGGTCCTGTGTGAACACAGACACACACACACACACACACACACACACACACACACACACACACACACACACACACACACTTATATATATATATATATATATATATATATATATATATATATATACATATATATATATGTGTGTGTCTGTGTGTGTCTGTGTGTGTCTGTGTGTACNCACACACACACACACACACACACACACACACACACACACTTATCTCTGTGGGCTCTCTGTGGCAGGGAACTGCCTGTAACTCCTGTACTAAGGAGGCAGGGGCAGGGGCAGGGGCAGGGGCAGGGGCAGAGGCAGAGAGGCAGGATTGATTGCAAATTTGAGGCTTCATACCAAGAAACTTGGCCAGTAACAGAAAACAAAGGAAAGAAACCATCCTTACAGAATTTAATGGCTGAGAACATTAGGTGGGAGAAGTTTTTCTGGACACCAGGGTGGGGGTGTGTGGGAGTGGGGTGCAGGGGTACTGTGGCTCCTAATCATGTTACCTGACCTTTCCCTTATTTGGAGAAGGCTATGAGGTAAATTAAGGTAGGGCATCTCTAGCCTTTTGAAGATCACAACTGCACTCCAGCAATCACACCAGAGAAATTCTGGGTTTACTAGAAAAAAAAGCTGGATTTTTGTCAAGGACCTTTGGTCTTGACAGCAAAACAATCTCTCACCCTCCCTGGGGGGTAGTCAATTGTAGAAGGGAGAGGACAAGGCCCAGGGAGCTTTCTTAGGGAGGGCCCCTCCCTAAAGGCTTCCAGGAAACAGAGAGAGGAAAATCCCTTGATAACCAAATTGTTAAAGTAGTTACACATAAGTTAAACATTTCTCAGACATCTGACCTTTCTGTTTGCTAACTAACAATATAAAACTTATATTTGTAATGGAATTGTTATTATTTGTTTAATTTTAACATTTTATTTCTCTCTGTGTGTATGTATGTGTGTGGTATGTGGTGTGTGTGGTTTGTGTGTAGTGTGTGGTTTGTGTGTGTGGTGTGTAGTGTGTGTTTGTGGTGTGTGTGTATGTATGCGTGTTATGTGTATGTGGTTTATGTGTGGTGTGTGTGTGTATGTGTACGTGCATGCACACACACACACACACACACACACACACACACGCATACATGCCCATGGAATGGCATGTATGTAGAAGAAGCCCAAGGACAACATGTGAAAGTTGGTTCTCTCCTTCCAATGTGTGGGTGCAATCCCATTACCCCAAAGTAACAGCTTGATTAAAAAGATAAATAAAATAAAGTAGGCTGGCTGTGGTGGCACACAGCTTTAACCCTTGCTCTCAGGAGCTGCAAGCAGGCAGATCTCTATGAGTTCAAGGTCAGTCTCATCTACATAGTAAAGCTCTGGGCCAGCCAGAGCTACACAGTGAGGACTTGTCTCCCCCCTCCACCTCCAAGAAAAAAACTAAACCCAGAAATAATAAAGTGAGTATCTCAACTTATTTAAAAGGTAGAGAGTAGCTGGGCGGGGATGGTAGACATAGGTAGATCTATGAGTTTGAGGCCAGCCTGGGCTACAGAGTGAGTTCCAAGAGGGCCAGCACAGGCAAGGGTATCTACAGGTCAAGGCTAGTCTCTGCTACAGGTCACAGTTGGCCTCCATGACACCTTGTCTCCAAAAACTAAAACACATTTCTCTAGTTGGGTGAGTCTCTAGAACTTAAAGTAGCATTTATTAAAAGGTTCTTCCTTCAGGGGCTGGGGAAGGGAGGTGGCTCATTCAAGAACACTCTTGCTGTGCAAGCATAGGGCTTAGCTTGGAGCCTGTCTTAGTCAGGGTTTCTATTCCTGCACAAACGTCATGACCAAGAAGCAAGTTGGGGAGGAAAAGGTTTATTTGGCTTACATTTCCATACTGCTGTTGATCACCAAAGGATGCAGGACTGGAACTCAAGCNGGTCAGNNAGCAGGNNCTGATGCAGAAGCCATGGAGGGATGTTCTTTACTGGCTTGCTTCCCCTGGCTTGCTCAGCCTNCTCTCTTATAGAACCCAAGACTACCAGCCCAGAGATGGCACCACCCACAAGGGGCCCTCCCCCCTTGATCACTAATTGAGAAAATGCCTTACAGCTGGATCTTGTGGAGGCATTTCCCCAACTGAAGCTCCTTTCTCTGTGATAACTCCAGCCTGTGTCAAGTTGACACAAAGCTAGCCAGTACAGAGCCTCAGCGGATGCTTAGTGTGCAGAGGCACATTCCTGTCCACTTGGTGTGGCAATCAAGAAGGCTGAAGATCCCTGGGGGTCACTGGTCAGGTAGTCTAGCAGAATCAGCTGGCTCCAGGGTTAGTGAGAGCCCCTCGCTCAGAAACTATGCTGGGGAGAGATTGAGGAAGGCTCCTGATACTAAAACTCTGATATTTACAAGCATTGTGTATAGATGCATATATTTGCACACATGTACACACACACACACACACACACACACACACAGGCACGCGCATGCACGGCAAACAGTATTCTTCCTTCAGAGAGTTTGTATCCCAGGGAAACTGAGCCTTTACTAAAGCGAGAGTGACTTTCTAGGCACAGTCCACCTTTGCATGTGACTTGAGGAGCTAGAAGATGTCGACTCCAAAGTCCATCTCCTAAGCTTCCCATGTGCTGTCACCACACAGCGCATCCTCCTGACAGCACCTCCAGCCTGTGGAAGGCCCAGTCACTCACAGGGCCTGCCACATGCTCCAGCCCTGCCAAGTGTGAGGGGTGCAGAAACCTGTGAGTGGGATGGGAGTTAGAACAAAAGCTTCCGCTCCGCGTGTCACACAGAGCTCGGGCTCCACCCATTGTTCTGTCTCCATGACCTGGACTCAGAGATGCACAAGTTAGCAAGTTTTTGGTTTTGTTTTTCCTTTTTGTATTTGCTCCAGGCAGGGTCTCGCTATAGAGCCCCGGGTGACCTCAAGCCTGAGGTGCCCTCCTGTTCTGGGTGGTACCTAATGCAGGTGTGAGCTACCAGCTCATCACCGGCCCGAGAATCCTTTCACAGTAAACATCCATGTTGCTGCCATACTTTCAGCGCTTGGGTGGCAGCAGACTCAGCATTCATGTTCATCGACAGCTAAGCTCTCAGCCAGCGTGAGCTATATGAGAGCTTGGCTCAACAAACCCTTCATAGGCACTTGGTTTGAGGACTCTTTCTTAAGATGGTGTGCCTTTTAGGCTGGAGTTAGAATACAGTTGGACACAGTTAACTCTTGGGGCTCTGGCTGTAGTTACACCTGCTATTTCCAAGTGAATGAGATCTCTGTCCCCAGTATGCTAGGAGAAAGTGGGCAACACATGCTAATGGGGTGAAGCAGAAATCACAGACATTTGGGAAGGGAGGAATCCTGAAAACATGGCGCTGTGAAAGCTAAAGGGTGAGAGTCCGCAGATCGCAGGCTGCGGGACACAGAGGGCCAGGCCACAGCTGCAGGGACCGTGGATTCTGCTAACAGCTTACTCTCAGAGTGCTTCAGATTAGTTGGGAAATGTTTCTGGGTTTGCATGCTCTTGTTTACCAGTGGTACAGTTGCCCCAGAGGGCCCGGGGCTCTGGGCCATAGTGATGAATGTAGTTAGAACAATTTTCATCGTATGCCACTCTCTAGAGGGCAGATCTGGGGAGGAGGGCTGTTTTTCTTCTTCCCTGATGACTTTTTCACGTTAGATGCTTAGATCAAAATGAAGGAGAAGGCTGAGGGGAAAGGCACAGCCTGTAATCCCAGTATTTAAGAGACTGAGGCAGGAGGATTTTGAGTCTGAAGCCAGCTTGTGCTACATAATGAAACTCTGCTTCAAAACAACAAAAGGGGAATAAGGTGGGGTTGGGGGTACAGGAAAGTGGAGGCACTCGTGATATCAGTGTGTGAGGAAGGGTTGAGAACAGGTACAGCTCTGTGCAAAGTGCTTCCTAGGGCTGGGGCTGGGACTGGGGCTGGGGCTGGGGCTGGGGCTCAGCTGTGGGGTGCTTCACCCGTGAGCCCCAGTGCAACCACCTCTTGAGGCGGGCCCATTATGTGAGTGTAATCACATCACAGTCAAGCCCTGACAGTCACAGGCCGGTCCTGAATCCAGGGTGGGTTACTGTATAATGTGACCGCACTGAGAAGTCACAGTGGAGAGGTTTAGCTGGGATTTCATATCTCTGTTTAGTTATCTGGATCTATGCTTGGACTAGACTATTAACCACCATTGTTCATAGAAAATGAGATTATTTTCAACTAATTAATCTTACTATTTCTGCAAATAAATCACCTGGCTTGCTTATCTATGACCTTTTAAAAATTATGTTTCAGGCTGATAGAAAATAATTTTATTTCAACAGTGGCAGTCAGAGAGATCTATGAAATCCCAGAGGAGAGTCCAGGGTCAGGGTGGCTCTGAGTAACACCAGTGTTCCCCTCTTCTTGGACACCCCAACACTTCCCAGGGAACATGTCAGACTTGCAGAAGAGCGGAGGACTGGCAGTCGGCCAGGCAGCTAAAAAGCTGGGAAGACTCTCATACCCTGAATCTGGAGGGACTAGTGCCCAGGCCAGGGCAGCAGCAGCAGCCATTTCCCCAGCCTCCACCCCTAGTCCCACCCCCCAACCAGTGGGGGGGTTTAAGAGATACTTCTCACATTAGGATGGAATCATCTATAACAGTCTCACTCTGTAATAAATGGAACTACAGTCTGTCTTCCTACTCAGAGAGAGTCCATACTCCCGAAGCATAGTCAGTCCTGAGGAAGGCAATCCATTCTCCTCAGGAAAGCCTTTGTGATGCCCTAACCTGTGATAAAGTTTGCCTAAAACAACCCCATTCTAAGCTCTTCTTTAGTCTTTTGTCTTAAGTTTTGAATAGAGTCTCATGTAGGACTAGGCTGGTCCTGGACCCACTATGTAGCTGTAGCTAGCCTTGGACTCATTTTGTAACCGAGGCTGGCCCTGGACCCACTATGCAGCTGTAGCTAGCCTTGGATTCATTATGTAACCGAGGCTGGCCCTGGACCCACTATGCAGCTGTAGCTAGCCTTGGACTCATTATGTAGCCGAGGCTGGCCCTCACTACGTAGCTGTGGCTGGCCTCAGACTTACCAAAAGGCAACCCGACTCCCAAGTGCTGGGATCACAGCCATGTAGCACCAGGCCCAACTTCTTCCAGTCTCTTCAGACTTGACAAGCAAAGACTTACTTAGCCAGGCCTGGTACTTGGATGCATGAAATCCCAGACCCTAGGGAGACTGGTCCAGAAGGATTGTGATGTCAAGACCTGCCTGAACTACAGAGTGAGTTCAAGACCAGCCTAGGCAACTTAATGACTCTGTTTCAAAATAAAATTTAAAAAGGGGAACTGAACAAAAAAGCCTGGTGTGGGTGTTGAGATTTCTTGGGACGTCAAGGTACTTGCTGAGCAACTGTGACAACATGAGTTTGATCAACTCCAGGAGAAGGAGAGACCAGATAGGAAGCAACATATTCAAAACCACAAAATCAAACATTTAAAAGGGCTCATAACATAGCTCCGTAGTCAACAACTTGCCCGAATATGCAGAGCTCTGGTTCATTTGAAAAATTGGGATGGGGAGTGGGGGTGGTGGAAAAACCCAACATTGTGTTGTTTGTTTAAGATAAGGTCTTGGGGTTATTTAGATCGCTTAGTAGGTAAAGGTATTTGCCACCAAGCCTGAGAGCCTGAGGGATTCCCGGAACCCACATTGGGAAGGAGATAACTGGTTCCTGAGTGCTGTCTTCTGACCTTTGCACATGACTTGTAAATGTGTGCCTCCTACCAAAAGAATGTTAAAAAGGGAAAGAAAAAAGACATCACTGGCCTAGGAAACTCTCTCCATAGCCAAGGATGTCCTTCAGTCTTCCATCCTTCCGCCTCTATTTCCCAAGGGCTAGGATTGCAGGTGTGCATCACCAAGCTAAGTTTGAGCCATGCTGGGAATTGAACCCCCAGCCTTGAGCATAACAGCCAGGCAGACACCAACTCTCAGCCCACTATTCCTGTGCTTTGAAAGTGAGACAGTAAAATAATTTTATGCACCCAAAAGTCACTTTAACAATATAGACAGGCTGTCTTCTAACTAGTGACTATATCCTTGTGGTGGGGGAATGAGTTTTAACTTTTTCTTTTAGTCTACAAGTTTCTCTCTAAATCCAACATAAAAATTTAGTGGTAGGAAAATGTCATTTGTAAATAGAAATGTGTGAGCAGAACACTTTGGAATGGAGACCCTACAGGGACTAAGGTAGGAAAACAGCCCTGGTCTCTTGGGACCTTTTCAGAGTCCTCAGGAGTGGGCAGGCTTGGGAAAGCCGTGATTATAGCTTTTGCTTATCATTATAGCAGAATTCCCAACACACTGCAATGGTTTTTCTGTGAGGAAGGCTGTTGGTGAGGGAATTGTAAGGAGAAATAGCTTCTTGATTTTTTTTTTTCTTAAATTTGTGCATTAAAGTCTGAGACCTGAGTGTGGACTCTGGAGAGAAATTGGGGTACACTGTGGTTCTGCTTGTGACCAGTCTATTGAAAGGGTCAAGACCCTTATTTTGAAGTTTGTGGCTCAACAACCTCTACATCTTTTCCCTCTGTGGGAACAGAGGAGTCCTCAGGCAAACTCTACTTTGTAAGGAGATGCGGTTAACCTGGGCTGCAAGACAAAGGGGTGCATGGGTACCTCAGCGTAGACACCCAGAAAGGGCTGGTGGCAGTTCTCTGGAAGAGCCTGAGGCAGCAGAACACACACACACACACACACACACACACACACACACACACACACACAGGCCAGGCACGATGGTACATTCCTATAAATTCTGAACTCTTAACAATTAATGATACATTAAGAAAGAGGAAAAGGGGAGAACATCACACACACACACACACACACACACACACACACACACACACNACACACACACACACACACACACACACACACACACAATCTCCCAGGACCCATTCGCACTGCACTGGCTGGCCTGAGTGGGAAAGACTTGCTTAACCTTTCTCTTTGCCCAAGGCTCCTCTTCACCCATGGCATTAAGAGTGTACCTGCATTGCTGGGCATGCTTTTAATACCAGCATTTGGTGGGCAGAAAAAACTCTGTCTTGAAAAAAACAAAAACAGAGAAGAGAAGAGAAGAGAAGAGAAGAGAAGAGAAGAGAAGAGAAGAGAAGAGAAGAGAAGAGAAGAGAATAAAGTCCAAATATAATAACCTCTTTTTAAGACATGGTCTCCTGTTGCCCAGGCTGGCCTAGAACTTGATATACAGCAAAGGCTTCAGCCACTTAAATACAGTAATTTAATGTCATTGTGGTGGTACGTGCCTCTGATCTTTGCACTTGCGAGGCAGAGGCAAGTGGGTCTCGGTGAGTTGGACAGGATGGTTTACATTCCAGGCTAGTAACGGTTACACACTGAGACTCTCCTCTCTCTGTCTCTGTCTCTCTCACCACACACACACACACACACACACACACACACACACAGATGTGGGTTAAAAATGGTGTCCTGCGTCCAGACCAGGGTGAGGCGGGAAGCGGGAAGTTTGACTGTGCACCCTATACCACTGCTAGGCAGGCGTTGGGCTGTAAGAAGCTGTAGGACCCCCGCTCTAGGGGTTGGGCGCCCCAGGATGAGGTCGGGGTGGAGGCCGGGCTTGCACGGAGGCTGGGGACAGCAGTTTCTAGCTCCTGGGCACCGCAGATGCCACTGAATGCCTCGGAAGAGCTGAGAACGAAGTGGGGATCTGCGGGTGGGCCCTGGCTCGGAGCCGAAGGGAAAAGGACAGGAGCGGGGCTCTGGCTGGGTCCCGCAGGGAGGAGAGAGTCGGGCTTGCTCTGAGGGTAGCTTGGCTTGCCGTGGCTGGAGCGCAGGGAGGTTAGAGGTTAGAGGCTTTTTAGAGGAAGACCTGCTCCATTGCTCCAGCACTACACATCTCGATGAGAGGAAGCAGTCCATGGTTTATTGTTGAAAGGCAGAGAGAGGGAGAGAGTAGAGAAGTAGAGGCCAGTCATGGCCATGTGGAGAGAAGAGGGAAGGGAATGGGGAGAGAGGGGGAGCAAGGGAGAGAAATGGAATAAGAGAGTAAGAGAGAGAGGATGGGGCAAACAGCCCCTTTTATAGTGGGCCAGCCTACCTGGCTGTTGCTAGGTAACTGTGGGGGTGGAGTCCAGACAGAATACCAGGGTCTTGGGGTATTGTCTATGTGACCAATGGTCACACACCCTCGGGGGGGGGGCTGTGGGAGACTGTACCTTTGACAGGAGCCAGGGGTCCAGGAGGCATGGCTGAACACCTGCCATTCCTTAGGGTCACCAGGGATGTGCTGGACCGGGGACCAGGCTGCCCGTGCACAGCTCATTGCCTCCCCCTACTTTTTGGGAGGAGTCCTGGCAGAGTCATCATTATTACATGAGAAATTAGGTTCTCCTCTTGGGGTTCTTAGTTTCATTTAAGAATGGACTCGGAAGCTCAAACACTATTTTCTTAGACTGTAAAGGAGGAATCCCAGGGCAGGTAAGCTATGAATCTGAGCAGCCATCTCGGGGAGATAGGAGAGGAAAAACCAGGCGGTGTATGTCAAGCCAGCCTACAGGTCAGCCACAAGGCAGGGAGGGAGTTTTGGAGAAACGGTGAAGCCGGAGAAAGCAAGGAAAGTCATGCTTTCTGGCATCATTCGGAAAAGCAGGCAGACTTGGCTGAAGCCTGAAGCTCTGGAAGCAGGTGAACTAGAGGCTGGGCTTCTGGGAAGAGAAGCAGATTATCGCATGAAAGAGCTAGTTAGGGGCTGGAGAGATGGCTCAGCTTTCTGTTCTCACGGAGGACCTGAGTTTGATCTTAGCACCTATATCAGGAGACTCACAATGAGTGCAACTCCAGCTCCAGGGGATCCGCTGGAGGATGCTTCCCAACAGCCCCATCAGCCACCCCTGAATCTGTAGACTTAAGCTCCTGGCTGGAGAGCCTTCCTTGAGGCAGGCTGGCTCCCGCCCCACACAGCTTCCACTAATGGGGCTGATACAGTCCATGTCTTCTTGCTCAGTGCTGCTTGGGTGATTGCCTTTGGTTAAACGGTTCAACTGATGTGCATCCTTGAGGACTAATACACTGTTTAAGGAGGAACAGAATGATTTCAGGCTAAGTCAAATGAAAATATAGATAGAAACAACAACCTAGGCTTCAAATGTGTGAGACAATATTTTACAAAGCAAGCACCCCACAGTGAAAGGCAGAGCCCACCAGAAAGGGGAGGTTTGGATTTACCCGAGAGCAGAGCTAGTGTTAGCAATTATTTTAAGGATTTACTTTCTGTGTGAACAAGCAAGCATCTGATTTTTGGAACTCGAATTACAGGTAGTTACAAGTTCCTGGATGTGGTTGGTTGGAACCAAACTCTGGACCTCTGTGGGATGAGCAAGTTCTATTAACCACTGAGCCATCTCTCCAGTTCCAACCCCATCCCACACATTACTTTAGACTTATTTATTTGAGACAAGATCCCATGTCATTGTGGCTGGTCTCTAGCTCACTGTGTAACTGCCTCCACCTCCTGAGTGTGATAAGGACTTCTAAATCAGGTGGGTTTAAGTGATGCACACTTGCAGTCCCAGCACTGGAGAAGCTGAGGCAGGGTTTCCATGATTGGCAGTCTTGGCTAGAGTTTGGCTCTATGTTTAAACAACAACAATGTGAATGTCTTAGGACAGAGAACCTCAGTGTGATGTGCTCTTGCTGATCAATCAATTTAGCCAGAGAGTGGATCTGTTACATAGGACCTGCTGAAGATATGTGAAGTGGAGGCTGAGACATGAGGAGCACTGTGAGTTTGTGAAGTTCAACTCCCACCACCCCTCATCCAGTGGCTCACAGCTACCTGTAACTCTCTTGAGAACACCTGCATTCAAGTGCACAGGCACTGCCTTAGTCATTATTCTATACACTGTGACCAAGGCAACTTTTATAAAAGAAAGCATTTCATTGGGGCTGGCTTACAGTTTCAGAGGTTCAGTTCATTATCTTCATGGCTTGGAATATGGCAGCATCCAGGCAGACCTGGTGCAGGAGAGGGAGCTGAGAAGGATCTATAGGCAGAGAGAGAGAGAGAGAGAGAGAGAGAGAGAGAGAGAGAGAGAGAGAGAGAGAGAGAGAGAGAGAGAGAGAGAGAGAGAGAGAGATTGGGGCCTGGCAGGGGCTTTTGAAGCCTCAAAGCCCACCTATAGGGACAGTCTTCTTCCAACAAGGCCACACCTCCTGATCCTCCTAATCCTTTTAAACAGTTCCACTTGCTGATGATTAAACATTCATGAGCCTGTGGGGGGCCATTCTTATTCACAGCACCACAGGCCCAGATACATACATGATCTAGTTAGTTAGCTAGCTCATGTATTTATTTTTTATTCTTTGAGAGTCTTCAATTTCCTATGTAGCTGAAGCTAGCCACATCTGTCTGAAACTGTATCAGTGTTGGGGAATGTGTGGAGGCCAGCACTTAACCTCTGGATCACACCCTACCTCTGGATCACCCGCCCACCCTGTTGTTTTGAGACAGGGACTCTCACTGGCCTGAGGCTTGATGATGTGAGACTGACTGAGCAACCAAACCCCAGGCACCTGCCTGCCTCTGCCACTCTGGGGTAGGATGACAACAGATGTCACCTGCCTGGCTTTTCCGTACGGTCCTGGGGTTAATCTTAGGACTTTTAAACTTACACAGCAAGCAGGTTACCAACTGAAACTCTCCTCAGAGGCTGGGGCCTACTTATTTTTATTCTTATTTCTGTTGGACAGTAGCTCACAATGTAGCTGGACTGCCTGTGAATTTGAAACCATATCCCTGCCTTAACTTCTACACTGTTGAGATTAAAAGAATGAACCATCATGTTTGACTTTTGATTTTTTTTTCAAAGCAAATTAATTTTCTTTCTTATTGTTAGTGTGTGGTGTGTGCACAGGTGTCGCTCAGGCGCTTGTGTGGTGGTGGAGATGGGATGAGAGCTGTTATTGGTCAGATAGGTCTCTTCTTCCACTGAGGTCTCTGGGGGTTCATGACAAGTACCTGTACCAACTGAGCCATCTTGCCAGCACATGTCCGGGCTTTTGAGTTTTGGATTTTATTCCTTGTTAGTCTGTGTGGTGGTTTGAATATGCCTGGCTCAGGGGGTGGCACTATTAGGAGGTGTGGCCTTGTTGGAGGAAGTGTGTCACTGTAGGGGTGGGCTTTGAGGTCTTCCCCTAGCTGCCTGAGGACGCCAGTCTTCTAGCAGCCTTCAGAGGAGGATGTAGAACTCTCAGCTCTCCTGCACCATGCCTGCCTGGATGCTGCCATGTTCCTGCCTTGATGATAATGGACTGAACCTGTAAGCCAGCCCCAATTAAATGTTGTCTTTATAAGAGTTGCCTTGGTCCCGGTGTCTGTTCACAGCAGTAAAACCCTAAGACAGTCCGAGAATGTCTATTGGACTAGATTAAGAGATACTAGGACACATTTCGGCTTATATTGCATATCACAGTTTGAATAAAAATGTCCTCCACAGGCTCCTGTATTGAAGGGTGGGACGCCATCTGCTGGGCTGTTCAGATGTGTTGACTTGTGCTAGCTCAGATTTCATGAAGGGGTTAATCCATTGATGGACTCATGGCCCTATTGGTTGGAGGAAGCAGGTCACTGGAGTGTGCATTGGTGGATTTGCCATGTTCTTGCCCCATGTCACACAGTCCCCACCACAGTGTCTTTCCTCCCCACACCCAGGAGTGACTGTGGACTGAAGCCCTCCACCCAGGAGCCCAAATCTGTCCTTCCTTTAGGTCATTTTCGTCAAGTATTTTGTCACAAGAATGAAAAGTCTCACACAGTGGAAAGGGAAATTCTGAAGAAAGCAGCTTTAAAGGAGTTTTGCAAAATAGAGGGCAAAGGCCAGGAGGGAGGCCAGGAGGGCAAAGGCCAGGAGGGCAAAGGCCAGGAGGGAGGCCAGGAGGGCAAAGGCCAGGAGGGCAAAGGCCAGGAGGGAGGCCAGAATTCTGCTGAGACCTGGGGTGCGGGCTCTGGGGAGACTGACAGAGATACTGTGTCCAGAGGCTCAAAACACACACCACAAGGCCACCAGCCTTCTCTGGTTTATGGACATCTCTGCTCTGTTTGTCACATAGTCACTCACGTCTTGTAAACCCTGCTTCCAGCAGCCTACGTCAGCTCCTGCCCTGCCTGACTCAGAGCCATGGAAAACTCTCTCTTCACACCGTAGCTCCCAAGACTCATGTAAGGCCCTCTTACTTTTTCAGGTTCTGACTTGGGATTGATCAACAGCAGTTAGACTGGCTGCAGCATGGAGCAGACATATGTGAGGAGTGGGGACGCAGGAACCACCATGACTGCCTTCACAAGGGCTGGGTGGCTGGAGCGGGCGGAGAAAAGCCGTTTGACCTGGAATAAACAAGTCTTAAGAACTGTTCTGATTGGACCTGAAAATGGTCTGCAGTCAGGGAGGAGTGGAGAATCATGGTTAACTCCGGTATGAACAGGTTGTCAGGGAGGTGGGCAACCAAGAGTTCTACTTGGTATGTGGCAGGGAGATGAAGACGTGCTGACAAATCTGGAGCATCAGGGAGGGACCAGACAGAGGTGTGGCCCTCAGGTCTACCCTGGGGCTGTACCGAGGACGAGGGGGCAGACCGAGGGAGTGATCTCCTGGGTGAGTGAGCTTCTGCAGGAGCAAAGGTCTGATGGCGTTCGCATCCGAAAGGACACAAGGAAAACTGGGCATCTGGTGCACACCTGCAATCCCAACCCTGGGAGGAGAAAGCAGGAGAATTAGGTTCACAGCCATTAGCAGCACAATGAGGAGGACCTGGTGTCTCAGGGTTTCATCGCTGTGAAGAGACACATGACCAAGACAACTCTTATAAAGGAAAACATTTAGTTGGGGCTGGCTTACCGTTTCTGAAGTTTAGTCCATTATCATCATGGTGGGAAGCACAGCAGTGTGCAGGCAGACATGGTGCTGGAGAAGCTAAGCGTTCTACTTGATCCTTAGGCAGCAGCTAAAGCCACACTGGGTATAGTTTTAGCATAGGAGACCTCAAAGCCTCACCTGTACAGTGACACACAGTGACTCACACACTTCCTCCAACAAGGCCTCCTAATAGTGCCACTCCCTATGGATTCAAACACATGAGTCTATGGGGGCCAAACCTATTGAAACCATTATACCTGGTTAGTATTTTGTCATTTGATACAAGCTAGAGTCACTGGAGAATAGGGAACCCCACTTGAGAAAAATGTCTCTACCAGATAGGCCTGTAGGCAAGCCCACAGGGAATTTTAAAATTCTTTGTGATTGATGTGGGAGGGCCCACCCTTGGGCAGGTAGTCCTGGGTGGTATAAGATAGCAGACTGAGCCAGCCAGTAAGCACAGCTCCCCCATGGCCGCTGCCTCAGTTCCTGCCTCCAGGCTCCTGCTGGAGCTCTTACCCTGACTTCCTGAGTGATGGAATGGTCTGAAAGTCAGCAAAGTATAAGATAAACCCTTTCCTCTTGACTTGGTCGTGGTGTTTGATCACAGCTACAGAAACCCTGACAATGGTGGGCTTGTGGCCAGTCTGGGCTACGAGATACTCTATTTCAAAAGAAAACTAAAGCCTGGGGTGGGGGGTGGGGGTGCTGGAGAAGCAGGCCAGTGGTCAGGAGCTCCAGGTGTGGTGGTGAACACCTTTAATCTCAGCACTTGGGAGGTATTGGCAGGCGGATCTCTGTGAGTTCATGACCAGCCTGTAAGACACAGGAGATTCCAAGACAGCTAGAGTTACATAGAAACCTTGCTTCCAAAATAAACAACAGCAACAGCACCCTGCAAAACAGCACCGGCTGCTCTTACAGAGATAGGCTTGGGTCCTAGCACCTGCATGGTGGCTTACAAACTGTTGCTCCAGTTCTAGGGGATCCGATGCCCTCTTTTGCCTCCTCAGGTACCAGGCTCTCATGTGCTGCATTTACATACTCGCAGGGAAACTTATTCATTGGAATAAAATAAAAATAAGTGAAAAAAATAAAAAAAGAAAAAATAAAACCTAAGGAAAGAAAAGGAAGAAAAGAAGGAAGGCAGGCCAGAGAGATGGCTCAGAGGTTAAGAGCACCGACTGCTCTTCCGGGACATGCTGAGTTCAACTCCCAACAACCACATCACATGGTGGCTCACAACCATCTGTAATGGGATCCGATGCCCTCTTCTGGTGTCTCTGAAGACAGCTGCAGTGTTACTCATATATATTAAATAAATAAATTTTTAAAAATTTAAAAAGAAAGGAAAGGAGGAAGGGAGAAAGGGAGGGAGGAAGGAAGGGAGGGAGGGAGGGAGGGAGGGAGGGAGGGAGGGAGGGGGCAGCAGGGAGACAACTTACTCAGCCAAGAACTTGCTGTGCGGGGAAGAGGCCCACATTCTGTCGGCAGCAGCCACGGTTTTCCTTAAAGGCTAGGTGTGGCAGTGTGTAACTGTAGTTCCAGTGCTGGGGGACAGAGACAGGGGGATCACTGGAGCTTGGTGGCCAAGTAAGAGAACTCAAGGCTGAGGGAAAGACCCTGTCTCAGAAAATAAGGTGGGTGGTTTGGTGAGCTGGCCCACCAAGTCTGCTCTGGGTGTGCCCCGGACTCCTGTGGGAGCGGAGAGAGATTCCTGCAGCTCATCCTCCATGAGGGCTCATGCACAGTCCTCCGCTACACCACACACAATAAGCAAATACGTTTAATAAAATTATAATTTTTATTTGATTCATGAATCATGTATCTGACATTGTCCGAGAATGGAGTCCTGCTAGGGGAACCCCAAGAGCTTGTGAGAAAACTCCAAAAAACCAAGTCTTGGGACCCCAGTTTCTTCAAGTGTTATTGGAATGTGCTCTTGCGACCCTCCCAGGTGTAGTGGAAGAGTGAGTTGCCTCTAGATTATTCATTACAACGGACTATTGCTATTTGTTATGTGTTTCTATGGAAGCCATGTTTTTTGCTACCTGTCACTTGTCCTTGTGATTATACACTTTATTCAGGGAACCCTTTGCAACCCTCTGATGCTCTGAATAAAGTTGGCTGTTGTATGAGACTTCATTTAGTCTGCCTCACGTTTAGGCCTGGCTCTTCCGGCTCATGCCACCAGCTAAAGCAGAAAACACTTGTTACTTTAAAATAAAATTTAGAAAAGATGGAGAAGCAATTAAGGAAAAGGGCAGCACTGACTCTGGCTTCCGTATGCACGTGGACAGATGTATAATGAATAAATAAATAGAAAATATTTTAAAGAAAATAAAGGGGTTTTTGTCTTGTTTTGTTTTAGTTTTTTGAGTCAGGGTCTCACTTTGTGCCCTGGGCTGGCCTGGAATTATAGAGGTCTGACAAACCATAGGCTTTGAGGAGAGTACAGATATAGGGAAGGGAAAGAGGGGACACGTGGACCTCCTTCACCAAGAAGGGACATGACTCTTCTACCCACCTGTGTCCTCTGCCCCAAATGCCAGTCCTGCAGCCCCTCTCGTGGGCGCCGTTATTGTTCCTTTGTATCTCACAAGCCTGTAAATACTCAGCTCCTTTGTCTTAGTTTCTTTTCTGTCAAGAGCAACTTAAGGGAAGAAAGTCTATTAAGCTCACAGTTGCAGAGGAGTCATAGCAGCCTGAGCCTGAAGCAGCTGCTTCTGTTCTATCTACAGTCAGAAGAGACTAAATGGGGTAAGCAACCTCCTGCTCTGGTCACTGTCCCATGCTCATACAGTCAGGATCCCCACCCAGGGGACCGAGCCACCCCAGCACGAGTGGCTTCTTGCTCCAGTGTAATAACAATACCTCACAGAGACTCTCAGAGGCCCTTTCCAAGTGATTTCAAGTGACTTTGGAGCCAACGGGCCATGGCTTAAAGTGTTTGAGTGTGAAGTTGACAAGGTGTAATTGTTTGTGTTAACTGTCAACTTGAAAAACACCTCTCTCTCTCTCTCTCTCTCTCTCTCTCTCTCTCTCTCTCTCTCTCTCTCTCTCTCACACACACACACACACACACACACACACACACACACAC
>NC_034591.1:20250308-20255922 GCF_900095145.1 Mus pahari
TGGCTTAGAACTCATTATGTAGACCAGGATGGCCTCCAATTCACACAGATCTGCCTACCTCTGCCTCCCATTCACTGGGATTAAAGGTGAGCGCCCCCATGTCTGGTTTGAAAATATTCTTGACATTGAGTGATTTTGTTCTCAGTCTTCTGTTCACTGCTAAGAGTAAATGGCAGACATTCTTGGCTCCCCAAGGCTATGAGACTTTGTGATTTACAGCTCCCCTCTGCAAGAATGCATTCTCCAATGAGAGAAAGAAGCCAGTCTTGGAAGATTAATTGTTCCAGAGAATGAGTGTGTGCTAAGAAATTAGCAAGAGCCCCCCCCCCCCAACTAGTGCTAGTGAACTGTTTGGAGGCTTTGAAACTGTACCCTGGTTGGGCATGATGATTCATGCCTATAATCCTTGCTCCTGGAGACTGAGGAAGGAGGTAACAGAGTTGATGGCCTGGGTTATACAGCAAGAAAACATACACCACACAGGGCTAGGGTTCAGAGGAGAAAGGTGCTTTGCTGCCAAGCCTCACGCCCTGAGTTCAAACCCTAGAACCTACATGACAGAGAAAACCGGCTCCCACAACTGTCCTCTGACCTACCACACACATGCACACAAAATAATAATAAACAATAATTGTAAAACAATCTTTGAAAAGCCCCCAACCACCACCAATATAACAGCAGCAAACCCCAAACAAAGCCAAAGGTATAACCTGCAAGCCCAGGAGAACCAAATCACAGCACCCAGAGCCAGCTTTCTGTCCCTCGCTCTGCAGACCTGGTCCTCAGGTGCAGCACAGGCCCCCAAACGAGTCCGTCCTAACTGCTTGCTGCAGAGTGAACAAGCCTGCCAGTGCACAGTCTTCCGGAACGCCAGCTTTTCCACAGAGCCACACTTGCCCGCTCTGGGAGGCCTCTGGGGCTCTGGTGGCCCTGGCCAGGTTAGGAGCAGCCAGGAAGGTTCTGTTCCCTGCCAATTCTAGAGGCAAGTTTGGCTTGTGCTCCTTCCCAGGACTTCTGGGAAATGTGCCTCTCTGTCTGGCAACCCTGCTCTGTCTGAGGCCAAGAACTCTCTGAACAAAGTGTCTGCTGCTCACACAGAGCGATGGGGAGGACAGCCTCCTGTCTGGGGAGCACACTTCCTGTTTGTTTCTTGCCATGTGTGACTTTCTTTCTGCTTACTCCAGATCAGATCCAGGGACTTAATAAAGCAAGCAGCCCACCCCCTTGTTAAGCCTGAAGAGGAGTCACAGATCACAAGGCTCTGGGACAGAATGTCCTTGCTTCATCTGAATGACACCAGAATCCTACACCATCAGTGAGCAATAAGGTGGTGGTAACTACACCTTACATTTCAAAAGGTGTAAGATATTTCAAAATATAACATAATGTAATATAATATAATATGATATACCACACCTTGTATTTCAAAGCACAGGGCAAACAGGAAGCCATCAAAGCAGGAAGCTATGTCTATCTTTCTACTGCTGAGGGTGGAGCAAGGCCAAGTGGAGGGCAAAGCCCACCTCTTGTCTCCTTGAAAACAGCATAATCTTTTAGAAAGTGTGTGTGTGTGTGTGTGTGTGTGTGTGTGTGTGTGTGTGTGTGTAGAATCGTAAATCTGCCTACTGATTTCTAAGATGACTTGGATTTCCGGAAAAAGTCAAAACCAAGCTGAGACACGGAGGATCGACCCTGGCTGGGCTACACGTTCATGGTTGATACTAATGGCCAGGCCGCTTTCCCTTGTCTCATCTATTAGGACCACTGCAATTCTATCTTTAGGGTTCACCTACTTCTGTTTGTTTTAGGAGATGGGTCTCATGGAGCCCAGGCTCACCTTGAATTCCAGATCCTCGTGCCTCTTTGTCCCAGGTGCTGGGATTACAGGGGCGTGCTACCATGCCAGGTGTATGTGATGCTGGGGACTTTGCCCGTGACTCTGGATGCTGGGCATGGTCTTTACTGCCACCCCACTGCCCCCGACGACAGCTCAGTTATAAAGCTTCTCCACTTGCTGTGCTTTGACTGTGACAAGTTCCCCGCTCCTACTGCCAATCATGTACTCAGGCTCCCTGTCTGGGGAACTTGGCTTTCACACGCTGCTATGGGCAAGCCACTGACTCCTGAGGGCACCAGCATCAGCACATATTTCTCCAGGGCCAAACAGTGTTAGACAATGAACAAAGTGGAGATCACACATAGCTCCCTCAGCCTCCCCCAGGCACGTTAGGAGAAGACAGGCAGCAAGCATGTGAACAGCGCAGGAGTGGAATAATTCCAGGTGTGGACAAAGCTGAGGAGACATCCGAGAGACTAGAACAGCCACCTTGGAGGTTCAAGCTAAGAGCAACCAATGACAGGAGAAACAGCAATTCCCCCAAGTGCCGAGGCTTGGCAGGACTCACCATGTCTGAGGGATGGAAAGATTATCAGGGCTGGGGCTTGGTACACGTCAGGGTAAACCATGTTTGGAAGGCTGAGAGGACAGGTCACACAGGTCTTTGAATTTTTTCTAAGTACTTTCATCTAAGCCCAACGGAAGGCATAGATGGCCTGTGAGGCATGGCAGGGACAAAGGACATGGGCAAAACCATGGGTGTGAGCTTTCCAAAGACTTAATGTTTTTACACAGGTTCTCATGATGTAGACCAGGCTGGCCTGGAACTCAGAGATCTGCTTGCCTCTGGTGGGATTAAAGATGTGTGCCACCACTGCCCAGTGTCAGGCATTTTGAGGTGTGAAGCTTTAAAAGAAAGAGATAAGTTCCAGGAAGGACTAAGACATACTGAACATCAGAGAAGGCTGAGGAGGGGGAGCTGAGGTTAAGAATATCGGCATCAGCCATGTACACTATTCTGCTGGTTCTCGGGGTAAAGCTTAAAATGTTGCTGAGAAACTTTCTGCCCCCTCTCTCTTAAAAGCTTCGTTATCTTTTTTTAATGTGTTTGTGTGTCAGACTTCATGTATGCCACATATGTGCAGATGTGCAGAGGCCAGAAGAGGCTATGGCATCCCCTGGAGCTGGAGATACAGATTCTGAGGCACCAGGTGGATGCTGAGAGCTGAAGTCAGTGATCCTTCCTGTCTCATGGCCGAGAGCAAGAGCAGCAAGAACTCTTCACTGCAGAGCCGTCATCTCTCCAGCCCCGTACAAGAGGTTATACAATGCTCTGAAGCTGCCTTGCATGGGATCACAACTGCAATGTTGAAGAAAAACCAAGTTCCACCAGGGTTACACAAGGTTAGGACAAAACTCTGGATTCTTGGGCTGGTGAGATGGCTCAGTGGGTAAGAGCACCCGACTGCTCTTCTGAAGGTCTGGGGTTCAAATCCCAGCAACCACATGGTGGCTCACAACCATCCGTAATGGGATCTGATGCCCTCTTCTGGAGTGTCTGAAGACAGCTACAGTGTATAATAAATGAATAAATCTTAAAATAAAATAAACTTTAAAAAAATACAAAAAACAAAAACCTCTGGATTCTTTAACTGTAAGGGGGATTTCTGGAGAGATTCCTAGAAATAAAAGTTCTGGAGCAGGGACAGAAGAAAGGCCTGAGTCAGTGTCAACTATGTTGAAATTCTTTATTTTTAAAAGGATTTACTTAGTGTTGTTTTACGTATTGTGTTTGCCTGCAGTGTATGTATGTGTGTACATGCATGCTGGGCACCCAGGGAATCCAGAAGATGGCATCAGATCTTGTAGATCTGGAGAAACAGATGGTTCTAAAGTGCCAGGTGGGTGCTAGCAACAGAGCCCAGGTCCTCTGCAAGTGCTCTTAACTGTGAGCCACCTCTCCAGCACAGTTGGAATGGTTCTCAACTCTCATCGGGTGAGCGGCTTTATCCAGATTCCAGGGTCAGGTGCTCCTTCCCTCTCAAGGTCCTTGTATCTTGCCTCTGTTTTAAGGAAGAGAATGAGGTGGCCTCAATTATAATTGGTGTAATAGGTGCCTCTCCTCCCCATTCAGAAAGGGAGCATCCCACAGTTATCTAAGAAAAAAATTGTTTGATGTTGAGGAAGGAGCTCAGTGGTGGAGGCCTAGCCTAGCCTGTGAGAAACCTTGTGCGTGCGTGTGTGTGCGTGCGTGTGCGTGCGGTGCGTGTGCATGTGTGTGTGTGTGCGTGCGTGTGCGTGCGGTGCGTGTGCGTGTGCGTGTGCGTGTGTGTGTGTGTGTGTGTGTGTGTGTGTGTGTGTGTGTGATTCCCAGCACAATTAGCCTCTACAGGGGGGAAGCTTGTGATTGTCTGAGCTGGAAGGGTTTGCCTTGGGGCCACAGGGTACAAAAACACTCAAAAAACCCCCTGAGGTTGTTTTCAGTGTCTGGATTTAGGCTGCACTCTGTACCTTCTCCCTTTGCCTGGGTGGGGTGGGGGTGGGGGTGGGGGATGGGTGCCACTCGGGCTCGCCCCCATGGACCTCACCTGCATGTTCTCAGAAGGATGGCTGGGACTCACCTCATTGTGGGTCTCACTAGCAGATGCCCCTCCCAGCTCTACCCTGCCCTCTGTGCGCCCCTTTCTCCCATTCACTCCTTTGCTTCCCTTTTGGAGTCCATGCACAGCTTCTCCAAGGTCGTCATGCTTGTGCCCTCTCCCTGTAACTCTCCATGCAGGAATGAAGAAACTCAAGGAGAGAGTGTGCCTCTCCATGTAGCTACTGGACTATTGAAACAATGGCCCCCAAAGAGCTAGGATTCCCTCAGGAGCCTCATGCTGCAGAAAGACTTGGAGTCTGGTGTCAGCCAGAGGGGACCGTGTTTCCTAGGAGGAGGGCTCACATGGTTCTCATAGTGGCAGATCTCCTGCAGGAGAGCTGAGACAATTATGAGTCACTGATGGGCAGGTCCCCACCACCCAGACAGCTTAGTCATGAAAACCTTTCACCCTCTATTGAAACCTAATGTGCAACCCTCGCTGTTCGAGAACTTGCTCTGTAGACCAGGCTAGCCTCAGACTCACAGAGATCTATCTGCTTCTGCCTCCCGAGTGCTGGGATTAAAGGCTTGCCCCACCACCGTCCAGCTGAAACCTAAATCTTAGGTCTTAATGTCAAGATGCAGAAGATGGGCTGAGGGTGTGTTTGTCACTGGGCCCTTTCATCTGTTCCTCCTTCCAGTGTGATCACACTGAGCTGAATCGACCCCTCTGTACTTTCCACTTCTCCTTGTCTCCTGAATCGGCTTTGGGAGGTCAGGTGGTCATGCCTAACTTGTTAGAACTGCCAGGGCCCAGGCTCCGACCCTAACTCCAACACCCTAACTTTGTCTCCTGGCTGTGTGTCTGGTTACACAGACAAGGCAGAGCTTCTGAGGTTGGTTGGGCCACAGCACCTCCTTGTCTCTACCCTCTGTTAAGAGTTAATGGCTGTCACCAATCACTAAGTTCAATAGTCTTGGTGGTGGTGCGTCTGTAATCCTAGCACTTGGGAGGCAGAGGGAGGGGAAATCTCTGTAACTCAATCCACACCCAGGGCAGGGGAGAGACAAACAGAAACAGACAGACAAAGGCATACAGAAAAATGGGGGGGGAGAGAGAGAGAGAGAGAGAGAGAGAGAGAGAGAGAGAGAGAGAGAGAGAGGCAGGGAGAGAGGAGAGAGGAAAGACGAGAAGC
>NC_034591.1:20256017-20263955 GCF_900095145.1 Mus pahari
AGAGAGAGAGAGAGAGAGAGAGAGAGAGAGAGAGAGAGAGAGAGAGAATAGTCTTATCAAGGGTACACTGGCAAATGTCTTTAATCTCAGCAGCTGGAGGCTATGACCTCAAGGCCAGTCAGATACAGAATGCCTCTGCCTCAAAAAGCAAACCAGGAGCATAGGAAGCTTAATGGGGAAAGAGCCGGATGTATAACCCTGATGACCTGGTGCCAATCCTGGGAACCACGTAAGAAGGTGGCGCATGACTGTGCCCCCAGCAGTGAGATGGGAGGCAGAGATGGCAGATCTGGCAGGGAACTCCTGAGTGAGTCTGTAGAGACTGAAATACATGAGACGCTGTGTTGCCTTGCCTGGCCTCAGCAAGGCAGATTGTGAGAATTGACTCCTGAAAATTGTCTTCTGACCTCCATATTCACTCCATGGCACGCGCGCGCACGCACGTGCACACACACACACACACACACACACACACACACACACAAAACAAGGAAACTTTATAATGATCCAAGACTATCATGTTGGGAATAAATCCTGTGTCATATTTCCTGGTGTCTTGGGGGTGGTGGTAGAAAACTCAGGGCTTCAGCATGCTAGGGAGTCCTCCACCCCTGAGCTGTATGTACCCCCTACCCACTCCCTACAACCAGGAGGGGAGAAAATCCTTAGGTCCAAAAAACATCTCCACCTGCCTCCTTCCCTCCTCTTCTGTCTCCACTTCTTCCTCTTCATCCTGTAGCCTGGACCTGGCTGGTTTCTGTTTGTTTGTTTGTTTTTGGCAGAGTTTAAAGTGAAGAAAACACCCCATGCCATGTTTTTGTGACACTGTGCCTCACTCAACCATGCTTTGTCACCTCTAGACTGGTGTGTGTGTGTGTGTGTGTGTGTGTGTGTGTTTGTGCAGTGTGAGTGTGTATGAGTCTGTGTGTGGGGTGTGTGTGTGTGCAGTGTGAGTGTGTATGACTGTGTCTGTGATTGTGTATATGTATGTGTGTGGTGTGTGGTGTATGTGTGTGTGCAGTGTAAGAATGTATGAGTGTGTGTGAGTGTGTGTGTTGTATGCGAGTATGTGTGGTGTATGTATAAGTGTGTGGTGTGAGTGATTGTGTGTGTGTACGTGTGTAAGTATGAGTGGTGTATATGTGTGTGGGAGTGTTTGTTTGGTATATGAGTGTGTATGTGAGTGTATGTGTGTGCTTATGTGTGTGCACAGTGTGAATGTGTGTTCCACATGGTTCACAGGACAGGGTACCTGCAGAGTGCCAAAGGGCCTCACTACTGAGCACTGCCCAAACACTGGCCTGCTTCTCTACAGGCCAAGGAAAGTCAGCCAGGCAGACCGTGGGGCAGGGCTTCTCCTCTCTCCTAGCCTGCGTGCTGAGTAGTTTAATCAGTTGGACACAAACTAGAGTCTTCAAAGAGGAGAATTAAGGAAATGCCTCCATAAGACTGGACTGGAGGCAAGCCTAGAGGTATTTTCCTAATTAGTAATCGATGAGGGAGGGTCCAGCTCATTGTGGGTGGTGCTATCCGGTGAGCCTGGGTTCTATAAGAAAGCAGGAACCCACCTCCAGATTCCTGCCCTGTTTGAATTTCTGCCCCAACTTCCTTCAGTGAAGATCTAATGATGTGGAAATGTAAGCCAAACAAACCCTTCCCTCCTGCATTTTCTTTGGTCGTGGTTTTTCATTATAGCAATAGTAATCCAAACCAGGACACCAGCCATGTAATCTTGGGCAATCGATCTTTGGCTTATATTTCTTTCACTTGTATAAAAGTGAGATTTAAAAAGGCGTGAGCTCATGCTTGTAATCCTACCTCTCCAGAGGCTGAGGCAGGGGGATGGCTATGAATCTGAAGCCTGCTGGGCTATATAGTGAGTTCCAGCTCAGCCTGGGCTGCATCACCAGATCTAACCCAAACAACAGAGACCTCAGGATAGCCATTGTGGGTTTGAGGACAGCTTGGGCTAGAGTGAAGTCCCTGAAAGATTAAAATCATGTAAGAGTTCTGTGAGTCACGGTCACCCAAGGACAAGTGATACCCAGCCTCGTCACCCATGAGTGTCACCACACATTTGTCCTGACAGATTTCAGAGCAGGCTTTTTTGGCATCAGGATCTCACCTGCTGAATCCCAGGGTGTCTTGAGACAATTGGGCAAACGGAAGTCCAGGCACAAGTCCCTTAGTAACCTCAAGAGCCCATCTGTGGTTTGTTTTGCCAGCAGTGACCTCAGACAGATCCCAGCAGCTCCAGTACCATTCCCACCCTGACGAGATCGGAGAAAAAGTAGAGAAAAAAGACATGGGTTATGTTCGGTTGGCATTTACTCGGCAGAGTGATTAATCAATTAATTATTCCATCGCTGTGCCAGTCAAGAGCATTTCTGAGTGTTTACCATATGCCTCCTTGTACTGCTGGCTGGCTGAGCAGCCAGGGTAGGAGTCATGTAAGGAAACAGGATCTGGGGAGCTGGCAGAGACACACTCCCACATGGGCCAGGTGCCAGCCTTGGGCCTGAGGACCCAGCTGGGCATCCCACCTTGCACCCTTGAATACCCTTAGATCTGAGGCATCCCTAAGCTGGCTGTCCCTGCCCTTCATCTTTTCCTCCTTGGGTGTCTTAGTTACAAGAGTTTTCTACCCAGCCAATGCAATGATCATTTAAAATGTTTTTGAGAGAAATAGTCCACATATGCTGGATTGCCCTTGGACTTCTTACATCCTGATGCTGACCCCTGACCCTCCCCTTCCACCTTCTAAGTGCTAGGATTGAAGGCACGTGCCACCCTGTCCAGCTTCTTCCTTGTGCGTCTTGCTCTTGGGTTAGGAGTACAGCCGATGGGTGCTTGCCTGCTGTCTCCTCTGTGGATGAGGAAGGTCAAGTGGAAGGGCATCTCAGCAGAAGTGCTGCTCCTTCTGTTCCTGTTCCTGATGGGCTGGCTCTGTTGGATCTTCTCCAGGATGTTGCTATGCACATCCCAGGTTCCAATGCTACAGGGACCCTGGCCCAACCTGGAATATAAAGTGTGTTTGCCATGGGAACCACTGGCCTCATTCCCCCAGGTTGTTCCTGGGTGGAGTTGTCGAGAAATGGTAGGTGGTTTGCCCTCATCAGCAGCCTTCTCTCCTGGGAAGAGAAGGTACAGATCAAGGCAATATAAAGTCTTTATGAGCCGGCTGGTGACAGCATTGGGTATTTGGGACCAGAACTGAGTGTTTCTCAGGGTATTATTATTATTATTATTATTATTATTATTATTATAGATTTATTTAATTAATATATGAGTGCTCTATCTGCTGTACACCTGCATTCCAGAAGAGGGCACTGGATCACATTATAGATGGTTGTGAGCCACCATGTGGTAGCTGGGAATTGAACTCAGGACCTCTGGAAGAGCAGCCAGTGCTCTTAACCACTGAGTCATCTCTCCAGCCCTCAGAAGGAGCTTTTAAGCATAAAAATCACATCCTGGATTGATGCATCTCTGTTAGCAAGAATAGTTAGCCAGAAGCAGAACTACCAAAGTCAAAAAAGCAGGGTTGTACACTGAGGGCCTTTCCCAGAGCTATGGACTTTGATGGATTAGGTCTTTGTTCTCCTTTTGGCAGGTGCTGCTGTCTACATACTGGGTCCCAAGGCCTGAATGGCACCTCCATCATGGTGTCAGTTGTGCTAAGGTCTGGGTTCTGTTGCACCATAGCTCACTTTTGCAAACGAAGAGGAGGTACCTCCTTCATAGCTGAATTCCATTCTCTGGTCCTCACGTCCCCATGCCAAGTACTATGTCTTCTCCTCCCACCTACCCTCCATGTTTGATATTACGATCTGACGCTCACTATGTAGCCCAGGCTTGAACTCATGGCAGTCCTTCTGACTCCTGAGAGCTGGGACTATAGGCACCCTTCATCAAGCTTTGCACCTCCAACTTCTTTGAAACCAGCCTGGGAACCAATGAGAGAGGCCAGGGGAGAAGGGACTTGACACTAGCCTAGTGAGTTTAGTTGAACCCCTAGCACCCACATGGTGGGGAAAGAACAGACTGCACAGGTCTCACACAGTTCTCCCTCAACTCCAAGTGAATAAATAAAAACATAAAGATGTAAACTCCAACTTTACCTGTGTATTTCTGTTGTATGTCTGTTCTGTTCATGAATATTACAAATGTCTGTCCTTTGCCTGACTGGGGTCAGGGAGGGCAGTGATTCTACTGTGGTGACATTTATGTAGCTTTCAAATTATCCTGACCTTTGCATTGGGGGAAAATGGTTACAACACGCAGGGTAGAAAGCAAGTTCTAAAACACCCATTCGGTTTGAGAAGCCTGTGTCAAAGGAAACAGGAGATATAATCAGTATTATGTGTTAGTTTTATGTCGAAGAGACTCCAGACAAAAAAGCAAGATTAGGATTTGTGCTGTAGTTTAGTTGGTAGAGTATTTGCCTAGTATGCATAAAGTCCTGGGTTCAATGCCCAGCACTGCTGTAACCACATGCCTGTAACCTCAGAACATGGGAGGCAAGAAGTTCCAGGTTGTTTGGGGCAGCCTGGGATACCTGAGACCCTGTTTCAAATAACAAAGCAAAACAACACAAACAATACTCAGTTGATTCCCTTCTCCCATGCTAATGCACACCACCAACTCCTTTCCAGCTACCAAAGGCTCGGCAGTCGAGAGGTCCCCTGAGCGTGACCCCTGGGCCTCATCCTGCATCTCCAGTCAGCCACAAGCCTCCAACACTCTCCTGTGACAGTTCTAACTGTGGCCTTCAAGAACTTGTTCAAACAAAGTTGTGCAGACTCTTAGCCCACATCCTCTGCTTTTAAGGAAGATGGCTCTCTGTGGATTCATGGGGCTGGAGAGATGGCTCAGTGGTTAAGAGCACTGACTGCTCTTGCAGAGGACCAAGGTTTGGTTCTTGGCACCCATATCAGGTGGCTCAGACCTACTTGTAACTCTAGCTCCAGGGGATTCAATGTCCTTTTCCAGTTTTTAGAGGTATCCACACAGACTAGCACATGCACCCTCTTACACGCATATAAATTCATAAAAAACATTCTAAAGAAATTAAGTCATTCACTCCCTAAGTTCCTTCATGACTTTTTTCCTGTTTATTTTTTATTTTGAAAATTATATTTACATATTTGTGTGTAGTGACAATTTGGGAGTTTTGGTTTCTTTGAGAAACACAGAAATATTATGGGAATATGTTTTTATTTTAATCCCAGGTATGGGATATGGGACTGCTTCAAATTGTCCACAGTAGCTGACTATGATTTGCCTCATGCTTTAGCAGGGGTGTGATTTTTGCCAATTGCAGATAGTTATTGTGATTGTGTGACATTTAAAGTTCTGAGGACTTTTGGAGGGTCTGTAAATGCTAGGGTCCCAAAAGGTGTGTGGGTTGTTGGTTGGTTGCTGTTGGTCAAAGTTTGTTAAGTAATCATGTGCAAAGAAGAAATGAGATATCCCGACAGCAAAGATCTTCCGATGAACTTGACAACCCTAATCAGAAGGAAGTAGTCTGAAGATGACATCGTCTCCTTTTCCCTTATCTCTCTTCCTCTCCTGTCTAGTGTTAGGGGGTGAAAGGCTGAGAAGGTGGAAGAAAGAAAAAGGCCACAAATTCTCTCTCTCTCTCTCTCTCTCTCTCTCTCTCTCTCTCTCTGTGTGTGTGTGAGTGAGTGTGTTTGTTTATGAGTTTATGGGCCATACAGTCTTAGTTTGGGTTTTATTGCTGTGAAGAGGCAACATGACCATAGCAGTTCTTATAAGGGAAAAGACTTCATTGGGGCTGGCTCTCAGAGGTTTAGACCATTGTCTTCGTGTCTGGAAGCATGGTGGCATGCAGGCAGGCATAGTGCTGGAGGAACTGAGAGGTCTACATCTGGATCCTCAGGCAGCAGTGCCTCCAGCTAGGCCATGCTCCTAATAGTGCCACTCCCTATGGGCCAAGCATTCACGTATGAGTCTAGGGGCCATTCCTACTCAAACCACCACACACGGTATAGATGAAGAGCTCAGAGGGCAACTCATAGGAGTTGTGTCTACTTCTGCCATGTGTGTTCTGGGGTTGTCGGGGAGTACCTCTACCCACTGAGCCACCTCAGCAGCCTTGGATCTTTATTCTACTTTTTTATTTTTTGCTTTGATGAGGCGACCCTGCTTCATCTATAATAAGACTTGAGGAGAGGCTATAAAATTTCTCCAGTGTTTTTGAGTTGGGTCCAACTTCCCTAAATGCATTGAATTCTGTGTGGATCTTGACTGATAGGGTTGTGTTTATGTAATGGTAAACAAGCAAACATCTTTGGTTAATTGGGTTTTCTCCCTTTTCCTCACAGAATGTGACATGCTTATAGCCTACATCCTCTGCAGTAGTAGCACACCTACGATTTCTCATGTCTTTTTATTTTTTTAAAGATTTATTTTTATTTATTTTATGTATATGAATACACTGTAGCTATCCGTCTTCAGACACACCAGAAGAGGGCATCGGATCCCATTATCTATGGTTGTGAGCCACCAAGTGGTTATGGGAATTGAACTCAGGACCTTTGGAAGAGCAGTCAGTGCTCTTAATCACTGAGCCATCTTACCAGCCCAATTTCTCATGTCTTAATGTTACTTAACTTGACTTTTCAAGTCCCCGATTCCAAATCAATATATTGTACTATCCTGCTAACTACAGTCTACCTTACACCTTTCCATAGAAGCCAACTTGTTTTATCTTCATGTAGATTTTCTTTTTCCAGGGCCTTTACTACTTTTTCATTCATCCCTCAGGCTTTATTGCCCTGGTTGGAACATATCATACCCTGTTGAGTAGCAGCATTGATAGCACACAGCCTTGCCTTGATCCTGGTCTCAGGGAAGGAATTTCTGAGTTATGTCTGATGTTAACTTGTGCACATGTTTGAGATGGTTTGTGTCACCTAGGTTGGCCCTGAGCTCCTGATCCTTCTGCATCTGTGACTTAGGGGTATGTGCCCTATTCTATTCCATAGGCTTATTGCCTATGGCTCATGCAAAGCAAAAATAGCAAGATACTGCTCCCTTCTTCTCTTCCTTTGGCTAATAGTCCAATGTGAATGTTCTGTGTCATTTTCTGGTAAAACTGAATGAGCTGGTTTGAATTTAAACTTTCTTCCCCACTGACAAAGAGATAATCAACATCATAAATTAAGATTATGGGCTTTAAGGTGAGACTGAGATACTATGTTCTATATAGGGACTGTGAAATGGACCACTCTCAAAGACAGAGGCAGGTGTGTGGACAGCCCCAAGCAAGGACCATGGTCATGATGCTCTGTGCTACTTGGAGAGGGTTTTAGAGTGCTTCTGAAAGTCCCAGGTCAGGCTGAAGACAGTGCTGCTGGTAGAGGAGAGCAGCATACCTGTGCTCCATCACTCAGGAAACAGAGATCGGATGTGAAGTTGACCTGTGCTCCATCACTCAGGAAACAGAGATCGGATGTGAAGTTGACCTGTGTTCCATCACTCAGGAGACAGATGGGATGTGAAGTTGACCTGTGCTCCATCACTCAGGACACAGAGATGGGATGTGAAGTTGACCTGTGCTCCATCACTCAGGAGACAGAGATGGGATGTGAAGTTGACCTGTGCTCCATCACTCAGGAAAGAGATGGGATGTGAAGTTGACCTGTGCTCCATCACTCTGGAGACAGATGGGATGTGAAGTTGACCTCTGCTCCATCACTCAGGAGACAGATGGGATGTGAAGATGACCTGTGCCCCATCACTCAGGAGACAGAGATGGGATGTGAAGTTGACCTCTGCTCCATCACTCAGGAGACAGATGGGATGTGAAGTTGACCTCTGCTCCATCACTCAGGAGACAGATGGGATGTGAAGTTGACCTGTGCTCCATCACTCAGGAGAGAGAGATGGGATGTGAAGTTGACCTGTGCTCCA
>NC_034591.1:20265576-20268951 GCF_900095145.1 Mus pahari
GACAGAGATGGGACGTGAAGTTAACCTGTGCTCCATCACTCAGGAGACAGACATGGGATGTGAAGTTGACCTGTGCTCCATCACTCAGGAGACAGAGATGGGATGTGAAGTTGACCTGTGCTCCATCACTCTGGAGACAGATGGGATGTGAAGTTGACCTGTGCTCCACCACTCAGGACACAGAGATTGGATGTGAAGTTGAAAGTCATTTTTGGCTACACAGGGCGTTTGAGGTCACCCTGAGCTAGAGAACTTGTTCCCACAAAGTGTGAGGCTCCCATTTCCTTGCAGTCATGCTTTCCGGGGCCAGGTGACTCTGCACAACCCTCCATCTTCACTCTTACACAATCTGGGTTCTCATAGCATCTCACACAGGCCCAAGCTCCAAGGTAGCCCTCGGCTTCTGGGAGCGGGGCTGGGCTCTATGCTTGCTGAAGGGTTCTCAGGAGTGCATTCCACAGTATGGCAAGTTATTGTTCAGTGGCAAACAGGTGCGTGTGGGTAGATGGTAGATGGCATTTTCTACTGAAATCAAAGACTGGATTTATGGTATAATCTCTGGGTTTTTAAAATCATTTTGATTTGTGTAGGGAGGGAAGATGTGCCGTAGAGCGTGTGGAGAAGTCAGGGGACAATCTGCAGGAATCTGTTCTCTGCTTGTCTGGGTGTGCTTCAGGGACTGAACTCAGGTGGCCAGGCTTGTCAGCAAGCGCCGTTTCCTGCTGAGCCATCTTGCCAGCCTACAATCTGTTCTTTCAATGGCTGACATCACACAGACATTCTCTTAATCTTCACAAGCTAGTTCTTTAGATTTAAAGTCACAGTATATTCTCTTTTATTTATTTATTTATTTATTTATTTATTTATTGGTTTTTTGAGACAGGGTTTCTCTGTGTAGCCCTGGCTGTCCTGGAACTCACTCTGTAGACCAGGCTGGCCTGGAACTCAGAAATCCACCTGCCTCTGCCTCCCGAGTGCTGGGATTAAAGGCGTGTGCCACCACGCCTGGATTATATATTCTCTTTTAATGTTTAACAAATACTATATCGTGGAAGAAAGTTATTGGTATATAATGCATTTCACTTTGTCTAGGAATCAATCAATTGATGCAGTCATCTGTGTGTACAAATTTTCCGTGTAAGATAAACTACCCAAGTTACTGAAATGAGTTCTAAGATACAGTCATGTCCCTAAGGGCACTATGGAGATGCTTCTGCTAGGGTCGGGGGGTGTTGAGGGAAAACACTTTGAATAGTCTTTGTTAGTCATTGCTGGAGGAACTGCTAATTAATTAATTAATTAATTAGCAATGAGCAAATGGCACCCAGTGAGGAAGTGTGGCTTAGCTTCCAAATGCTAATTATTGGTCCCTTTATGGAACTGAGACATGTAGGGCAGACTGTGGCAGGATCCCAGATGAGCTGGCACCCAGACATGAAGAGAAGGCTGCAGTTCTCATTTGTATCAGCGAGAATGCCAGCTTTTATCTAGTGAGATTAATTAGAACGTTGAGAAGTACAAGTACGAGCCATAAAATATTAACAGTCATGTCACTGGTAATGCGTAAGTGTCCTGAAATAGCTCGGGGCCATTTTAGGGTATGGCTGCTTTGACTGGTAGGGAAAGGTTTGGTTTCCGTTCTTTCAAAGGAAAGTTCTCCTGTGGCCTGCTCACTGGCTCTGGAAATTCACCAGTCACTGCCACCTTTCAGCTGGCCTTGCCTAAGTGTGCTTATGCACTTCTGTGATGGGTGTGGAACCACAGCCATGACTCTGCAGAGGCAAGATGCTGCCGGTTGGTCCTCCCTTTGCGTCACTTGACTTCTGGTGTGCTCTTCATTCGCTGAAGCTGCGAGCTAAGCGCTTCTTGGACTGGTTCACTGCCTCGTGACTCTGCACGTGCTTTTCCCAGACTTTCCTTCCTGTTCCATGCACATGTACAGACACACACAGACACACAGAGACACACACACGAAAACACATATTCAGTGAAGGATAAACTGAAGAGCTATAGCGTAGGACAGGACAGAAATAAGAAGCTCAAACTATAGAGGTTTATGAGTACTTTTAAACACTGGGCAGCCCAGTCCTAGGTCAGGTTGGCAGAGGAATGAAAAGGTGGAAACTCACAGCTGCTTGAAATGAGGTCAGTGATCTCACAAACATGTGCTAAATGTTTATGCCAGTTTTCAGTTTATTTGAGATGGGGTCTCATACAGGATAACTTCAAATTTGCTACTACCCCAAAGGACTGCTATTACTTCTGCGCAGTAACTGGACTGCTGAACACTGGGGTCCCTGGGTCCAGCCCTTCCCACGAGCCAAGCCAGCTAGCAGGAGTCTATGTGGGGTCTGAAGCTGTGGGGCACTGGGCTTCTTTTAGGAAGAAGAATGTCTAAGGATGCGATATCAAGTTTCCTGCGTGCCGCCATGCTTTTGAGCATGCGCAGAGTCCCTACGTGTTTAAAAAAATGTTATAGTCTCAGAGATAAGCAGGAAGGAACCGCAGTAAGGAAAAGTGCCTGAGCATGCTCAAAGAACCTAAGTGTAAAACAAACAAACAAAACAAAACATATTCTAGTTTCAGAGATAGGCAGGTGGGGACAGCAGTAAAGTGCTGAAGCTTTGCTCAGTCCCCGAATGTAGCTCAGATGCGGAAGATCTATCTCGGGATGATCTCTCAGCAAATGGGGTCCCTTTCTTCTTACACGAATTTGGATAGGCTCCCTGAGTGTCCTGCTGATGGTCAGAGAACATTCTCAGCAAGCAGAGCCACTCACTAACGAATGAGAGAGGATGAATCAGTGCAGTACCACAGACAAAGCCTGGGCCTGGAACTCAGTGCCAGTCACTCTCCTGCCCCACTGCTAACATAACAGCCAAGCCGGGGCCCACAGCTGTGTGGTTATGTGGAAGCTGCTCCTCAGCTCCTTCCTGGAGATCAGATACACACCTGAGAAGGAGCAGCTCAGGGGAGGAAAGGCTCAGGGTCAGAGGATGCAGGCCCCTGTGGTGGGCAGGACAAAGGGAAGAGTGGCCTCCAGCTGCTGCCCCAGAGCGAGGCAGCAGGGGGAGGGGGCCACTTACTAGGGTTGTTTTTCCGGCTCTTTTGTATTTATCCTGAGACCCCAGCCTACAGGAAGACACTGCACACTTTGGAGGTGGGTCTTCTTTATTAACCCTCCCTGGAAGCTCTCTCCCAGAAATGTGCCTCTGACCTGATTCCAGTCAGGTTGACAGCAAAGATGAGCCCTCACCACTGTCTTTCTTGGTTCTCATCTAAGTAATTCCTTAGGCACATTGTTAAAAAAGAGGAAATACACGGGAGGCAGAGGCAGGCGGATTTCTGAGTTCGAGGCCAGCCTGGTCTACAGAG
>NC_034591.1:20269031-20275880 GCF_900095145.1 Mus pahari
AAAAAAAAAAAAAAAAAAAAAGATAGGAAATAAACGGACCGCTGTCCCGGAAATGTGAAGGACTGAGGGAAACATTTTCCTAGCGGCTTGGCTCCCTGCAAGCCCCACACGGGTGGGTGTGGGGTCCTTAAGAGTGCACATAAGACGTTTGGGCCATTACCTGGCTCCCTCTCGGGTCTCCTTTCTCCCACAGCTTGCCACAGAACTATAATGACGTGGCCAGGGTCCTTGAGGCACAGGCATGTGATAAAACATTCATACATCACACTGCATGGCTTCCTTAGAACAGAGTCAATTACTGGCCTTTATTTCATTCTATCTTTACAAATTAGATGTGAGATAATGCATCTCTGGGGTGGGAGAGAGAGTCCCCACATGAGGAGACTGATGGAGAGCAGAAAACATAAGTCAACACCTATTTATGGCACAGATGGAAACTTGAAGACTTACTGTGTGCTCAGCAGCTTGGAGGATTCAGGGGCATACTTTTCTTTTTTAAGATTTATTATTTTTATGTACACTGTCGCTGTCTTTAGACACACCAGAAGAGCACATCAGATCTCATTACAGATGGTTGTGAGCCACCATGTGGGTGCTGGGAATTGAACTCAGGACCTCTGGAAGAGCAGACAGTTCTCTCAACCTCTGAGCCATCGCTCCAGCCCCAGGTGCATACTTCTAATCCCAGGATTTGGGCTGTGGAGGCAAGAAGATCAAGGGCACCTCTTCACTACACAATGAACTTGAGGCCAGCCTGGGTTCCAGAAGACCATGTCACAAAGATAAACAAACATGAGGCTAAGGAGTGGCTCTGGGTAGGAGGAAACTCCGTTTGACTTCTATGGGCACCACATGCATGTGATAAAACATTCATACACCACACACAGGACAAATAACATACACTAGGTATGATGGCACACATCTGTAATCCCAGCACTTGAGAAGCAGAGGCAGAAGGATCAGACATTCAGGGTATGAGGCTGGAGAGATGGCTCAGTGGTTAAGAGCACTGGTTGCTCTTCCCAAGGACTGGAGTTCAATTCCCAGCAGCTACAGAACAGCTCAGAACTGTCTGTAACTTCAGCTCCTGGGATCTAACACCCTCACACACAGAGACATACACATAAAACACCAATGCATATAAAATAAATAAATCAATTTTTAAATAAGAAGTTCAAGGTCAACATTGACTATATAACAACCTGCAGGCTAGCCTGGGCTACTTGAGACCTTGCTTTAAAAAACAAACTAACATTGTAGGACCCCCTTTCGGGGACCCCCACTCGAGTCTCGGGAAAGAGCACACCCAAGGAAACGCGAGAAACTGTCTTGATGCAAACACACGAGGTAGTTTAATGATGGAGCTCCGGGCCGATACGTATCTCACGCAGGAGACAGAGGAATCGAACATGAGGCTTGAAAGCTAGGGGTTTTTATAGGGAGAGGGTCGGGGCTAGGGGGAATTGGTGCGGTTTCATAAGATTGGCTCATTTGAACATCTGCAAAAATGATTACACATTAGCAGAATAGTAAGTGCAAGTCAGGATGACAGGAGTCCCGAAGGGCGGATGCTTATCTAGGACAGCAGAACATCTGGTTAACATATAACTTCAAACTATGTCAGGAGGGCAACAGGCAGAAGGAGGTGCCGGGGCCAGATGGCTGATGACTCAGCCAAGATAGCCCAGACATGTTCCTGCATTCCTCTTCTATCTTTATGGCCAGGCAGCCCCAGGAAAGTTTTAACGACAGGCCTGCCGGGACATGCCCAGGCCTATTCTGCTAAGTTCTCAGTCTCAGGCTCCTGAGCTTACAAACAACTCCTTGGACTATTTGGCATACGTTATGTGAATCACAGATCTTAAATTTCGCTTCCATTCAACATAAAGTTTTCATAGGAGTTTTAGAGGTAAGGCAGGGGCAGGGAAGCAATGGTGGCCACTAGCAGAGGGAAGTGAAGGCTAAGGAGTGGCTCTGGGTAGACAAAGACAGTCCTGTGCCCTTGAGACAGGACGTGAAAAGCTCAGGGAGGGTCTGAATCTGCAGGTACTATACCCACAAACACTCAGAAAATGACCTCAGGCCTGTAGTTCCAGCCAGGAGGGAGGCAGAAGCAGGAGGACCTATGCTGAGGTTGTCTGACCTACACAGTGAGCTCTATACATAGCTATCTAGCAAGTCCTAGTCTCAAAAAATGAGCAAACAAGCCGGGCGTGGTGGCGCACACCTTTAATCCCAGCACTCGGGAGGCAGAGGCAGGCGAATTTCTGAGTTCGAGGCCAGCCTGGTCTACAGAGTGAGTTCCAGGATAACCACGGCTATTCAGAGGAAACCCTGTCTTGAAAAACCAAAAAAACCAAACAACAACAACAACAACAACAACAACAACAACAACAACAACAAAACCCGAGCAAACACCGGCCAAAAAAAACATCAACCCAGAAAAAGAAAACTGTAGACCTCCCTCTTCTTATTTTTCCTAAACAAGGCTTCATAGCAACTACTTGTGTATTTGCCATATGAAGTTGACTATTGCCCTTGCATGATTTGTAAAGAATTGTATGTGGGTTCTTTGAATCTGTAAATTGCCTTTGATAGGATGACCATTTTTACTATGTTAATCCTACCGATACATGAGCATAGGAGATCTTTCCATCTTCTGATATCTTCTTCAATTTCTTTTTTCAGAGACAACGCTTCTATCATATAAGTTTTTTACTTGCTTAGTTAGAGCTAGTTACCCCAAAATATTTGAGGCTATTGTGAGGGGTGCTTTTTATTCTTCTTAGCCCGTTTGTCATTTGTGTATAGGAGGGCTACAGATTTTTTTGAGGTAATCTGGTATCCAAACACTTCAAATAGGTGTTTATCAGCCGTAGGAGTTCTCTGGTAGAATTTTTGGGATCATTTATGTATACTATATCATATCATCTACAAATAATGATACATTGACTCCTTTCTTCCCAATCTGTGGCTCCCTGATCCCCTTTAGTTGTGCTATTGCTCTGGCTAGGACTTCAAGTTCTATGTTGAATAGACACGGAGAGGGTGGACAGTCTTATCCTGTTAGTGAAATTACTTTGAGTTTCTTTCCATTTAATTTGATGTTGGCTAGCGGCTTGCTGTAAATGGCCTCCTACTGTAAATTGCCCTGTCCAGCCTCGCAGGCTATGAGGCTCAGCACCAGTCTTATTGTATCTTGTAATCAGATGGACGTGATGAGTTCACCCCTGGGAGGCCTGCTCTCTGTTTGTTTACTTGGTTTTGAAGGGAAGAGGAGGAGGACTGGGAGGAGTGGAGGGAGGAAAAACTGAGGTTGGGATGTAATATGTAAGTGAAGAATAAAAGTTAAAAAAAATTTACTTTGCTGGACAGTGGTGGCCCACGCCTTTAATCCTGGCACCCAGGAGGCAGAGGCAGGCAGATTTCTGACTTCAGGCCAGCCTGGTCTACAGAGTGAGTTCCAGGACAGCCAGAAATACATAGAGAAACTGTCTCAAAAAACAAACAAACAAACAAACAAAATTACTTATGTAGTGTTTATATTCTGTTAAGCATTTTCTGTATTCTAGGGATGATTTATAGTATACGGGAGTGGGGCTGGTAAGATGGCTCAGTAACTAAAGGAGTTTGCCACCAAGCCTGGCATCCCCAGCTCAGTCCCCAGGTCCCACATGGAGGAAGGAGAGAAGTCACTCCTAAAAGCTGTCTATGAATGTGTTGCCAGCCCCCACACCATAAATAAAGGAATATAATACATTTACAGGTACAGGGAGATGAGCATGAGTGACTTTCAGACTCAGGATCTGTATGAGGGACATGAGATCCCAGATTCTGATAACCTGGTGTGTGTGTGTGTGAGTGTGTGTGTGTGTGGGTTGTCCTAGAACAACAACCTGATGAAGCAGCTGAGGGACCATGACCCCTTGTGGGATGCTGATCCTCACTTGAATGTAATGCGGATTCATGGTCTCTTTAAACTCCCATGGGCCCGAGAACTGTGTTTTTGTTTTTGTTTTTTGCTTTTTTGAGACAGGGTTTCTCTGTATAGCCTTGGCTGTCCTGGAACTGTGTTACAGCCCCAGGGAACTGCTGTCTTCCTAGCAGGGCCAAGTGAACAAGGCTCCAAACCTTCAAAGGCTCCTGGGGTGGGGTCAACACTGAAGGCGTAGGACTTCTCCATTCAGCATCAGAGAAGCAGCTCTGCTGAGACACTCATTCCAGACACAAGCCCACAGGGCTCAGCGTGGGGCTGTGGACATCTGTTTGGTTGCTTGTTTAGCTTTCTGTTAAACAGGGTCTCACTATGCATGTAGCCTAGGCTGTCCTGAAATTCACTTTGTAGATCAGGCTGGCCTAAAACTCAGAGCTCCATTTGCTTGTGCCTCCTGAGTGCTGGGATTAAACGTGTTCAACACCTGGCTTGTTTGATTTTGGGGGTTGGGGGTTGGGGGTTGGGGGCAGGTTCCCACTGAAGAGCTGAGGCTGGTCTACAGTGCTTTACGTAGGTACCTCTGGCCTCAAACCTATGAGACCCTGAGTGCTGGGACTGCTGTGCCGTGTGCTATAATCATAGCTACATTCAGGGGTCCTAGGGGATTACTCCACGGATCAAATAGAACAGAAAGGAGGGGGCATTTATTTTGCCTTTCCAAACATGAAGTGTAGATAATTATTTACAGGAGAATCATAGCCAATGCACTAGTATCGGATAATGAAGAGGTCAGTTCAGCACGTTTAGAAAATTCCACCAGACCCCTCCCCTCCTGGAAGAGAAAGGTCATGGAGCACATAGGCACCCCTCCCCTCCTGAAGGGAGAGGCCAATTACATTCCTCAGGGGGGTATTGGGGGTGGAACATCAACCGTAGGCCACATGTAGGTGGGGGAGGTCCAGAGGACATGGACACATTCTACAGGGCGGACCTACAGACAAGAGAAGTCCTTGCCACCTCACTCCCTAAAGACCACCAATCAGTTTAAAAGCCACACTGTTTTCTAAGGGTCCACTGGAGACCTCATACAGTGGACCCTTAGAGAATGTGGTTGTCATCTTTGGGTTATCTCATCAGACATACTTAAGGGAGGATGGCAAGACCAGAGCACAAGAACAGACAGACAGACAGACCCATTCCTTAGTATAACCATTTATTTAAAAGCAATAATTCAGATTGCATATGAGCTAATAGCTGGGCTTTTAATAGCTGATTTATCTTCAAATTAATATAATTTTGGTGGTTTGTTCTTTCTAAACATCTTTGTTTCACTAGTCTTCAGTTTTGTGCATTAACTTTTTAAAGAAATTTGGTAAAGATCTTTGTTTTTCAAGCATCTTTGTAAAACTGAACTTTCTGTAACTTCAGAGGCTTTCCATTTCCTTCCCATTGTCTTCGGAGGAAAGTATCTTTTGAGCTTCATTAAATGTACTGCTTATATTCTGGATAATTCCATATTTGATCTTGTCTAGGTTGCACAAGAATTCTTCCTGTCAATGTACTCATAGAAAGTGATCATATTTATGTGAGTAAATTCAGGGGATTTGGGGAAAAGCTTACATGAGCTTTAGTGAAAAATCATTATGTATGTTTTCTTTATATCATAAGATTCTAAGAAAAATTACCAAGTGAAAGGAAAAAGACAATAGTGAATTTGTATAAAACATCCAAATAAAAGGTTAAAAATATGTTAATGATAAAAAAAAGTCACACTGTTCTGCCAATCACATTATTCCTAATGGCTGCTGCTCTGAAAACTGTATTAAAAACTCACCGAACAGGGGTTGCTGCCTCTCCTTCGGGTGCAGGGCAGTCTCAGCATGCTGGGACAATAAATTCCTCTTGCTTTTGCATTGGTCCCTGGCTCTGAGTTGTTCACTTGGGGGTCCTCAGTAAGCTAAGGCTCGTTAGAGTCTCACAATACCACAGCTCCAAGCAAAGCTACCACTCTTGCGGTGACTACTGGTATCTGCTCAAACCATGTGGTGAAATGCCAGAGGGAACCTTACAGTAGACACACCAGGATCAGTGTTAACATCACTAAGTCAGGCACTGATTTATTTTGTGCCTCTAAAGAGCCCTGTCTTAGGGTTTTACTGCTGTAAACAGACACCATGACCAAGGCAAGTCTTATAAAAAACAACATTTAATTGGGGCTGGCTTACAGGCTCAGAGGTCCAGTCCAATATCATCAAGGCGGGGCTATGGCAGTATCCAGGCAGGCATGGCGCAGGCAGAGCTGAGAGTTCTACATCTTCATCCAAAGGCTGCTAGTGGAAGACTCACTTCCAGGCAACTAGGGTGAGGATCTTATATCCACACCCACAGTGATACACCTACTCCAACCAGGTCACACCTATTCCAACAAGACCACACCTCCAAATGGTGCCACTCCCTGGTCCAAGAATATACAAACCATCACAAGCCCAAAGCAGCTCACAGCACCACATACAAAGTATTTCCCAGAACAGAGCCCCAGGCCCTGCTCTTGAGTGGAGCTTCAGGCTTATCCCTTGCTGTGGCTCTTTGTTTGCTACCTCCAAGACTCGGGTGGAAGCCACTGAAGGCCACTGGGAAGATGGGCTCAAGGGAGGTGGCTGGATTAAAGTTATTAGAAAGGGACTTCCATGAATGAATCCCAGTGGCTTTATAGAAGATGGGCCAGAGGGCACTCATACAAACACACACACACACACACACACACACACACACAAAATACACACATATGCACAAAATGTGTGCACATGCAACATACACATACTTTCATAATACACATTCACACACACACAACCTTTAATGCCCTAGGTCACTCTGGTACAGTCAGCCTGTCTTAGTCAAGGTTTCTATTCCTGCAC
>NC_034591.1:20277685-20282036 GCF_900095145.1 Mus pahari
ACAAGGGGCCCTCCCCCCTTGATCACTAATTGAGAAAATGCCTTACAGCTGGATCTCATGGAGGCATTTCCCCAACTAAAGCTCCTTTCTCTGTGATAATTCCAGCTGTGTCAAGTTGACACAAAGCTATCCAGTACACAGCCACAAGGCTATCAATTGTGAGCGCTGAACCTTTGAATAGAACCACAAACGTAAGCAAACCTCTCTCTTTAATAATGTACCCAGCCAGTGGCACTATTTTATTAGTGACAGCAAATTAAGTAAGAGAGAGAATTCGTGCCAAGGAGTAGGGTTGCCACTCTAACAGTATCTTCAAACCTGAAGTGGCTGTCCTCCCCACCCTGTGTGTGGGAAGGCCCCTCTGCATGCAGCACAGGCTCATTACCTAAACCCATCTTGGACTGGAGCTCCTTGTTCTCTGATGCAGTGTTCCAACCCATAGCGCTGACAGGGGAGCTCAGTGGTGTCTGCAGGAATCTAGTCTTACAGGGGCACACAGGAAAGAGTTCGAGGCTGTGGTGGTACCCACCATGGTTTTACGAGGACATCTTACTGTGGTGTTAGAGCCTGTGAGGAGCCGAGACAGAGAGAGAAAGAGAGAGAGAGAGAAAACATTGGCATAACAGCCATGAGGATCCACAGAGCTGCAGGAGCCTGGCTTCACAAGATAACATACTTATCCACTGCTTCAGAGAAAGTAGGGCTGGGGACTTTTAAGATTCCCAGTTGGAGGGCTGGAGAGATGGCTCAGAGGTTAAGTGCACTGACTGTTCTTCCAGAGGAAGAATTTGAGTTCAATTCCTAGACACCACATGGTAGCTCACAACCATCTGTAATGAGATCTGATGCCCTCTTCTGGTGTGTCTGAAGACAGCAACAGTGCACTCATCATATATATCAAATAAATAAATGAAATCTTCTTTAAAAAGTTAAAAAAAAAATTCCAGTCTGTCACGCTGGGTTTTAGTCTTGCTCAGGACTGACTACTTCTGCCGGCTTTAGTTTTCTCTCTGCCACAGGAATGCTTGTCCTCTCAGTCCACCACTGCACGGTGGAAGAAGAGAGCTTGGTTTCAGTTTTGTGAGAAGTCTCAGCTGGGAAGAACCCATCTTAATGCTCCGAGGACACGTTGGACTTGGATTTTGAGTGACGTGGAAGGAGTTGGGACGTGGTGACCATGGAATGCTTCCTGCTCTGTGAGGCGAGCATGGGCCTTCTGGGAGGAAGAGGCTGTGGTTTCACTTTGTCCATGAAGAGCTCAAGTTTGGGGAGCTTGGTCCTCAGTGAGGGGAACTGGGAGAGGGTGGGGTCTTTTAAGAGGTGGGCCCCGTGGGATGCTTTCAGATTGTTGGGATGTTGTCCCTGGAAATGATTAAGTAGCTCCCTTGCAATCTGTAGCTTACAAATGGATTCCTAGTTCGTATGAGAGTTGTCCTAGGAAGAGCAAGACTGGCCCTGGCCCTTCTTCACTGTGGCTTTCTGTCTGGCCATAGGATCACTTCCTCTTGTATGTGCTTTCCTGTAATGTCATCTCCCATGGGATGACACAGCAGGGAGTCCCTGTCAAAGCTAGTGTTTGTCACTTGTCTTTGGGTTTCTATTCCTTTGCTTTTTTTTTTTTTTTTTTTTTATAGAAAAATTTTAATTTTTATCTTTAAACTATAGACTATACATGATTTGCAAAGGAGACTGTACCAAACAATGATCAAAGAAGAATCATCCATTCTAGGCCTTTTCTTTTGTCTGGTCACTCAGAAATATAATGTTATCAGCTATTATTGTTGTTGCTTGCCGCCTCACATTGTTTTTATCCATGTACTCGCCATAGTCCACTTTCCCTTCCACAAATATACGAGCCCCCTTTTTCACATACTGATACGCCACATCTCTGAGGCCTGGTCGAAACACTGATATTCTGTGCCACGTTGTCTTCTGACTGACATCACCCATTTGGTATACTTCACTATCCCCTGATCGCCACATCTCATTTGTTGCTAGAGAAAATATCGTGACTGGGTTTTTTCCTTCCACCTGTCTCATGACCGGGTCCTGACCTACTCGCCCAAGTAACTGAACACGATTCAGAGATCGTTCAAGAACCAAACTGCTGGCTACTTCAGACTCATGCCTTACAAACTGACGAAATACCTGTAACACAGGTCTTCGGAACATGGCTTCTGTTTTTCTTACAACCTAATCTTTAGGCTTTTCCGGACGCGCCAAGCCCGACCGCCAGCGCATGCTGGCACACACACACACACACACACACACACACACACACACACACACACACACCAATCAGGACCAAGAAGCAAGTTGGGGAGGAAAGGATTTATTCAGCTTACACTTCCACATTGCTGTTCATCACCAAAGGAAGTCAGGACTGGAACTCAAGCAGGTCAGGAAGGAGGAGCTGATGCAGAGGCCATGGAGGGATGTTCCTTACTGGCTTGCTTCCCCTGGCTTGCTCAGCCTGCTCTCTTATAGAACCTAGGACTACCAGCCAAGGGATGGCACCCCCGACAAGGGGCCCTTCCCCCTTGATCACTAATTGAGAAAATGCCTTACAGCTGGATCTCATGGAGGCATTTCCCCAACTGAAGCTCCTTTCTCTGTGAAAACTCTAGCCCGTGTCAAGTTGACACACAAAACCAGCCAGTACAGCACTGTTAGGCTCCAAGACCAGAAGCTAAACAAACACAAACCTGTGTTTTTAATGTCGCCCAGCCTCAGGTGGTGACAGTCCATCTTATTCAAATATGAAGATGGAGGAAAACACAAAGGAAGACTGTGTAGCTAGACTCCAATAGAACGGTGTGAGCTAGACTCCAACAGAACGGTGTGAGCTAGACTCCAANAGAACGGTGTGAGCTAGACTCCAACAGAACGGTGTGAGCTAGACTCCAACAGAACGGCCATTTTTTCACACAGACTAAAACGAGCAGGAGCCTGCTTAGATCCTGATGCAAACCGACAAAAGTAGGATGAGTGTAGCACAGGTACTGTGGTTAGACTTAAAAATATCCTGAACCACATGCACTAAAAAGAACTTCTAAGTAAAATAGCATTGTCTAGGATTTGTGTGGACACTTTCAAGGCAGAGGAGTGTGCAGTGGCTCTGAGAGCAAAGACATCCGCTGCTCGACAGCTTGGGACTGACTCCCAACCACCACACAGTAGAAAGACACCCGGCCTTCAAGTTGTTCTCTGACCTCTGTAAGCATATACCTCTCACCACACACCCCACACATGTGCTCTCACCACACACACCACACATGTGCTGGGGCATGTATACCCCTCATGCATGCCAAATAAAATAAGGACATATATGCTGGAGATTTGAAAGGCTCAGTGGGCAGTGCTTGCCATGTCTGTGTGACCACTGGTTTTCACCCCCACCCCAGAACCCACAAAAGTGCCAGGTTGGCATGGCAGCCTGCCTGTGACTCCATCGATGGCTCAGAAGTTGGACACAGGATCCCAGGAGCAAGGCGGCTGGCTAGAGTAAGTATGCCATTGAGCTCAGGGTTCAAGTGAGAGACGCTGCCTCCAGGAGTGACATGAAAGAGCTACTGAAATAAAAAATGTTAAGATCTTTCACTAAAACAACAACAACAACAACAACCTACAGCAGGTAAGTTGGAGGTGTCAGCGGTAGAACGGCTGTCTGGCATTTACAAGGTCCTGGGTTCACTCTTTGGCTGGGGTGGGGAAAGGAAGACGGGCTGAGTGAATAGTTTCTTTCGTAAGACTGAGGACCTGAGTTCAAATCCCCAACATTCATATAAAAACCAGGCATGGGGCTAGGTAAGGTGGTGAACTCTTTTAATCCAGTGCTGTGGAGGAAGAGGCAGGTGACCTCTGAGTTCCGTGTCACCCTGGTGACCTCTGAGTTCCGTGTCACCCTGGTGACCTCTGAGTTCATGTCACCCTGGTGATCTCTGAGTTCAAGGCCTACATAGAGAGTTCCAGGCCAGCCAAGGACACACTGAGAGACCGTGTCTCAAACAAACAAAACAACAAACCAAAAAATCTAAAACCTAGCCTGGCAGTGGTGGCACACACCTGTAATCCCAGCACTTGGGAGGCAGAGGTAGGGATCTCTGTGAGTTCGCAGGTCAGCCTGGTCTACAGAGCGAGTTCCAGGGAAGCCAGAGTTACATGGTGAAACCCTGTCTCAAAAATTCAACAACAACAATAATACAAAACCTAAACAACTAGGCATAGAAGTAAGCACCTGTAACCCCAGCACGCAGGTGGAAATAGGTGCACTAGGGCGCACTGGCCCGCCAGCTTCTGGCTCCTTAGGAGACCCTGTCACAAAAAAAAAAAAAAAAAAAAAAAAAAAAAA
>NC_034591.1:20282061-20289283 GCF_900095145.1 Mus pahari
CACACACACACACACACACACACACACACACACACACACACACACACGGGAGATGGGAGGAAGAGAATGTGGAGAATGAGATAATAACTCATTGTAACTATTGCGGTTATTTGAAGTTTTGAGAATCTCTGTCATGTAACTTTTCCCTAATCTTCTTTTGGTTTTCTGTGAAGTGTTCCCTATCTGGGGGTGGGGGTGGGTGGGTGGCAGGGTGGTGCATGTCTCTTTTCATCATGGAGAGTCACATACTTGGAGGAATTCTGTTAGGTCAAGTCTAGGGGAGGCCTGGGAAGCTGGGGGTTAACTTCTTATCCCTGGGAGCTGGGCTTCCCACAGCTGCCAGCAATTAGGCTAGCTGGCAGCCTCCTAGGAAAATCTTGCTGCCTGATTAGGACTAATTGCTAGCCAGCATCTAAGTCCCCAATCGATAGAGATGGAAATCCATTAGGGAAAGCCTGGGCAGGCAGTGAGGCTGCCTCCTGAGTGTGTGTGGAGGATTCATGCACCAGTTAACTAGGCCCCTACAAGGCAGGATTCCAGCTGCACCCACCCTGCCAGCTTTGCCGGAAACTAAACTGTGAAACACTCTCAAGGTTCCTCTTTCATCATCCCGATTAGGGTTTGTATAAAGAAGGCTTTTTCTGCCCCCAAATGACACAGTGACCTGCCTTCCCTTAGCCCACTTCATTTAACATTTTATGTGTTTATTTTTGGTATTTTGTCATATGTCTGTGCAGAGGCCAAAAGAGGGCATCGGACTCCCTGGGACTGGAGTTACAGACAGTTGTGAGCCACCATGTGGGTGCTGGAAACGACCCGGGTCCTCTGGAAGAGTAGACAGTGCCCTTAACTGCTGAGCCATCTCTCCAGCTCCTGACCCTGTACAGAGTCTTTGTCTTTAAACTTGCAGTAATCCTTTTGCCTCAGCTCCTGAGTACCACACCCCGCCCCCTCCTGAGACAGGCCCTGTGGAGCCCAGGCTGGCCTTGAACTCCTGGTCTTCCTGTCCCAGCCTATATGCTAGAGTTCCAGGTGTGCACCACTACATCCAGCCTCAAACCTTGTTAAAAAATGTTTGTTAATGTGTAGTTCCCCAAGTTATACTGTCCAATTTGGACTTGCGATGCCCTGAAGGTGTTGCAGGGACCTCCTTGGACTCCCTGGAGGGCTGTCACCTGGTTGTGTCTGGAAGGCATGGGAGAGAGTTCCTACCCATCCTGTCACCTTCTGGCTGAACTGGACTGAGGATGTGCAAACAAGTGGAAGCAAATGACTCAAGAATCAGTGACAAACCTCAGGAAGCCCTCAGGAGAAAAACTTGCCAGCAACTCAATCCTTCCTCCTTCCAGCTGTAGTTGGAATATTAAAGACCCCCCCCCACCAGGGTGTTTGAAATGCCTGCTTCTAGCCTGTGCCACTGTTTTGGGGGGTGGGGGGAGGGTGCTTTTAGAACTTTGAGAAGGTAGAGCCTGTCACATAAAACAACAGCAGCAAGAACAACAGTACAAAACCTAAACAACTAGGCATAGAAGTAAGCGCCTGTAACCCCAGCACACAGGTAGAACCAGATGTGCCAGAGGCTAAGTGCTGGGCAGGGGATTTCCGGGCTGCTTCGCCAGTGCCAGTGCTGCGCGGTGCCTGCACTGTGCCTTCCTCACTCTGGTGGATGGGATTCCCTTTACCCACGAGCCACAGTACGCTTTCCTCTTGTCAGCTGCTTCTTCAAGCCACTGGCCAAGTCTAGAAGCCAGCATTGGTCTTTTCACCCTGCTACTTCCAACATTTCTCTTCTCATCTGCTTCCAACGTGAATTTCCTGCCAAAGAGGTGTAACTCCATTCACGTCCCCAGCGGAACCCTAGGTCTGGCGGATCAGCAATGGTGGGTGGGGCCGGTACCTGAAAGGTAATTGTTCCTTCTTTATCTGTGCTGTGGCGATAAACAGAGACTCAAAGCTGACAGTTTATAGCCCATCCTGGAGGGAAGTCAAGGCAGGAGCTCATGGAGAGGCCATAGGGGAGGACTGGCTTGCCTTCTATGGCTTGCTCAGCCTGCTTTCATACACAAACCGAGACCACCAGCCCAGGGGTGGGTCCACACACAGTGGGTGGGTCCTCCACACCAATCATGAAAATGCCATGCACACTTGTCCACAGGCCAATGTGGTAGAGACATTTCCTCAACTAGGCTCCCTCTTCTCAGATGACCCCAGCTTGTGTCAAGCTGACAGACAATCCAGGACAGAAGCCAAGGCAGGAGCCTGGAGGCAGGAACCTGGACGCAGAGAGCATGCAGGGACTCTGCTTACTGGCTTGTTCTCCCTGCTTGCTCAGCTACTCTTCTCATCCAGAGCAGGCCTACCGAGCCCCGCCCCTCAGAGAGCAATTAAGAAAATGTCCTACAGACATGCGCACAGGTCTTATGGAGGTGCGCGCTCTGCCAGGCCTTCCTTTCCCTTCCCTTCCCTTCCCGCGAGGGTCTAGGCTTGTGTAAAGTTGAGGAAAGCCAAGCGGGTGGCACAGGAAGTTTCCTAGTTAGGACTTGGTTAGACTTACTATGTCTGCTCTTGCGCTTCAGTTTCAACACAGTGTGGGTGAATTCTGAACACCCAGAACCTCAGAGTTCAGAAACCATGGACCTCGCTTTAGAGGAAGCCCCTGCATCTCAGAGCTCTGGCAGTGAGGCAGGGTAACTCAGGGGACTGAAAGACTCCCAGCCTTTCACTCTCCTTGGTGGGGCACACTCCCCGACTATTTCTTTGCTCAGCACTGATTCCAGTTTCCTTATCAAGTCTTGTAGTTTTATCTAATGAACACAGAATCTTCTTAAAAGCCATGGTTTCAGGCTAGAATGATGGCTTGGTGGTTAGGAGCACTTGTTGCTGGGGCAGAGGGCCAAAGTTCCATTTCGAGCATCCACATTGTGGCTCACAACCATCCTTAACTCTAGTTCCAGGGAATCTGACAATCTCTTCTCTCACCAGGCACAAACATGGCATATGCATATACACACATGCAGGTAGAGCACATACAAAAAGAAATGAAAACAACAACCAAAAGCCATGCTTTCTTTTGCAGTGAATAGGATTCTAGATTTGAAAATGTTCCACCTACCCTGTGAGGTCAAGTGACACCAGACTGAAGTACTGATGGTAAACAATATTACAATAGGGACCATCAGGGGACAGCTCAGTGAATAAAGGCACTTGCTGTGCAAGTGTGGGACCTGAGTTCTAATCTTCAGCGTCCACAGAGAAGCCGAGGGAAGAGCATTTGCAATCCCAGTGCTGATGTGGGGAGATGGGAGTCTGGAGAAGGGGGTTCCTCAGAAGATCTGGGGCCGGCTTGCAAACAACCTATCTCAAACAAGATGGAAGGTTGTCCTTGGATATGCACACAAGTGCTATGGCATGTATGTTGCCACGTTCACACAGGAATGCACACTTACAGACACACAAACACATCACGTACACATGCTCCTCTCTTTCTCACCATGTATACACATGTACACACACCATCGATATACATGTACGTACATACACACCATGTACACACATACACAGGTCCTTGAGATGCTGAGGCAGGATGATCGCCACAAATCTGAGGCAAGACTGGGCCACACAGTAATTTTCAGGCCAGCCTGGACTATAGTGTAAAACCTTGTATTAAAAAAATTGGTTGGGGCCAAGGATGTAGAGGACCTGAATTCAGATCCTAGAACTCTTATTAAAAAGCTGGGCATGGTAGTGTGCGATTATAATTCTAGCACTGGAGGTAGAGATAGAGGACGGCTCTCTAGCCAGAGCCCAGCCTAAATAGTGAGCCCAAGGGAGAGACCCTGCTTTTCTCTTAGGGAAAATATACAACAAATGAGCCCTTGCCTCCACCACACACAGGTGCACCTCACCACAGGAACACACACACACACACACACACAGAGAGAGAGAGAGAGAGAGAGAGAGAGAGAGAAAGGAGAGGAGAGCTGTGCTGGACATGCTTAGAGGACTCCATTCTTCCTACCTAGAGGGCAACTTCAAAACTCAACATTTTAAATCCTGGCACAACACTCCTCAATGTTTAACGGAAGACAAGTGTTACAAAAATTCCTTTCCAGGTCCCCCATACCTCCCCAGCATTCATTCTGGGCAGCCAATGACTTCACTGGGCTTCCTAAGGAAGCACAGGTGAAGGGTTATTCCTGGGTGCCTGTGGGTCACACTGCAGTCTTTACCCAGTGGGGCTGAGGGCTTCCCCACGGCACCGACAGAGGCCCCTGTGCTGGTCTTTCCAGCCTATACACTCTAACCCTTTCCTGAGGCCAATTTGTGTTTTCTTGATTGAGACAGGGTCTTATCACGTAGTAGTGCATGATGGCTTGGCACTAACTATGTAGACCAGGCTTGCCTCAAGCTCAGAGATCTGCCTGCTTCTGTCTCCGGAACACTGTGATGAAAGGTGCGCACCACCCTACCTAGCCTTATGATGTGGCTTTTCAACATCTGAGAGAACACTGCCTACTTCATGTGGCCAAGTGTTCTCCATAACATCGTGTGTTTAGGTTTAGCTCTCACATGTGGGATCTGAATTGCCTTCACATTTGCAAACTTCAGAAAGGAGAATGTTTCTTGCTGCAGAAATGCAGTGAAGTCTTCCAGAGGTCCCGGGAACCCTTGTCTGTGAAGTGAGGCTAAAAACTGATGCTTACTGGTTTGACAAGTTTCTTTTTTATTTTTAATTATGGATGAGCAAGTGTGATATGTATGCACATGTGCAGGTGCTGGCAGAGGCCAGAAGAGAGCGTTGGAGCTCCTGGAGCTGGAGTTATGGGTGGCCATGATGAGCCTTCCAAACTTGGGTCCTCTGCAAGAGCAGAGAGTCTCCAGCCCCTTGTTTGACTCGTTTTAAATGAGGTGAGTTTGTTTCTGCAGAGAACCTAAGAATCCCCTTTCTAATGGTGATCTGCTTGTCCATTACAAAACCTTATTATTCTAAAGGAAGGTGGCTGAGTCCTATTTTGTGTGGTAAAATAGCCGCTCTGTGGGCTAGTACAGAAATCTCTAGAATCGATCATGGAGCAGCCTCAGAGTCTGGGGCACCACATTCCCCGTGGAATCTTTAGGAGCCATCAGACTAATTCCGGAGCACCATCTTAGGAGCCTGGAAGAAAGGCAGAGTCCCAGGTCCTGGGTGTGAAGCTAAGTCGTGTGCCTTTGAGTAGGAACTCCGGCTCATCTGCATGGCCACTGAGCTCAGGACTACTGCTGCAAGACATCAAGACCTGAACCCCAAGTGCCCAAGTGGTCATGAGTACTTTGTCCTAGGAAGTATTTGGGTCGGGATTTATGGTCACATAGCAAAGCAATCCCTTCTGGTCTGTGTTAGGTCATAGTGACTTTAACTACCCATTCAAGAGCTATTTAGTATATTCTTCTGAGCCAGGTTCCAAGACGCGTGTTACATATACAAAGATGTGTATTTTACCCTTAGTTTCTATAACTGGGAGACAGGCTAGCCTGGAGAGAGAAAGTGATCCCAGATATCGTGTTGGCCTTGTCCTTCAGTGCTGAAGTTCCGCAGTGTGCCGCCCACCACGCACCACCATGCCAGCTTCCCTGGAGGATAGAACTCAGGGCCCCCAGCACACCGGGCAAGTGCTCCAGCACTGAGTCATAGCCCCGGCCTCTAATACTTTAATTTAATAGATCTTATTAGATTTTAGCATGAAGAGTAGGACATGTTGCTTTAATAAGCCTCTCACTCACCCAAATGTGAAATGCATGTTCTCATACGAAACCAGGTTTGTTCTTTCTCTCCGCACCCTGCTCTTCATTAGATGAGTCCAATTTAAGTGGCACATTGAACATTTAGAATAGTTCCAGAAGTGCTCTGCTAAACACATGCAGCTACAAAGCTGAGCACAACATTGTGGGGGTGGGGGGGTGGAGAGGGAAAAACAACAATCGTGGGTGTGGACAGCTGACAACTGCAGTTTGCGCATGCGCTTGCCCCTCCCCACCTTGTGATCTCAGGACAAGCGAACAGTGTCGCTGGTCAGAAACAATCTGTTTCCCAACTCTGCAGCCAACAGCCACGAATGACTGAAAGCCTCCTATGCAACAGCAACGAACTCGGTGGAAGCTATAAAAGCATAGGATTGAAAACTAGTTCTCGGGGAACTAACCGGGAGGTTGGCCAAGAGAGTACACAAGTCTCAAATGGAGGATACTGTTAAGTTTGCAGGGTTAGCTCTGGCCAAGGAGGACTAGAGAGGCCTCAAAGGACATGGAGGATTTGAACCAGGCCATTTATTTAGTTTTGCTTATTGAGTAGGGTCTCAGATAGCTGAGGCTGGCCTTGAACTTGTTGTGTACCCGAGGACTACGCTGAGTACCAGGTCCTCATGCCTCTCCCTCTCAAGTGCTGAGATTCAGCCTTGAACAGCTCAATAGACTAAGTTAAATAAAATCACAGAACCCATGATTTTCAGTCCTGAGGGAGATAGTCTTCCTCAAGGTGGCTCTCATGGTCGCTCCCTTAAAGAAATGTTTTCTTGTGAGTTTGGGGTATCTGGGATTTGGGTCTGAGGTCTAGATCTGTCACTGTCCCACTCAGGCATTAGCCACCATGTAAAGAAAGCCATCCACGCTTGGACGCTAAGCTGGTGAAGGCATGGGAGGAGCTTTCTCTGCTTACTTGGGGAGGTGCTAGTGAATGAGCTTCATTGGCTCACTCAGGGACCTTCCCTCACAGTTTTGGCCAGGAGGAATGCTAGCTGAAAATGACGTGGAGGTGTGCTGACCGCTCCCCATATCGTCCTGGTTCATCATGCCCTCTGCGGTGTGCTCTTCCCATAGAGGGAGGGCCTAATCAACGCCGCTGGCAGACGGATTATCTAAAACTATCAAGCAAAGCTCTCTGGCCCATCCTTTTCTAGATTGCCAACAGAATAACTACCCAATAGTGAAAGAGGAAAAATAAAGAGGTAGAGATTTAGGAACAGCTGGCTTAGGCATAGTTGTAACAGTAGATCTAGGAACAGCTGGCTTAGGCATAGTTGTAACAGCAGATTTAGGAACAGCTGGGTTAGGCATAGTTGTAACAGCAGATTTAGGAACAGCTGGCTTAGGCATAGTTGTAACAGTAGATTTAGGAACAGCTGGGTTAGGCATAGTTGTAACAGCAGATTTAGGAACAGCTGGCTTAGGCATAGTTGTAACAGCAGAT
>NC_034591.1:20289533-20298506 GCF_900095145.1 Mus pahari
CAGCTGGCTTAGGCATAGTTGTAACAGTAGATTTAGGAACAGCTGGCTTAGGCATAGTTGTAACAGTAGATTTAGGAACAGCTGGCTTAGGCATAATTGTAACAGTAGCATGTTTTGCTCCTGCTTAGCAGCAACCTGACTTGGAAGCAAAAGTCGAAGTAAGGGTAAAAGAATAGGTTTGTGGGGGTTTTCCTATGTATGTATGTATGTATGTATGTATGTATTTGAGATAGGGTCTTACTATGAAGCCTTGGCTGTCTTGNAACTGGGCTATACCATGGCTGACCTCAAACTAATAGGGATCTGGCTTCCTCCGCCTCCTGATTGCTGGGATTAAAAGCATGTGTCACCATGCCCAGCTAATTATTTATTTTCAATTTTATGTGTATGGGTGTTTTGCCTGCATGCATGTCTGTCATCACATGAACGCAGTGCCCAGAGGCCAGAAGAGAGTTTTGGATCCCCAGAACTGGAGTTATAGATGGCTACAGACCATCTGTGATTTTGAGAATTGAATCCAGGTCTTTTGTTAGAGCAAGTACTATTAACCACTACGGCAACTCTCCCACCTGTGAACATACTTTAAGATTTTTTTTATATTATATATTTAGTGTGTATGTGTAGGTGTGACCTACCATCCATGGGTGGCAGTCAGAGTGACGGAGTTGGGCCCTGAGGATCAGACTCGGGGAATCAGGCTTGGCTGTTAAACCATCTTGCAGGTCCAACATTTAATACAAGAAAATCTGCATGCAAATCCAAGCGCTCACATGGGGACACGGGAAAAGTTGACTGGGTCAGGCTGGAGTTAGGGGAAGCCAGCAACAGCTCTTTGGAGAAAGGGACATGCCAGTTGGGTCTAAGGACTGTATACAGGTCTGACTGAAAATCACCCTTAAGAGAATGACTGCAAATAGATGAAGGACTGATGTCAGATATTTTTCTCAAAATGATTCTATTTAGGTAGAAAAATGCATGCTAAATTATAAGATGTGACAGACTGAGGTGTTCCGTTTGTTTTTTATTACTTTATTTTTTATTTACCACTGAGATTCACATAACCTAGGTTGGCCTGGCTTGCTCTCCTCGCTTCTGCCTCCAGAGTGTGGGGGTTCAGGAGTGTGGGGGTGCAGGTGTGTGTGTGGGTGCAGGTGTGTGTGGGTGCAGATGTGTGGGGGTGCAGGTGTGTGTGGGTGCAGGTGTGTGGGTGCAGGTGTGTGTAGGTGCAGGTGTGTGGGGGTGCAGGTGTGTGGGAGTGCAGGTGTGGGGGTGCAGGTGTGTGTGTGGGTACAGGTGTGTGTGGGTACAGGAGTGTGGGGTTGCAGGTGTGGGGGTGTAGGTGTATGGGGTGGCAGGATGTGGGGGTGCAGGTGTGTGGGGTTGCAGGTGCATGGGGTGCAGATGTGTGTGGGTGCAGGTGTGTGGGGTTGCAGGTGTGTGGGGGTGCAGATGTATGGGGTTACAGATGTGTGTAGGTTCAGGTGTGTGGGGGTGCTGGTGTGTGTGTTCAGGTGTAGTGGGTGCAGGTGTGTGTGGGTGCAGGAGTGTGGGGGTGCAGGAGTGTGGGGATGCAGGAGTGTGGGGGTGCAGGTGTGTGTGGGTACAGGTGTGTGTGGGTGCAGGTGTGGGGAGTGCAGGTGTGTGTGTGTTCAGGTGTGTGGGGGTGCAGGAGTGTGGGGGTGCAGGAGTGTGGGTTTGCAGGTGTGTGCTGCTTGCTAAACTTGCTTTATGCTGTGTTGGAGATTGAATTCAAGGCCTAGGGCAAGCTAGGTATTCAGTCTACCAACTCAGCAGCTTTGTCACCAACTCAGCAGTTTTGTCTTAGAATTTTATTGCTGTAAAGAGACACCATGACCAAGGCAACTCTTTTGTTTTTGTTTTTGTTTTTTTGAGACAGGGTTTCTCTATGTAGCCCTGGCTGTCCTCAGACTCAGAAATCCGCCTGCCTCTGCCTCCCGAGTGCTGGGATTAAAGTCGTGCGCCACCAAGCCCAGCTCCAAGGCAACTCTTATAAAGGAAAACATTTAACTGGGGCGGACTTACAGTTTCAGGGATTCAGTCCATTGTCATCATGGTGGGAAGCATGGCAGCCTGCAGGCAGACACGGTGCTGGAGAAGGAGCTGAGAGTTCTACATCTCGATCTGCAGGCAGCAAGAAGGGAGGAACTAGACACTGGGACCAGCTTGAGCATCTGAGACCCATCCCAAGTGGCATACTTCCTCCATAAGGCCACACCCACTCCAACAAGGCCACACCTCCCAATAGTGCCACTCTCTACTAGTTTATGGGGGCCATTTTCTTTCAAGCTACCACAAACTTGATATAACATTTTAGAAATTACTTATTAACATATGTGGTGTGTGTGTGTGTGTGTGTGTGTGTGTGTGTGTGTGTATGTGTGTGTGTGTGTGTGTCCTTCTGTGTGTGGACTCTCAGGTTGTTTCCATCTTTAACACTGATATACTTCCAGGCTAGTACACAGCTCCCTGCAACATTAACTAGCACAGAGAAGTTAGCCTTCCTACACCAGACAGCTAGTGTCCTGGCAGACTACGACAGGGCTAGACTTGACCTATTGTTTTGTCCTCTTATGAGAGATTCTGGAAACAGCCAGTGAAATAATTGTTTTAAATGAGTCTAAAAGAGTTATTTTTAATTCTGTGGCTGTGTGTGGATTGGTATGTGTGTGTGTGGGGGGGGGGGCTGTGGAGGGCAGAGGCATGAAACCCCCTAGGGCTGGAGTAGGCTGTGAGCTGCCTGTGTGGGTGCTAAAGACTGAGCGTGGGCGTCTGTGAGAGCATGTTCACTCTCTCCAACACTCTCAAAATGGCTTAAACCACTATAATGCTTAAGAAAACCAGAAAGAAGATATAACAATAGCGTTAATATCATTTAAATTTTTCTTTGTTCTTTAAAATGCCTGCAGTTAACATTCATTAACAGAGTATAATGCACAATTATTTACAAGTTGGAAAAAACTGGTCTTGGTTTGATCATTTAAGGCAAGGGGTCATTGTGTAGCCCGGTCTCGAGACCGGGACTTTGTATCACCCCCTTATCTTCCCTCCCAAGTACTGAGATTACAGGCATATGGTGCTGTACCTGACTAAAATGAGCTTAAGTAGCAGTAACAGTTCTGGGAATTTAATCTAAGGAGTTAAACATAGTTGTATGAAGAAATGTTTACATATGAGTTGTCCTGATCCATGTCATCCAGAAAAACAACACGAGACCCTTCCATGTGAGCAATGTGTGAAGAGTGAAGTGGGGTGCCAGAGAGAAGGGAGACAGCTCTCCTGAGCCTCTACTGGGCACAACCCCTCCCGCAGAAGGCAGAGCAGCCCTGCTGGATTGGTCCCAGCCTCAAAGGCTTTCTAGAAGCTTGGCGCAAACCTCGGGACTCCCTGACTTACAAACCCAGCACCGTGTGGATGGGGCTGCCACGTCCCGTCACCAGCTTCAGATGAGTTCTAACTCCCACCCACCACGGCTAGAAAGCCTTAGTGTGCTTTGGTGGCTGAACCTGGGGACACACCCAGAAGCAGTTGTTTTTAAGCAGGGACACCTTCAGTAGTATTTGAGTTGGATCTCTGCCCTGTTTGGATGATTGTGTTATAAGTTATGGGTGGTGGTCTTTCCTATGGTCCCAGTGCTTGGCCTGCCTCTGCCCTGTCGACCACTCAAAGCTTCCTCTCCTTTCCTGGGCACTGCAGGTTTCCCTCCTCTTTCTGCTCCACCCGCTGCTCTCTGTAGACCTGGAACGCTTGCACAGGGCCCACACCGCCACCTCCATGCTGTGCTGTCGTGGGATTTCCTCCACCAAACAAATTAATCCCTCACCTTTGAATATGGCCTCACTCGAGTGCTCACATCTGGCAGAGTGCAACACCTGTGGCCTCCGGTCGAGTTCCTGGGGGAGTTCACGGTCTCCTCTACCGCCTCCTGAACTGGGAATTCAACAGCTGGCATCCTGGGCTTTCGATTCCCATCAGAACAGCCTGTTAATCTAGACTGATGGTATTCTGTTTCCTAGCCCTTGGTAAGAATCTGTCAAACTGCCCCTAAAAACCAGTTCGGAGGCCACAGCCAGGCAGTCACACCAGTGGCCTCATTTCTTGGTCCAATGTGTAAGAGTTACCTTCTCACCTCTGCGACCAAATCCCAACAAAAATCAACACAAGGGAAGAAAGTTCTATTTGGACTTACGGTTGGAAGAAATAGTCCTTCATGAAGAGTGTCAGTCAGGGGCTGGCGAGAAATGGATGCTCCTGTAACCAGCCCTCTCCCTCTTTTTGTATTTTTTATTTTTTCAATTTAGTCTGGCACGTCAGTCCATGTGCTGCCCACATCTGGGGGGAGTTCACCCCTTTCAGTTAAAACTCTCTGGAAACATCCTGATAGATACATCTAAGGTATAGCTCTGAGGTGATTCTAAATTCTTCCAAATTCTAGGATTCCAAATCTTACCAAGTTAGCAATCAAAATCAACCATTACAACTATTTTCATCAACAACCTAAATCTTTAGAATGTTTTAAGAAGTAGTGATGCAATCATAATGTTTCTGCATTTGAGACAGGGGCTCATGCATCCTAAACTGCACCTGAATTTCTTATGGAGCCCAGGATGACACTGAACTCCCGGTGTCCCTGTGTCCTTCCTCCAGTGTGCTGGGATGACAGGGGTGTAACCCATGCTTATGGAAGACTGAACCCAGGGCTTCATGCATGCTAGGCAGACGCTCTACCAACTGAGCTACATCCACCACTCAGCCTCAGAGCTTTTGAAATTAATTATTAAATACTTGGTGCTGTGAGATTATAGGGGAAAACTGTCTCAAATTTAAACTTATTTGTACACATTTGTTACAAATATGTGATTTGGCAAAAGCCAATAAAATATGATCAAAGAAGTAGTATACTAGATTAGATTAAAATTTCATGGGAAGGAATAGAAATAAAAACTAGAACTAATATAAAATTCTGACAAACACAAGCTTTACCTTCAAATTTTACTTTGTATTTCTTAATGTGGCAATATACATGTGTGTTTACTGTGTTAATCATATTAAATGTGGTAAGTACACATACATCATTGTAGACAACTTAAGAATCTTTTCATCTTGTACAGCTGGAAATACACACCCATCAAACAGTTCCTTGTCTGCCCTTCCTCCAGTCTGTGGCAATCTCCCTTCTTTTCCACTTCTAAAAGGTAGATCTTGCAGGGAATATTTCATAAATATTTTATTTTAAAATGTTAGTATGGGGCTGGAGGGATGGCTCTGTGGCAGTGCTTGCTTCATAACCACTAGACCTGGAATGTGAGTCCTAGCACCCACATCAAAAGCCTGGTCTCCCTCACACCTATAACAGCAGCTCCAAAGAGAGGCGAGACAGGAGGATTGCTGCCCATGCTGGCTCCCAGCCTGGCACAAAAAATGCAAGCCCCGGATTCAGGGAGAGACCTTGCTCAAAGCACATGTGGGGAGTGGTAGTGGAGGACCATGGTGCCTTCTGGCTTCCAGGTACACAGAGGCACAGATATACACACACGTGTGAGTGCAGAGACACAGTCACACAACAAACAAATATGCTAATATACCAGGAATTAAATAACTTGGCATAGAGTAAACTAATAATGATAAATCTGAAAAAGTCCAAGGTTTGAGTGGATGGATAATTTTCCAAATTTCTTTTAGGGAGAGTGGGAGTACGGTGGTTAAAATATGCTTGGCCTGGGGAGTGGCACTATTAGGAGTGTGGCCTTGTTGGAGGAAGTGTGTCATTGTTGGGGTGGGCTTTGAGAGAGCTTCCTCCTAGGTGCCTGGAAGGCAGTTTTCTTCTGTTTGCTTTTGGAACAAGATGTAGAACTCTCAGCTCCTCCAGAGCCATGCCTGCCTGGACACTGCCATGCTTCCTGTCATGGTGCTAATGGACTACTCTGAACCTGTAAGCCAGCTCCAATTAAATGTTGTCCTTAATAAGAGTTGCCTTGGTCATGGTGTCTCTTCACAACAATGGAAACCCTAACTAAGACAGGGTGTAATAAGAAACCTCAAAATCTTACCTCGTTTCTGCTTTACACATGGGATTAAATGATACTGTAGTGCATCAGCAAGAATCAAAGGTCTTGGTATCAGACCTGGTTGGCTGGCCTCTAACTCAAGGCAATCCTCCTACCTTAGCCTCCCACATGCTGGGATCTCAGGCACCCATCGCAGTGTCCAACTCAAGGACTGCAACTACTAATACCCAAGTGCCACTCCAACCATACCCTCCCGTGCCTACAAATTGTATACATGAGTCTTAGTCAGTGTTCTATTAGAGACCCCATGACCATGGCAGCTCTTATAAAGGAAAACACTTAACTGATGCTTGCTTAGAGTTTTAGAAGTTTAGTTTATCATTGTCAGGATGAGGAACAGGCAGGCAGGCACAGTGCTGGAGAAGTAGCTGAGAGTTCTTCATTTGGATCTGCAGGCAGCAGGAAGAGTTATATTGGGCCTGGCTGAGGCTATTGAAACCTCAAAGCCCACCTTCCAATGACACACTTCCTCCAACAAGGCCATAGCTACTCCAACAAGGCCATACCTCCTAATCCTTTTCAAGAAGTGCCACTCTCAGAAGATGAAGCATGCAAATACAGGAGCCTATGGGGGCCACTGTTTTTCAAACCACTACAACCTATACTTATATTTTCTTTTTTATTCAAAAAAATTTACTTAACATTTTATTTTGAACGTATTTTTAGACTTATTGTGCATGTGGGAATATGCAAGTGTATGTGTATGTAAGCCACAGGTAACACTGGGTATCTTCCTACATCATTTCTCCTTTATTTTTAGTCAATAATCAATTAATCAATAAATTAATGTGTATGGATATTTTGCCTGAATATTTGTCTGGACGGCACTGGATCCGTGGAACTGGGGTTATAGAGGGTTATGAGCTGCCATATGTATGCTAGCGGTTGGACCCTGACCCTCTGTAAGGACAACTATTGAGCCATCTTTCTAGCCCCTCCACTTTACTTTCAAGACAAAGTCTCTCACTAAACCTGATCTCAACATTTTGGCTAGCCTGGCTGGCCAGCAAGCCACCAGGATCTATCTATCTCCCTTCACTTCCACGGCTGGGGTACAGAGGTGTGTCACTGTGCCCAGCTTTTAAGTGGGCGCTGGGCACCAAACTCAGGCCCTTTGCTTACACAGCAAGCACTCTACCCACTGAGCCTCCTCTCCCAACCTTACTCATTTCAGTTTTCAATACTGCATTTATAACCTTAGCAGGCATACCGTGTATACTATAATTTATCTATGGTATGTTAGATTTTTGTACAATGGATTCAAATAGATAAGCCTTACTCGATAATATAACTGCTGTTTTAAGTAAGATAAACTATATCACCCATAAGTGACACTAATAAGGACTTACAGAGGGAAGGAGACTTTAGAGGTCATCTAGTCAAAAGAATGGAGAAGAATAAACCAGGGCACAGCGATGACCTTCTAGTAACGCTCCAGAAATTAGGAATTATATTGTAGATGTTAAAAACACAGACTAAATAGCCTTCCACAAACATTCCTTCATCTTTCACAGGGCTCCCTTAAGAATTTCTGAAATAAATGACGGAATCCAGTAATATAAAACTCAAGTACTGTTATTTCTACATCATCCTGGATTACATGTTCATTTGCTCCTCAGAAGAAAAATCACATTTTAATTTCTTATATTTTATTTATATTAGAGTGGGCACTTTGATATTAATTCAAATATCTACCCACTAAATACAAAATGTTAATGTAATATTAAAATCAAAATTTAAATGAAAGCAAGGGAATATTACATTAAGGTTTCCATGGAAACACTTATTACACTAGCCAGCTTCTGAACTGCAATAAGGTAGTTTAGTATCAAGCTCATATCAAGTACAATTTTGAAAAGGTTCGAAGATGTATAGGTTAATGTGTGTCAGTTTGAGACTTCAGATGAAACATGATATACAGCATCAGGCTGAAGATACACAAAACATTATCCTGTATTATTAATTTAGACAAACTTACCCAGGTCAGAGGCACACTGCCCAAATTCTAAGTGATTTACTGGCTCCACAAGAAACCACAGCAGCTCCTATCACTGCTGAAACCCGGGCCTCTCATCTCCAACAGTCAGAGGCAAGCGACTTGCTTCAAGGAGAATTTCAAATCACAAATAACAAATTTTGTTACACTAGGCAAAAATATAAATTTGCCAGTTCATATAAATGAAATGTCCACAAATTGAATACGTCAGATTCATGGATGCTCCCCAAACTCTACCTTCACGATGGATGGGCCTGTTTGTCTTACAACCTTTAACTGTAGGGATTACTGTACTGACCCCCCCTTTTTAAATTTAAAAGATATAATTGGATTATCACTAAGCCATAAGTAGGGACTTAGGGAAAATATAAACAAGAGTCCATTAGTAGGAGTTAAGTAGGCAAAACAATGAGCACTGTACATGATTAGACTGATACTAGAAAAAAGGGAGTGTGGTAGTGCACTCTTGAGATCCCAGCACACAGGAAGTGAGGCAGGAGGATCAGAGGTTCCAGGTTATCCTAGTGACTCAAGGATAACCTGGACTACAAAACAAAATCCAAAACGCAGGAGATGGCTCAGGCAGCACAGTGCAGACACAGCAGGATTTGTGAGTGGGGACTGAGGGCTGGGGAAAGAAGGGCTTGGGATGACAACTAACAGGCATGGGGTTACTTTAGGAACAGGTTGGCTCAGAGTTTTAAGTGTGCCTGCTGCTCTTGCAGAGTACCTAAGTTCATTTCTCAGCAGCCACATGTTGATTCAAACACATTGTAGCTGCAGTTCTAGAGCACCTGACCCCCTCTTCTGGTCTCCATGAGAACTGCATGCACACAAATGAACACACACACACACACACACACACACACACACACACACACACACACACAC
>NC_034591.1:20299614-20306414 GCF_900095145.1 Mus pahari
CAAACTTTATATGACCCAGCACAAGGTAAGGCCTGGGCCAAGTAGTGGGAGTGGGTGGGTAGGGGAGCAGAGGTGGGGGGATGGGGTATAAGAAACTTTCGGGATAGCATTTGAAATGTAAATAAAGAAAATAAAAAAAAAGCGACAATGAAAAAAAAAAAAAAAGAAAATACTCTAAAATGAAATGCTGTATAACTTAGAACACTGAAACTATCACAGTATACTTGCTTTGTTGGTGCCAGGGACTGAGCCCAGGGCCGTATACATGTTAAGTATGCCCTACCACTGAGCTACGCTGTGATTAGTGTATTTCAAATGCATGAACTTTATGTAGGGGAAATGCATCTCTACAAGACTGTTAAAAAGTATTTTAGCTAGCATGGCAGCAGTCCCATTTATGGTTTGTTATCATTAGATTTAGGTGTTAAATAAAGATAACTTTCATGTTTGAAAACACTAAAGCTAAAACTTTATGGAAAACTTGCCAAGTTTTGTTCAGATATCAATTTATGTTAACAAACTCCAAGTTACATTTTTTTCTAGTATTTACTTTTTTAAAATTTAAATTTGTTGTTTTCAAGATGTTTCTCTGTGTAGCCCTGGCTATCCTGAAATTTGCTCTGTAGACCAGGCTGGCCTTCGGCTCAGAGATCCACCAGCCTCTGCGTTCTGAGTGCTGGGATTAAAGGCATGCACCACCACTGCCCAACTGTATTTTCTTCTTTAAAAAGGAAACTATTTTTTTTTCAGATTATAATTACATTATTTCCACATTCCCTTTTGCCCCTCTAAATCTTCCCATATACCCACCCTTGCTCTCTTTCAAATTCATGACCTCTTTTTTCATGAATTGTTGTTCCTTACACATATGTACATACAGAACCTACTCGGTCTGTCCAATGTTCCTTGCGTGTATGTTTTCAGGGATGGTGTGCTCTTCCCTAGGGAAGGCTATGCCTGCTCCAGGCGTTCCTTAGTTGTCTGCAGAGCTGAGGGCTCAGGGCTTTCCCCATCCTCTCTAGCATGTCTATGTTGTTGTTCTTGTTCAGTTTAAGCAGTCATGTTGGTAATACTTCATAGGTGTAGCTTCTGACATTACAGTCTCCCAGTAACTCCCTGATCTTCTTAGTCTTTCTTTCTACCCTTCTGAATGACCCCCAAGCCTTAGGGGTCATTGGGACTGGGCTCCACAACTCAGCATTTTGATTGGTTGTGGTTTTCTGTAATGGTGTCTGTCCATTGCAAATTGAAGTTTCCTTGATGAGGGATAAGAACTGCACTTACCTGCTTGCATAAGGACACATGTAAGTACTTAGGAATCATGCTACTTTAGTAAATAGGTATTGTAGGTTCTTCTCCAAGATCCAAGATCACTAGCCCTGGGAAGTTTGCTAGATTTCCGGGCAGTTTCTCGGTTGTTGAGTAGGTCTTCAATTCAACTAGAAAGCTGTCTGTGGTTACCACCAAGGTATGTGACACACCTCATTAATCCCAGCACTTAAGAGGCAGAGGCAAATGGGTCTCCCTGAGTTCCAGGCCAGCCAGCTTCATTGTACTGAAGGCATTCTCTTACAATATCCTATACAAACATTCTGAGGTTTATCCAGTGTTTGAGCAACCTGCAGCTGTGCTTCATCGTGGGAACACTAACACGTCTATCACTCTACTGTCGTAGTTTAGATTCATTTTTCCTTGCTGTTATAAATAGTGCTAATCAGCATATTGCTGTCTTTTCCAGTGCACAACATCCATTTCTCAAAGATAGACAGTTAAAGGGTCCATGGATTTAACTTCCATTCCTGTGGTTCTCCATCCCACCAGCCATCAATTGGGGTTCTTATTTCTGTCATCAGTGTATGTGATGACATCTTACTGAGATCTTGATATATACTTAACTTTTTATTTTATTTATGTTGTATGGGGAGGGGGCAGTGAGCATACCATAGTGAGTGTATGGAGGTTGAGACCAATTTGCTAAAACTAGTTCTCTCCTCCCACCACGTGGGTCCTAGAGATGGGACTGGTTGGTGGTTAGTGCTTTAACTGCTGCGCTGTCTTCTGAACTCTTCATTTATATTTTTAATTACTGATAACATTGAACCTTATTTTCATATTTTTAAAATTAATTTTTATTTTATGTATATTTGCTGGCATGTATGTATGTGTACATACATGTCTGATGCCCATAGAAGCCAGAGGATCCCTGGGAACTGGAGTTACAGATGGTTGTAAGCTGCCATGTAGGAGCTGGGAATCAAACCTGGGTCCTCTGCAAGAGCTACTGATGCTCTTAACTCACTGAGCTATGTATCTAGCCTCGCTAATTAGAACATTTAATGTCACTCTTTTAGCTAGCAAGTTTGTTAAATTGCCAATTCTAATCATCTCTGTACAGATAATTTTGGGTTTCCATGTACACAATCATACAATCTTTAAGTAACAACTTATTTCTTCAGAGATGAGGTTGAACACACCTCACACACCCTAGACAACCTGTTCTTTGAGCTAAACCTCTCAGGCCAATGATGACCATTTGTCCCTTCCTCATGTCTTGTAAAATGTATTTGTAGCATATGTTAACCATACATAATTATTTTTATAAATCTTTAATGATTATTTTTATTTTATGGGCTTTGTTTTGCTTGCATGTATGTTTGTGTGAGGGTGATGGATCCCCTGGAACTGGAGTTATAGACAGCTGTGAGCTGCCATGTGGGTGCTGGGAATTGAACCTGGGTCCTCTGGAAGAGCAGCCAGAGCTCTTATCCACTGAGCCATCTCTCCAGTCCAATCATACAGAATTAATGACACTTCCTGCAGGGAGTGGAGGAAGCTGAAGGAACAATGTCCTTAGTGAGTGTGCACTGTTGACAGGAGCACAGCCACATTGAGGACTCCTAGGTTGTAATCCCATAAAAGTTGCAACGCCATTACCTGCATGGACAAGGCTCAGCAGAAACAACAAAGCTCTCCTTGGGAATGGTTATGGATCATTGCGTAGTACGTGCAAGGACTAGCCCGCCTATAGAGACCTCTTCCCAAGATATTACTCCTTGTGCTGTATCTAGTAAGAATGCTGCTGCTCCCAGCTTCACAGGATCTGTACTTTCTTCATTCCCTTGCCATAGTCAGGGTTCCAGGATTCAAGCTGCTGCATGGGGTGGTGACGATTTCCAATCACATATATAATGTGTTTTGTTCAGCCAATTTTATTTGTTTTTGATTTATGAGACAGGGTCTCTCTACATAGCACTTGCCGTCTTGGAACTTACTATCCAATCACATATATAATGAGGTTTGAGCATATCTGCCACCCTCGCCCTCCCTTAGCCCCTTCCCACACCTTCTGAACCCCGTTCTCTCCTACTGTTTCTCCATCCGGCTTTTATTCATTTTCAAAATTAATTGAACAATCTGTCTCTCCTCTTACCAGTACCAGTTGAAGAACTGACAGGGAGCTCTAGATGCAGTAGGGTATTGGAAGCATTATTTCCAAATTGTTCAGCCCATACCACGACAATCCGGGTATCAGAGTCTGTTTTTGTGGTCTTGCATTCTGCATTTGTCCCAACAGGACTGATATTTGGGGTGTGCATGTAGATCCAAGTTATCGTTGTGGCTAACCGCGATAAGCTGGAAACTGAATCGGCATACACTGTACATAGCACAGGGGTGATTTCCACTTTATTACACAGGAACCAATTCCCAAGTAATCCACAGGCAATGGCAAGTATCTGCCATGTTAAAAGCCTACCTTTCAGTGAGTATGGGACAACGCACCTGTAATCCCAGTACTCAGGAGACTGACGCAGGGATGCTATAAATTCTAAGCAAGCCTGGACCAGTCTCAGTCACATAATGAGTCTCTGTTTTAAAACAACACAATCAGGGCTGGAGAGATGGCTCAGGGTATATACATACTGCTCTTGTAAAGGACCTGAGTTCAGTTCCCACATCAGGCAGATGACAGTTACCTGCAACTTCTGTTCCAGGGGATCCAACAACCTCTTCCACACACACTCACACGGGCATACACTCCTACACTGACACATATACACACATAATTTAAAAATTAAAAAATAATTTAAAAAAAGCAATAAAACATATGTTTCCTACTCTGGAGATTAATTTGGTCTTCGGAGACAGTATTAAGTTGGGCCAATTTTATTTGTTTTTGATTTTTGAGACAGGGTCTCTCTACATAGCATTGCTGTCTTAGAACTTACTATGTAGACCAGGCTTGCCTAAAACTCAGAGATCCACCTGCTCCTGCCTCTCAAGTGCTGGATTTAAGGCATGCACCAATATGCCTGGCAAGCTGAGGCAAATCTAAAAGGGACATGTCCATCAACATTTCACTCTTAAATGATGTTTTTCTTTTACTGTAGGAATATATATATATATATATATATATATATATATATATATATATATATATATGTTTGATCAGTTCTAGAAATTATCTTCAATTTCACAGCAAGCTACCATTTCCTGTCAGTGAGCTAAAAAAATGTAACTAAACCCCACCTGAGATCATTTTAAATACTCCCCACATTGACTGTGCAAGCACACACAAGCTCCCACTGTGCGCAGGTGAGGTCAGAAGACAGTTTTCCTTTTCTCCGGCGGTTCCAGCTCTGGCTGTCAGGCTTGGCAGCGGAACCATCTCAGCATCAATCCCCATGTAGGCAGGAAGGTTTGTTCTGCTCATGTTTTCACGGGTTTTGGCCCGTGGCCTATTGGCACCATCGCTTTTTACTTCTCTATTTCTCTGTGTGTGATGTTTGCATGTGTTCACATGGATGTGTGGAGGTGTGTGCTGCAGGAGCTGTTTCTTCAGTTCAGTTTTTGTGTCATTTGACTGTAGATCAGCGGTTCTCAACCTGTGGGGTCGAACAACCCTTTCACAGGGGTCCTGTGATACCAGATATCCTGTATATCAGTTATTTACATTATGTCTCATAACAGTAGCAAAATTAGTTTAAGAAGTAGCAACAAAATAATTTCATAGTTGGGGGGAGGGGTCAGCACACCATGAGGAGCTGTATAAAGGGTCACAGCATTAGGAAGGGTGAGAGTCACTGCTCTAGAGAATTCTCGCACTGTGTTTACACCTTTTTCTTATTTATTTGAGCAAGGGTCTCAAGAAGTTACCCCAAACTGGCTTCTAGCTCTTGATCTTCCTGAGTGTAGGGATTACAGGTGTGCACCAGGACAACCAGATCTTTTCTAAAGGGAAAGCTAGCAATCTGAGGTCACCTTCATATTAACTAGACTTAAGTTAGCAATATTTATCATTTCTATTTCATCTATCTGTCCCAAACTTTAAATTAAAAGAAAAAAGTATAATAATAATAATAATAATAATAATAATAATAATTTTCAAGGTTTGTGACTCTTCCAGCCAGCAGATGCCAGCTACAGCGGTAAGTTTATCCTTGACCCTGAGAGCACCACAGTTCAGGGTTCAAAGACAGTGAGTGGGCTGTACCCTCTAGAGTGACCACACTCATCTTAGTCAAGTGACATCAGACACCTGCCCTCTCCCAGAACATAGTGACCCACTAGCTTCAAGCTCTCTGATGCTTTAAATATGTGTCCCAATTTTACCCCCTCCTCATTTTAGTGAGGTTATCAAAAACTAGTCAAAGCTAGACATGGTGGCACATGCCTGTCACCCAGTATTTGTACAGCATGCACACAGCCTTTTGTTCCATTAGAAAACAAACAAACAACCCCCTCTCTGTCCCTGCCAAAAAACCACCACCAAACCAAATCGAACAAAACAAACCCCCAAAACTACATACTCTCTGGGTATGGGCATGGGCATGGGTGTGGTAGGTTACACCTTTAATCCTAATACTTGAAGGCAGAGGCAGGTAGGTCTCCATCTACTTAGTGAGACCCTGTCTCAAAAAGACAAAAGCAAACAAGTCCACATGCGCACACTCAGCTTAAACAGGAAGTGCAATTCTCCCTAAATACACATGGGCAAGAGTTTAAAGAAGCAATGTAAGCCTTATAATAATAGCATTAATGGCTGTCAGTGGGTATTCTGGGCTAATAGTGGCTGTTTTGTCATTAATTTCTTAGTAATGATGTGCTTTCCATTGGCTTTACGCATTATTCGACATCTCAGGGTTTCTTGTGTATTTATGTGTACATCTGTGCAGGCAGGCACGTGATTAGAGGTTAAAGGTCAACCTCAGCTATCACCCCTCAAGCACCATCACTTGTGTTTTGAGGCGGGATCTTTCTCGTGGGTCCAGGGCTCAGCCTGTCTCCACCTTCCCAGTGCTGGGAATGGGCACCACCATACCTGGCTTTTTATATAGGTTCTAGGGATGACACTCAAGCCCTGAGGGCCACACAGCATGCAAAATACAAGGCACCAAGACAGCCTTGCCTTCTGGAATCATTTTCTCCCTCTCACAAAGCTTGCCTAGCAATGGGTGTGTGCAAATGTGGCCTTTACAGCTAAGGGCTGACACCAAGACAGAGAAGGAAGTGCAAGGGTAGAGCAGCTCCTGTGAGTGGGAGGCCAGCCTGGGCTACATGGCACCTGCATCCCTCCACGAAAGGCTGCGTGCTATCTCAGTTCTCTAAGTACCTTTCAAAAGGAATGTCTGGACTAGGCATGCATTCTTGTAATTAGGTTCTTAACTGGGGCCCTTAGGTCAGGTAAGGACTCACCTATCCCCTCGTCTTAGTCAGGGTTTCTATTCCTGCACAAACATCATGACCAAGAAGCAAGTTGGGGAGGAAAGGGTTTATTTGGCTTACATTTCCATACTGCTGTT
>NC_034591.1:20306429-20328443 GCF_900095145.1 Mus pahari
CTTGCTCAGCCTGCTCTCTTATAGAATCCAAGACTACCAGCCCAGAGATGGTCCCACCCACAAGGGGCCTCTCCCCCTCGATCACTAATTGAGGAAATGCCCGACAGCTGCATCTCGTGGAGACATTTCCCCAACTGAAGCTCCTTTCTCTGTGATAACTCCAGCTGTGTCAAGCTGACACAAAGCTAGCCAGTACACCCCTAGTAAACAGGGTCAGTATTTTAAGACCTGTAACCACTCATATTATTCTTTTGGTCCTATGTAGCACCCTGCATCTGCTACCTATATAGTTTAGGACACACCTCCACACCTCTTCCTTCTCTTTAAGGCCCTCTCCACACAGGCATTGGAATTTCCATGGTGCTCATGAAGTTCCATTAGCATAACTTTTAGTTTACAAGAAATTTTTTTTAATCAACCAGTATTCCTAATCTCATCCATCAGGCCAGACAGCAATCTTTCCAAGTTAACTAAATCTTTGGTCTGACACATTAATATACAATTGACAATTTAGGTTACAACAGAAACTTGTTGTTTTTTAGTCATGTTCCTGAATAATCCAGTCCATCAAAGAAAAGGGAAATGCAATCACATCAAGGGTAGAACTCTGCTAAGCCCTGCAAAGCTGCCTGTCCCACACTTTACCAGATTACAGGGTAGAGAGAAGAGACTGCGTTTGCATGTCTTCTATAGGCTAATAGCACTGTAAAAATGATAGATTCCATAGGTCATTTTTTAACCTTACCACAGGGAAATTATGAATAATTAATAAATTATTCCTGTGTGACATGTAGAGGTGCATATGTGTCGTTCTGACAGGCTGACTTTGACCCCTGAACCCCACAAGATGGCAGGGGAGAACCAATCCCGAGAGCTGAACTCCACCCCTTGCTGGCACACACAACAATTTTTTTAATTAAAAAAACGAAAATATGAAATACAGAAATGTTTAAAATTGTATTAATAAACCACTTTATTAAAGCAGCGTAATTCCTCTGTGCATTGTAAATATACAAAGATTAAGTAGAGCTCTCATCCCTCAGCAAAGCAATGTCTCCTTGCAACAGGAGTCACTACAGAAAACCACAGGGATCAAGACAAAGGGACCAAGGGAGCTTGTGATGCCTGCCCATCATCCATCTACAGCACTTCCTGTATCAAGGCTCAGGGCTATAGCATCTCAGAAGAAGGGGCAGAAAGACTGTAAGAGCCAGAGAATGGGATGTCTGCTGTAACACTGGCTCCTAGAAATGTCACGAGAAAGCTCAACAACATGGGTGCCTAAATAGGACCTGAGCAATGACAGCACCAACAGACATGCTAACACAGAAGGGGAGAACTCACGGGCCCAGCCCCAGACAAGAATCTACAGGCAACTAAGGACTGAATGCTGAGAGCAGTCAAACAGTCTTCTCAGAGAAGGACACTCTCCAACAGTCGTCGGCCCTAAGAACATACATACAAGTAACATTGTAAGGACTGAGAAGGCTGCATATTTAGGAATATTAGGAATATATCTGTGTATTTATATACAATCAAATTATCTGTATCTTTATATACAATTAGAAAAACAAGGCCAGAAACATGAGTGAATTTGAGAGAGCAAGGTAGGTGGTGTATATGGTAGGGATTGGGGGTAGACACAGAAGACAGCCTCAGCAGCCCTGGGGTGAGTGCAAGCAGGCCCAGGAACACGGGCAGGGCACAGACAGAAGTTACATGGCTGCACCTTCATAATGAAGAGCTTTAGTCTCAGCTTCTCTACAGGATGCTTTTTAACTCATAAACCTGTGGTAATAGGTGTGGACAAAGCCACAAGAACAAAAGGAAACAAGATATTTTGTGACACGGGCATTAACAGGTTTGAGAATAGCAGTTGGTCTGAACATCACATGTGGGCCTTTCCCTGGGTCAGAGATGTATCCTGGGTTCTATAACAGAGAAGACTGAGCAAACCAGGAAGCAGCACCCTCCACGGACTTTGCACTGACGCCTGCCTCAAAGTTCCTGCCCTGACTTCCTTCAAATATGGACTACAATATACAAGAGAAGTGTAAACCAATCGACCCCTTCGTCTCCAGCACTCTTTGGGCCACAGTGCTTGATCACAGCAGCAGTTAGCTTCACTAGGATGCCTTCCGAGCAGTGCAGTGTGCAGTTTCCCTCAGCCTAGAGGTTTCAAGGCATCTAATAGAACTCTTAACAGTTTCAGGTCTATCAGTTAATGAGATGAACAATCCAAAATAAACTTCAGAATTCTAAAGTGAGTACATAATTTCCCTATGTGTGAAAAATTACACAGAACCCCAAATCATAGACATTCATCTTCAAGTGCAACTTTATCAGAATTCTCAGCTCCAAGGAGCAACATTGTTTACCTGGCTACCTCAGAGGCTGAAATGTGATGAAGACTTGCCTGAACTATAGGTCATCCTTGGGTCAAGGGGAACAGGTAGAAAGAAGAGAAATGGGGGAGAGGGAGGAGGAAGACTCAAACATTCCAGTCTCATCTATTTATCTATTTTTCCATTTTTGATTAGGTTTTTGAGGCAGGATCTCATTATGTAGCTCTGGCTCTCCTGGAGTTCACTATATAGACAAGCTTTGAGCTCACAGAGATCCACCTGCCACCACACCCAGCTCACTCCAGTTTCCTGAGGGAGACAGATGAGCAGGTGGCCCTGCGCTTCTTCCTTTGATTGGAACAACAGCTCTGTGCACTCTCTCCAGCCACAGCCTCAAGGAGCCAAGGGACCAGCGGTGAACCCTTCCTAAAGTACTCAGACAGTGACCTAGTCTGAAACGTGTATCATGTTTTGAGCTTCAAAACAAGCTCAGTGGAGTTTAGTATGTTCTGAGTGACCTTCCACACCCTGGAGGGGACAGAACAGCTTCGAGTTTTCTATACTGTTTATATTAATTTCCCCAGAATTGAAAACTTTAGAATCAAACCACTTTAGCCTATAAAAGACTTTTAAAGACTTGCCTTAGTGTACCTAAAAGCCTTTTTGATGATAGAGATCAACAAAACTCCACCCCACTTTCTCTGATCATAAAACTGTGTTTTTTAAAACTGTTACTTTTTAAATGATGTGAAACTAATGAGAACCGGCTGCTCTTGGCCTCGTCGACCCTGGAGAAGATGACTCTGTGCTTCACGACCCTCTGCCAGGCCTTGCAGAGATAGGCTCTGTGATCCAGGTCTCCATCGCATGGGTGCTTGGAGGAAGAAGGCCCTTCTGCTGAGTCTGAGCCTTTCTGCATTAGACTCTGCGTTGTTGCAAAAAGCAGCAAGCGGTACTCAGTGACAAGCCTCTCTAGGAGCTGAGAGCACTTCTTCAGTGTTGACTCCTGCAGGGCCACACTGTCTCCTCCACTGACTCGGTCTATCCAGTAAAAAGATGACAGGCTGTCCACAATGAGAAGGCAGAGAGAGGGGCGACTGCAGAGCAGAGCTTCCAGGGAGTGCAGTGTAAGCAGTAATTGCATGCTGCTGCTGCAGTACGCCAGGAACAACCTGCCGAGGCACAGCTTCATGGTTTCCTCGGAGCTTTGCGAGAGTCTGTGTTCAAGAACTGTCACAAGCCGCAGCATGTCAAAGTGGTAATCTGTATCAATAAATAAGACTTCTATTTGCAGTCCACCCTCTGATTTTGGAAGTATACATCGGGCTGTTAAATGATAAAGCATTTCTGTTTTCCCCGTTCCTTCTGGACCATGAAATTCAAGAATATCACCTGTGTAAAATTCAAAAATGTCAGTCAAGATGCAGCAATGCAACAGTGGGCCACAGAACAAGCCTCAGAGAGCTTTACAGAGAGGTTTATTGGAATATGAGCTAAAAATCTAAATCCCCTTGTTAAAATGGATCTAAATAGGCAAATGCAAATAAATAAGGAAATTCTATGGCATCGCTGAGAAAGGAGTGAGGTTTTCATTGTTGTTTGCTCTGGTTGGTGCTGAGAATGAAATCCAGGTCCTGAGCTGTGGTGACCGCTGACTACCCCACCCAGTAGTAAGAGGGTTGACGTGGTGCATGGCAAACTCCCTGAGATGGGCCCGCATGACTCAGGGTCATCAGATCCTATAGTGGTTGAACCTGACTGTGTGCTGTCATGTAAGTGCACACATATATAGATTAATATAAAACTGGCTTGAAGGACATAGTTACACACACAAAAGCACAAGATAGAACCTGTCAGCAGGCTTTCTTAGTCTCAGGCTTTCTTAGTCTAACACTGGTAGGAAAGCCACGTTAGCAGCTATGTCACTGATGGCCAACCTTGAGCATCACTGACTGGATTAGAAAGTGCCTGGACAGTAATACCTCAAGGCATAAGTGTTACACATACATACAGCAGACATGCACACAGGCAAAATATCCATGCACATAAAATAAAAAGGGGAAAAGGTAATAGAAAAGAGAAATGCAGCTGTGCATGGTGGTGCATGCCTTTATTTTCAGTATTCCAGAGGCAGAGGCAAGCAGAGCTCTATGAGTTCAAGACCAGAACAGCCAGGGCTACAGAAAGAAACCTTCTGTCAAAAAACCAAAGGAGTAGAGTGCTGATATAAGTAATACATTTTAAGTATTAAGTAAGACTCTTGCTTTGGCATGAATTAAACTGAAAAAAAATTTTTAAAAAAGGTTATAGTTAAATTCTTAGTTGAGAGATCAAGTTCATGACTAATGTCACTTCTCTGCTACAGATTAACAGTGAAGTAGGCACAGATCAGCCGTTCCTAACAAATATCACATCTGAATGCTGTCACTAAGATCTTCTAACTAAAGTCCTTGCTGATATGTTTTAAGATGAAATCAGAGCAGTTTTACTGATCTTATAAACATGTACCATTTGTTCCTTAGTATAAAAAAAGGTTCAAATGGTATCCTTTGAAGTGGGATAGTTCTTGTATGTTTATATGAAGTTATGATCTCATGTTTGTGAGCTGTTACCAAGAAAGCTAGCACCCTTGTCCAGCTAAAGTGCTGACCATGGCAATCTGAAGTTAAAAAGAAGATTAAAAAAAAAAAAAAAAAAAGAAAGAAAAGAGAATAAAGAAAGAGAAGAGGAAGAGGAAGAGGAAGAGGAAGAGGAAGAGGAAGAGAAAACAAAAATTCTAGAGTTTGGCACCTGAAAAGCTTAAACTGACTTGGCTGGGGAAATCTGGATGGCTTGGCCCTGACAGCTGTTCCTCTCGGATTCTGGAAGAGCTGGAGTTAACAGACTGAGGCAAGAGCCTTTAGAATACATAAGAGAAAACCCAAAGCAACCACCTTGGTGCCAGCCTAACTGTGTAGCCACACACTGAATTTACAGATCACAATCTACTTCTGAGGAGTTAGAAACTGGGCACTGCAGTAAGCAGCCTCCATCTGCAAATGCATTAAAAATGATTCTACAGCCAAGGATCTTACTGCAACGTAAACTTCCTATAATAGATGCTGGAAGTGTTACTAACATAGAAACCTCAGTCTTGGGTCTGCCAACCAAGTTCTTGTTTAGTTTTACAGTAAACGTAAATAAATGTTAGCACGTGGTTTTGGTAGTAACTAAACGTGATGGTGTTTCTCAAAGTTTCTATAATATTTGAATGCAAAAACCCACTATAAACCCTTTCCCTAATCCACAGTCGGTTTCCTAAGGCCCAGCTCATCAATACAAACACATGTGAAATGGCATGTTCTCTTATAAAGTACAGGGGCAGCTGATCTGCTGTACCAGCAAGACCAGAGTCCTTCAGGCTGAAGGAAACGACAGCAGTTGATGACGAAAGGCAAACAACAGAAGCAGCACAGGCAATGTCAGTACGCAGGCAGCAGGAAGGGTGACAGCATGTCTATGTCCATGGTGACTGATGAGCAGCTGTGCCCACTGGAGCTGCTTAGTGTTAGGCAGAAGTAGCAGCACAGATGACACGAGGGGCCACTGAGACAATCAGACAACAAATCAGCTGTTTCCTTGCCTCAGACATCAAACTATTTTTCTTTTTAGGAAGCTTAGTAGCCCTCATTTCCACTTCTATTCACCACCAACACAATTTAGGACACTGAGACTCCTAACATAAAGTCCCCTTTCAGAGCAGGCAGTGGTGGTGCACACCTTTAATCCCAGCACTCAGGAGGCTGAGGCAGGTGGATCTCCCAAGTTTGGGGCCAGTCTAGCATACAGAGTGAGTTCAGGGACAGCTAGGACTACACAGAGAACACCCCCCCCCCTTCCACAATAATAATAGTCAAGTCCCCTTTAGAAATATCCACATTCAAAAATGAAAGCAACACACACCCTCAAGCTGGGTGTGGTGACAAGACACTTGTCATCCAGCACTCCTGAGGGCTAACCTCAGCTACACAGTGAATGTGAAGTAAAACCTGTATTACTATTTCCAATTACTGTTATTCAGTACAAAGAAGTTTTAATGAACACACAATGCAAAGATGCAATGGAAAGAGTACAAAGGGTGAAGACTAACTATACCTAACAGCAGTACAGGCTCGACAAACTCTTCCAAGCGAAGTGCTGTCAACCCAAACTAGACGGCTAGAAATTAAGACATTAATTAGTGACAAGAAAGAGTAGTCTAAAAATGATAAAAAAGAATGGGGAAGGAATTAGAGTGGTATAGCAGAGGGGCTGGAGAGATGGCTCAGCAGTTAAGAGAGACCCAGGATCCAGACGGTGGCTCATAGCCACCTGTAACTTGAGCTCCAGGGGGGGGGTCAACGCCCGCTTCTGGTCTTCATGGGCACAGACAAAACATACTTATATGTATGATAATAAAATAAACAAATGTTAGGGGAAAAGTATGCCAGAGCACAGTCTATTTAAAACAAAACAAAACAACAACAACAAAAAAAAACAACCAGAAAAGGAGAACCAGAGAACCAGAGAACCAGAAGGTATAAGGCACAAAACAGTGCAAAAATGGTCAAAGCAGATAGGAGAAATGTAAGAAAGAAGCTGGGAACCAACTGAGCGCATCTATCACGGACATACTTTATACAACAGTGAAAACAGTACAGAGTAGACAAGCAGTTTTATTTTGTTATTTTAGTTCTGGGTTTTCCATTATTATTATTATTATTATTATTATTATTGGTTTCTTGAGACAGCATCAGATAGCCAGGGTGGTTTTGACCACTCTATGAAGCTAAGGCTACCCTTGAACTGATCTTCCAGCTTCAGTCTCCCAAGAGTTGAGATTAGGCATGTGCATCACAAGAAGGTTGTAATAGTATCACATACAATGAACTTTTAAAATAAGTTATTATTTTAGATAGTATGTGTATATGTGTATGTGTGTAGGCTAAAAAAAAATATGAAATAAACTAGATGTGTTGGCTACTGATAATCTCAGAATGCTGAATGCTGAGGCAGGAGGACTGCCACAAGTTCAAGGCCAGCCTGGACTACATAGTGAATTCCAGGCCTTGCAAAGCTGCTGCTCTGATCCATTTAAGTGCTTTAATAACCCTGGTAAGGAGAATCATGTGGTTTGTCTTAGTCCACTTAACATATCAATCTCAAGTTTTTTTCAAAAATATTTTATGGGCTGGAGAAATGGCTCAGCAGTTAAGCATACTGACTGCTCTTTCACAGGACCTTGGTTCAAATCCCAGCAACCAAATGGCAGCTCACAACTGTCTGTAACTCCAGTGCCAGGGCATTTGATATCCTCACACAGACATACATACTGACAAAACACCAATTTACATAAAATAAAAATAAGTAAGAATTGTTTCAAAAAACCTTATTTTTAATAATGTGTATGAGTAGGAATGTACATTTGAGGGCATCAAGTGCCTGAATAGGCCAGGAGTGTAAAGCCCTCCTTGAGCTGAGGTGGTTGTGAACTGTCTGATATGGGTTCTGGGAGCCAAACTCTGGTCCTCAGGAAGAGCAGTCCAAACTCTCAACTGTTGAGCCATTTCTCCAGTCCTGCTTCTCAAGTTTTATACACATTGACAAGACTCCTCTATAAGGTGAAAAAATACTTTAGATACTTTAGATACTTGTGTGTGTGTGTGTGTGTGTGTGTGTGTGTGTGTGTGTAAGTGTCACTTTGTGCCCAGGCTAGCCTCACACCTCCGGTGAACTCCTCAGCTGTCAATGCTGAGATTACAGGTGACAGCCACTGCACTCTGCTTACCCCTCCAGTCACTGATGGACATTTGTTTGCTCCCACCTCACAGCTGTTCACATCATATGGCAGTTCTCGCTCCACTAATGTCTGCGGAAGCTCTGCACTGCTCTTAACAAGGACTGCACCATTTCCCTGTCTTAGCGGAGACGTGTGACAGCTCTAGTCTCCTCACAGCCTTGTCAACACTTAGGATCTTGCTTTTGTTTTAAATAGTGTTAACCTATGAGTATGAGGGAAAAGAACATTTTATAACCATGTTATGCATAATGCTCCAAGTCCTAAACATAGGAAACCAGATAGACAGAACTAAAGGGAGAAATAGAAACAGGCAGAAATGTCAATAGCTTACTCACTCTAGAAAATGGGGTAACAGCATGGGCTGGCATGAGTACAGCACGGGGCAGCAGTCACACCAATCGTCAGCCAGAAAGCAAGAGCCATCAAGACAGCACTTGGCCCAGGGACAGGAGAATACAGTCTTCTACAGAGCAAACGGTGTGCTTGAGATTAATAAACCAGCTCAAGTCTCAGTAAATTTAAAAGGCCTGAAATCAAAGCAACATGCTTTTCCAATCAGAAAAGAACAGGGGAAAAATGACAATCTATAGGTCTCTCTCTCTCTCTCTCTCTCTCTCTCTCTCTCTCTCTCTCTCTCTCTCTCTTTGAGACAGGATCTTGCTACATACAACAAACTACCTTAAACTTTGCCCTTCCTGCTTCAGTCTCCTGAATGCTGGAACTACCAGAATGTACCAGCATGTCTGGCTGTAAATCTTCCCTACCTTGGATTAGGGAATAAGAGTCTTGTACATGATACTAAAATATGAGCAAAGAAGAGACATTAGGACCTCCACAAAGTTAACTTTCAGAGGAATCAACACAGCCCGACAACAGTGTGGACAGGCGCACTGCAGCTTCATCTCCTGGAGACACACTGTTTATCTAAAGCAAGTAAAGCCACTACAGGCAATAAAAAGGAAACTTGGTTTTAAAATTAGCAAATATGACATTTCTTCTAAAAACACGGCAAACTGTGAGTGAGCTCAGGTAGAAACCTGCCACATCATCAGCCACCAGGGAAAGATGGAGCAGAACCACAATAGGGTGCTACTCCAAACTGAGCAGGTGCTGTAAGCACAGAGGCGCTGACGACTAGTCCCAGCACGTGGGGGCTCTGGAACCCACAGTTCACTGATGGCCATGAGAAAAATGTGAAGCGCCTTTAGAAATCACTTCGGTTGTCTCCAAAGATGAACAGCACACAGCTGCTTATAACCTAAAATCTCCCTCGTGGGTGTCACCCAAGGAACCCAAACCCCATGTGTCCTGAGAAAGACTTGTACTACACCCATGGCAGCACTGCGCACAGCTCCCGAGTCATGGTGATCTCACAGTCAGACTGTCCCCGGGACAGAATCAGTTACTGGGCTGGAGCCATGACTTAGGTAGTTGAGAGCACTGGCTGCTCTTGCAAAGGACCCGGGTTCTATTCCTGGCACCTATGTTACAGCTCACAGCCATCTGTAACTCTAGTCCTAAGGGTTCCAATGCCTTTTTCTGGCTATGGCAGGTACCAGGCACCCAAATGGTTCATAAACATATACACTGGCAAAACACATGCATAAAATAAGTAACTCTTAAGGGGGGAGGAGTGTACTACTGGTGCATGCTACAAAGACAGATATGAAAGTCTAACTTAATTATAGAAGACCCCCAGAAAGGGCAAGTCCACAGAGAAAGCTGGCTATGGCTGTCTAGGGCTGACCACTAGTACAGATGGATTTCTTCCTGGAATGACAGTTACACATCTGTGTGACTATACTAAAAACTCAATTATAGACCTTACATTCTATATATTACACTGAAACTAAGCTTAAATAGTCAACCTTCCCTGTAAGTTTTCCTAGTATCATACATAGTTAGTCAGTACCTATTTTTCCTACTAGAGAAATGCTAACAGAACAATTGGGAACCTGAAGTCTTCCTTATAGCTCTGCAAACTTCTAAGGAGAAAGAATGAAAACTAAGCCAAGCAGAATTCCCATGAACAATGAGCGCTGGGAAAGAGGCCAGTATATGTGCTGAAGATGATGTCAGACTAGGAAGGCATGGAGCTCCCCGTGCTAGTGTGCCTCACATACACTGCGTCCTCCTAGGGCTATGCGTAGATGTGGCTATGCAGGAGCACAGTGACTCTGTGAGGAGCGTCTTACAGACTTCCCTCTCACAGGCTCTTCGGTTAAGTACTGTATTTTTACCGTGCACCGGTGAATCTTCATCAGCAAACAGGTTGGGTTCTAGTTCTTTCAAGGAGCTTCTGCCTTCAAGTCGGGCAAGGAGCTTACAAAAGAGAGGGAGGGGGGAAATATTACTTAACTGGACACAATGTTCTATCAATTATTTATGTAAATTCCAAAAACCTTTAAGACCATAATTTTGAAGATTTAGAGGAAAATATTTAAAGAGAAATACAACTTAGGAGAAATATTATATTTATGATGAAAAGATGTTATTGTTTATGCATATCTGTGAGTATGTCATGTGTACAGAGGTGCCTGATGCCAGCAGAGGATGTTGGATCCCCTGGATCTGGAGGTAACTATGCTGTGAGCACCAGTGTGGGTGAGCCCCTGCTCTCAACCCCCTTCGGCACAGCATGCTGCTTGGCTCTAAGACTGCAGTCCTGCTAGCAGTAAGAATAAATTTATTTAATGTAGATTTGAATCAAGCCAGTCTTTGGTTTCTCCCAGAGGATCTGAGGCCATACCAGAGCCCTATTCCACCACGAGTGCCAGTGTTCGACATGGAGCTACAGGATCTAATGTTAATATGGTGCTGCTGGGTTTTGGTCTTGCTTTGCTTTGATCTTTCCCTGTACCATGATTGCAGACCACAAGAGAATGGATTATGGGCTTCTACATGGTTTCTAGCATTAGCACAAACTGGGCTCCCCATTGCAGTAGGGTCACAGACCCAGATGCAGCTGGGCTCATGGGCATAAACCAGGGACATCTGCCTGGCATTCGGTGGCCATGGACATCAACACAGACCCAGCTGCAGTAAAACCACAGAGTAAGTCATGGCCCCCTGCAGCAGCATGGACCCAACATTACCATGGCCTTGGGTGGAGTTCAGGCCACTCAGCTCAGTACTGCCCATGAGCAGCATGGCCCACGAACATCAACATGGCTCCAGGCTGCAGCCCAGGCCATAGACATCTGAGTGGCCTTCAGTGGTAACACAGAACACGGACATCAACACAGATCCAGCCACAGTAAGACCATGAACCTAGCTAGGCATGGCTCTCAGCAGCAGCAGTCTCACCAGGCAGCTGGAGTGGACTGTGGGTTAGAGTAAGAAGCAGTTGCCCTGATGTGGGCATGATCCATGGGGAAGGTTGGCTTTAAAACAGAAATTCTCTAAACTCAGAGGCTGTGCTGGCTACTTTTTATTTCATTCGGACCCAGGACAGAATCATCTGGGAAAAGAGAACCTCAATTAAGAAATGTTACCACCAGACTGGAATGGAAGCAAGCCCATGAGGACATTTTCTTAATTAGCAATTGATATGAGAGGGCCCAGGCCTTTGTAGAGGGTGCCATCCCTGGGCTGGTGGTCTTGGGTGTTATAAGAAAGCGGGCTGAGGGATGGAGAGATGGCTCAGCGGTTACTGTTCTTCCAGAGGTCCTGAGTTCAATTCCCAACAACCACATGGTGGCTCACAACCATCTCTAATGGGATCTGATGCCCTCTTCTGGTATGTCTGAGGACAGCTATAGTGTACTCATATACATAAATAAATAAATCTTAAAAAAAGAAAAAAGGAAGAAAGCAGGCTGAACAAACCCTGGGTAGGCAGCAGTAAGAGGCACCCCTTCCTGACCTCTGCTCTCCCTGGATGATGAGCTAGATGACATAATACAAGCTATGTGAGGTAAAGACGAAATAATGTTTCTTCCCAAGTTGCTTTTGGTGAGAGTGTTTTATCACAGGCCAAGAGGCTAGAGCTAGGCATGGTGGGCCATGTCTACAGTTTTATCACAGGCCAAGAGGCTAGAGCTAGGCATGGTAGCCCATGTCTACAGTTTTATCACAGGCCAAGAGGCTAGAGCTAGGCATGGTGGCCCACGTCTATAGTTTCTGATGCTTGGGAGGTTTAGGCCAGGGATCTTATGTTTCCAGTGTTGCCTGGACAATACAGTGAAATTCCATCTCAAAAATTTAAAATATAATGTAATAAAATCAGAAGACTAATTCTTTGCACATGTGAAATTAGACTCCTCAGCCACTTCGAAAATTCAACTGCCCTTCAGGCTTGGATATTGAACAAAGCATTTGTCTATATTACACAGAAAGGCAACTGCTACTCCAATATGATTAAATCCCAGAGTTCTAAATGTATTCCCAGAAGGACTGCTGCTTTACAATTACCTTTTTAAAGCAACCATTTCATAAGGCTAAAAGGAAAGATAAATGCATAAAAGTCAAGTGAAACTATAAGATTTACCTATTTAAACATGACATTCAAAAGCAATTTATAGAGACTACAATTTCAAGTTAAGTTAGTATTTCATTGGCTATATGATTAAGGTTTTTTTTCTTTTTTGGTTTTTCGAGACAGGGTTTCTCTATGTAGCCCTGGCTGTCTTCGAACTCAGAAATCCGCCTGCCTCTGCCTGCCTCCCCGAGTGCTGTGGACTAAAGGCGTGCGCCACCACGCCCGGCTATGATTAAGTTTCAACTGGGAAGGGTACTTCCATGATGGCTCAGCAGGTCATGTGAGGTTTAACTAGAATCTAATCTCTTTGATGAAGAATCCGAAAACAACCCAACTCTAGTCTAGGAACCTAAGGTCAGAATGTCCTAGCTAACTTATCTTAGCTTTCCTTAAAACTGTCTGTCTGGGCAGGAACTCTTTCCAGCTACTGTTCATCTTAGCTGCTGGTCTGCATGGGACCCTGCCCTTAGGCATCTCTTAAAACGACTTGCTTCAAACTGCTTACTCTCTGGAACCCTCCTGCAGCTGCTAAGGGAGATGCCTTGATGAGGTCTCTGCTCTTCAGAACCCTGTGTTCTGGACACCCTTGGGTCCCTGAACACTTGGGTGTAGTCCCGGCCAGCTGGAATCAAGACTTCCCAGTGGCTGTAAACCGAGTGTTCATCTCTGGTGGGCTATCAGTAACAAAAGGAACTTGAACATTTTGTAAAGTTACATTTATTGTATGTCTATGTGTGTGCACATGCAGGTTATGTTATGGCACATGTGTTAAGGTCAGAAGGCAGCCTGTAGAAATCACTCTACTCTTCTAACACATGGGTCGTCCTGGGGCTCAAAGTTGGTTGTAAGGCTTCATGGCAAACCCTTTACCCACTAAGGGTCTTGCCAGCCTCTACCCTCCTTTTTTGAGACAGGGTCTCATGTAGCCTGTGCTGACCTCAAGCTCACTCTGTAACAGAACAGCCTTGAACTCTTGCCACCATGCCTGGTTTTATATGGTGCTGGAGATCAACCCCAGAGCCCTGAGCATACTAGGCTAGCACTCTGCCAACTGAGGGAGTTACATACAGCACCAGCGTTGCAGAAACCTTGGCTGGCAGAATGCTGACCACTTTCATTGGAGATAAAGCCTGGACACAGCCTCCCATCCTCTCTGTATTACTACTTATCTCACTGCTGAGACAAAAACACCTGACAAAGCAAGCGTCAGGAAGGAAGAGAGGGAGAGATGGAGGGAGGGAGGGAGAGATGGAGGGAGGGAGGGAGATTATTTTTGTCTCAATTCTGAGACACAGCCGCCATGTCAGAGGAGGGAGGCTGATCACATGGCATCCTCTGTCAGGAAGGAGAGAGAGCACTAAACACTGGTGCTCAGCTCACCTTCTCCTTTTATTCTGTATGGGATCCCAGTCCATAGGCTGGGCAGAGCCTGCATTTACGATAAGTCTTCCAACCTCAATGAACCCAACCTAGAAAATCCTTTATACATGTGACCAGAGATTTGTTTTCATGGTGATTTTTAAATCCTATCAAGCTGATAATTCAGATAAACCATCATGATCTTCCAACTTTCCCTAAGGAAGAAAAGTTCATTTGCACATGCTCCTCACTATCATAACAGTTTGTTCTAAGACACGGTTACTATAAACCTAAGGTGTCCTGGAGCTCAATATGTAATATAGACTGGAATTTCAGACATGTAGCACTGGCCTGGACAGAGGTCTTCTAATGGGTATTTTACGAGCAGGAAATACTCTCCTGTGTCCAGCAGTATAAAGGCTGCTGGTAGTGCTGATGGCCGATTCCATGACTGGAGCTAAGGAAGCAGAGGCAAAGGGCACAGACCACTCTAACAGGCACAGAAACGGAGGGAGAGGCTGGGGCACAAAGGGTAACATCTTGGTTTTGCTTTTATCTTGTTTTAAGCTGTGATTTTGGTGGAAAAGGCCAGTAGAAGGAAATGCAGAAACCAACCGTGGTGGTTCTTCCTGTAACTCTAGTACTGCGGAGAAAGAGGTATCGTGAGTTCAAGGCCAGCCTAGTCTATGAGACTCTGCCTCAATAAAACAAAACCAACAAAAAGAAGTGCAAAAGAAAATGGTCATGGGAGCAGCATAGCAAAATCCTTTCCTCTTCATTTAAAAAAAAGTGTTTTCAAGACAGGCAGTGGTGGCACACACCTTTAATCCCAGTACTCAAGAGGCAAAGGCAGGTGGATCTCTGAATTTGAGGTCAGCCTGGTCTACGGAGTGAGTTCCAAGACAGCCAGGACTATACAGAGAAACCCTGCCTTGAAAACAAAAATAACAAAAACAAAATAATGTATTTCAGGGGCTGGAGCAATGGCTCTTGCAGAGGGTTAAGGTTCAAGTCTTACTACTGTCATGACTGAGAACTGTAACTTATTTCCAGGGAATCTGATGATCGTCTGGGTTCTCTGGGCCCAGGCATGTCAGAGGTACACACATATGCGCAAGGCAGCAATTTATATAAGTAAAAAAGTTTGTAAGTCTGTGATTACACAAAACTAATTATTTTTAAATAAATGCTATTTTGTCTTACTTAGTATTTGTCTATGACAAAGAGGCAGCTCTGTAGCTTCTTCTTCCCAATGAAAATCAGACACTGTTATCAATATTTTTGGTATATTATGAAGTTGCCATGTTCAATGCATTTAGAGAAAGCCTGGTGGGGGACCTGGGAGGGAAGTGAGAAACAGTATTTTGTGTGTGTGTGTGTGTGTGTGTGTGTGTGTGTGTGTGTCCGTCAGGCTGCTTTTACACTGGGAGATGCACACTCCACCTATTTCTTAAAGCTCACATCCCAACATTCTTTTTGTTGCGACTCTACAGAACCACTGGCTATTCCTCTAGATCACTGGCTCTCAACCTTCTTAATGCTTCAACCCTGTGGCACAGTTCCTCCTGTCACAGTGACTCCCAATCATAAAATTATTTTTGTAGCTACTTCATAACTGTTATTTTATTACTGTTATGAATAGTAATGTAAATATTTTTTGAGATAGAGGTTTGTGAAAGGGGCAGTGACCCACAGGTTGGAACTGCTACCCTACATGTTGCTCTTGCTAAGTTCACACCATACTGAGCTGTTCCCTCCTCAGCAGCAAACTATTGAAGAGAGTCCTTACAATGCCAGTTCAGGGCCTGGGAACTGTAGCTCTGGTGGCAGATCCTGTGCCAGGTAATCATGAAATCCCGGATTCCATCCTTGGCAGTGGATAACAGGGCATGGTAGCACACAATTGTAATCGGAGCATTCGGGAGGCAGGACGATCAGAAGTTGAAGGTTAGGGGCCCGAGAGATGGATTTCAGTTAAGAATGGGTTTTTGCTCTTACAGAGAACATGAGTTTGGCTCATCTGACACCTTTTCCTCTGGCCTCCAAATTCATCTGCACACATGGGTACACTAACCCACAGACACACATTCATTTACACAATTTCTATAAAGAGAAAGGGAGAGGGAGAGAGAGAGAGAGAGTGAGTGAGAGAGGAGAGACAAGGTTATACTCAGCTGCACAGCGAGTTCAAGGCCAGCATGAGCTACCCGGATCCCCTCTGAACACATGTAAGACATCTCCTCCTACAATTTGTCTTACAGACCTCTTTTGGAGAGGCATGCTTTTACCATATGCTGTACAGCTTACGGAAGTTTCGATTATTACGTTTTGTTTTTTGAGAGGGTTTCATTCTACAGCCCTGACTGGCCTGGACCTACCTATATAAACCAGGCTAACTTCAAACTCATGGAGATCCGCCTCTTTGGTGCTAGGATTAAAGGTGTGCACCACCATGCCTGTTCATTATTTTTGTTGTTGTTGTTTCTTATTTCCAACCCTTGGCTGACAGTACTCGAACCTGTAACACACGTTAACGGCTAACGGTTCCTGAGTGAAATGGCTTGCCTGGCTCTGGAGCGACAGAGCCCAGGGGTATTGTGGGACACCGAAGGCCGGATGCCACAAGCAGGTTAGTTAGAGGCGAAGCAAGCTACCTAAATTCAGAAAACGTCTACAGATGCCTCAACTGGCGGCCCTCCCTTCCCCAGCTCCTGCGGCACAGCTCGCCATCCCTGACCGGTTCACTGGCGGCTGTCGCGCCGCCCCACGGTGGCCCTGGGCGCCGCACGGCGACCTCCCCCTGAACTGCGCCCTCCCGTCGCCCCGCGGCTCTCACCTCCGTCCCGGATTCCGCCCTGCGAAAGTCGCTGCACATCGCCCAGCCAGCTCCGCGGGTTCAACCTACCCGCCAGCAACGCCATTTAGCGAAAGCGCCAAAGACGCAGCCAGTCAAAGCAATGACCCCGTGTGCGCGTGCGCACTGTGCTGGCTCAGCGCCAGAGAAGCCGAGGGCATGCGCAGTAAAGCTGCGGCGCCCTCTCGGTGACGCCAGTCTCCTGCGTTTCCTTTAGTTCTTATGTTCTCTTCTGTTACTCATCTCGACTTGTCTTTATCGGGCAAAATTAACATGTACTTGATTTTTGAGTTTTATTTAGTTTTTTTTTTTTAAAGAGATGAGCTTCCTATGTAGCCGTGGCTGTCCTGGAACTCACTATGTAGACCAGGCTGGCCTCGAACTCACCGAAATCTGCCTGCCTCTGCCTCCTAGTGCTGGGATTAAAGGCGATCACCGCCACTCCCCGCGCTTACTTGTTCTAAAGAAAGTTAAATACACCTTCCTGCCATGGTTGTGTATGCCTGTGATCCTAGCACGCAGGAGGCCGAGGCAGAGATCACCAAGGGTCAGATCAGGCTGTAGTATGAGATTGTGTCTCAAAAATACTAGGACAAAAGTTTACTGATTTGGGCTTTGGGTGTGTCAGTGGTCCCAACCACTCCTGAGGCTGAAGACAGATGATAGTTTGAGCCCAGGAGACTATCCTGGGCAGAACAGCAGAACCGGATTAACAGGAGAATTAATACAGTTACTGAGCAAGCTCACTCTTTTTGTCCTTTCTTGAGGCAAAAGCCTATGACTGGCTGTGGTATTTATTAACCGGGGTGGGAAGAGAGAAATTATATTGAATTGAAAAGAACTGTGGAAATACACTGAGCCTGTGAATTTTTCAAGCTCTTGGTTTGGTTAGGTTGGTTGTTTGCCTTTTGTTTGTTTGTTTGTTTTTCTCAATGGCTAGAAATACAGGCCAGCAGCACTCCTCTGAGATTCTAGGCATTGGCACTTTAGTGCATGCTAGTTAAGCACTCTTGTCGATGAATTACATTTCCTGGCCCATTTTGTTAAGATCGTGGACGGAGGAAGGAGTGGAGAGGAGAATAATTTTCTTAACTACTGCCTGTCAAAGGCCTACTCATTAAGTAAATAGAATATTTGTACTCTGTACATCTATGAGTACAAATCTTATGTATACAGTACACATGAATGTCTGTACGAGACATACTACCACGCATCAGATTTGAACTTTTCTAGGAGTATGTCACAGGAGACATGCCTGAATGGACTAGATCAGTTACTGGAACTTCCCTGAAAATTCCCTTTCCAACAGATTTGTAGGTTGTTTCCTTGTGAAAAAGTGTGAGGTTGGCTCTGTGTCATTTCTCTGTCTCTTGTCATATTCTTGAAGAATTATCTGTGGTGGTTAGTTTATGTCATCTTGCCATAACTAGAATTTTTTGAAAGTTGGTGCCTCCATAAGATCTGGCTGTAGTGTCTCTCTCTCTCTCTCTCTCTCTCTCTCTCTCTCTCTCTCTCTCTCCCTCCCTCCCTGTTTGTTTGCTTGTTTTAAGACACAGTTTCTTTGTGTAGGCCTGCTGTTCTGAAACTCATGTAGACCAGACTGGCCTCAAACCATAGATCTGCCTGTCTCTACCTCCCAACTGCTGGGATTAAAGGTGTGTGCCACCACTACCACCAGCAGCTAGGGAATTTCTTAATTAGTGGTTGATGGAGGGGGGCTCAGCCTATCGTGGGTGCGGCCATCCTTAGCTTAGTGGTTTTGGGTTCTATAAGAAAACAGGCTAAGCAAGCTATGTGGAGCAAACTGGTAAGCAGCGCCCCTCTATGGTCTCTGCATCAGCTCTGATGAATTTGAGTAAATTAATTTGGAATCATTTAATACTAATGCAGTTATCCTTAGGGAAAAAACTCTAAGGTTATCAGTGTATATTTCTTTGAACCAAAGACTTCCTCTCATAATTTTTTCTTTCTGTTTCTTTTTTCTTTTTCTTTTTTTTTGAGGCAGGGTTTCTCTGTGTAGCCCTGTCTGTCCTGGAGCTCACTCTGTAAATCGGGCTGGCCTGAACTCTTCTGTCTCCCAAGAACTAGGGCCAAAGGGGTGCCCCACCACATTTGGCTTTTCCTCTCATAAAATTTAGAAAACACTGACAAAATATTTAAATTTCACACCTAGGTCTATTGAACTTAGGCCCTGGTTCTTCTTCCTAGCCCCATGCTCCCAGAAATAAGACTCAGACTCAAAATATATTTACAAGCACCTTGTCCATATAGCTAGCCTCTTTTCTGACTAGATATAAGTTAATCTCCCATTTATTCTAGCCTGCATTCTGCCACGTGGCTGGTTACCTGTGCTAAGGTACCAGGCATCTTTCTCATCATACCTTTCCAGCAAATCTCCTGCCTGGCTCTATTCCAGAATTCTTTCTTCTCCTGGATGTCCCACCTTCTAGTTCCCACCTAATCCATAGGCCATAGGCTTTTTAATTGATAGGCATGGCATCCAAACAATACACAAGATATCCTCTGTACAACTTCGCTTTTGAGTCCAATAAACGTCTCTTTTTCTTTCAGATATAAATTGAATGTAATTATAACAATTATGAAACAGTTATGGAAATTAGAAGGTTTGATATACATTTACATTGTCCAGTCCATAGTATATAGCAACTTAAAGTATTCTATCATCTATTCTATCTTAGTGAATTCAGAGTTCTGTATCTAAATAATTTTCTATCCTAACTTGTATTATTAACCTAAAAACATCTTCTTAGACCTAAAACATCTTTTTTAAATTATTTTTTTAAAATTTTTTAAAGATTTATTTATTTATTATATTTAAGTACACTGTAGCTGTCTTCAGACACTCCAGAAGAGGGTGTCAGATCTTGTTACGGATGGTTGTGAGCCACCATGTGGTTGCTGGGATTTGAACTCCGGACCTTCTGAAGAGCAGTCGGGCACTCTTACCCACTGAGCCATCTCACCAGCCCAGACCTAAAACATCTTAAATCCTAAACAATGTAAGCTTATAGTAAGACTACGACTATCTAGTCTTTAACCCATCAGAGACCTGAGAAGGAATAAACATTACCTGACTATGCAGGAAGTGCAGGGACACAGCTTCCAGAAATTATAGAAATGGCAGAAACAGCTGATTGCCAAGACAGTCCCCAGTATTGTCTCCGTAATAATAGGGCATCCATCTTCATTCAGCCCTCTTGCCCAGACTGTCTGACAGATCTTATGTGAAGCAGGAATTGTGAACGACTTGCTTACCATGTATTGGTAGAGATTGGCAATTGACTTCCTTGTGTCCATTTGTCCTTTCTGGACAGATTTCTCTATAGTTGAATCATGGGCATTTTCTTTGCCCAGTAGCTAGCGTATCACGATTGGAGCAGTTGCAAGTGGAGGTTACTGGTGCTCATCATCGTCTATGAAGTGGAATGGGGTACTGTCAGGAGCTGACTTGTCTCAGTCAAAAGTCAAAAATTATTTTGTTTTTAGTAATGAAATAATTATAAATGCCATATTCTGTGATCTCTGGAGTTTTTGAAGACCAACTATCTATCTATGGTATATCTGAAGTTTCAAGCATTATATATTCTTAGCTGTCTACTATGTGAATAATTTTGAAAAACTTTTAATATAGTTAACAAAGTTAGTGTCATGTGGTGGTTGGACTATGCTTGGCCCATAGGGAGTGGTATTCTTAGGCAGTGTGGCCTTGTTGGAGGAAGTGTGTCACTGTGGGGGTAGACTTTGAAGCTCTTCCCAGTGCAGAAGAATTAGTTTTCTCTTGGCTGCAGTCAGATGAAGATACAGAACTCTCAGATCCTCTTGCACCATGCCTGCCTGGAAGTTGCCATGATCCTATCTTGATGATAATGGAAGATACAGGACCTCTGAACCTGTAAGCCAGCCCCAATTAAATATTGTCTTTTATAAGACTTGCATTGGTCATGGTGTTTCTTTACAGGAATGGAAACCCTTGTTAAGATATATCTATCTGGCCTTTCCAAATTGGGCCCTGCAGAATGGCTCCCACAAAGAACGGTGGTAAGAAGAAGGGCTGTTCTGCCATCAATGAGGTGGTGACCCAAGAATACACGATCAACATTCACAAGTGCATCCATGGAGTGGGCTTCAAGAAGCATGCTCCTCAGGCACTCAAAAAAATTTGGAAGTTTGCCATGAAAGAAATGGTGACACCAGATGTACATATTGAAACCAGGCTCAATAGAGCCGTCTGGGCCAAGGGAATAAGGAAAATTCCATATAGTATCCAAGTATGTTTGTCCAGAAAACGTAATGAGGACGAGGATTCACCAAACAAGCTCTACACATTGATAATGTACTGCCTGTTACCACATTCAAACTCTACAGACAGTCAATGTGGATGAGAACTAACCTGCTGAATGTCAAATAAAGTTGCAGAACTGCCAAAAAAAATGATATATCTAATATGAACATGAGTTTGATTATCTAATTAGTAATTTGTATTTCTTAAACATTCCCAATAATTTGTAATAACAGCTGTCAAAAGAACTAGAACTTTATATTTCATAGTTCATCTTTAAGAATTATATAAGTAAAATACTTTAAATATACATTATGTGCATGAAAAATAATCTTAAATTTGTATCAATATACAAAATTCTCTACCAATGTAAGCTTATGGCTATAAAATGCTTTCTCATTTAAGAGTAGATTCAATAATCTACCCCTATTTGTCCGATTTCTTATTATATTTCTATAACCCCCCTTTTCTTTTCAACTCCCTTTTCCCTTACCTAAGAAAGGAAGACGGGTAGAGAAGAGTGAAGGAGAGAGAGAAGTCCCTGAGTCTAAGCTCCCTGTTTAGTTTCCTCTCTGTTCAAGACCATAATTATTTCTAATCATCCCCTAAAATGACGACATACTTATAATTTATGAAACAATCAAAACCATCGGTCCCAACTTAAGGGACTGTGACAACAATCTTCTTATAATTGCTTCCCACTGAATTGGGGCAAATAATTCTGGTTTGGGGGCCCAAGAAAATTGGAAAAATGATTAGTCTTAAGAAAGCTAGCTGCAGGGCTGGTGAGATGGCTCAGTAGGTAAGAGCACCGACTGCTCTTCTGAAGGTCCGGAGTTCAAATCCCAGCAACCACAT
>NC_034591.1:20329183-20332424 GCF_900095145.1 Mus pahari
GTCTCTCTCTCTCTCTCTCTCTCTCTCTATATATATATATATATATATATATGTGTGTGTGTGTGTGTGTGTGTGTGTGTGTGTGTGTGTGTGTATACCAGTCACTTTCAGAGTTGTTTCAATAGAGTTTAGTAACATACATTACCAGTGCATTTGGTCCTTTTGATTTTTTTCCTGCCTGCAGCTGACAGCTTAAGGAGTTCTCTCTCCATCAAATCTGATCCTTATTACTTTGGGAGGCCTTTTCCTCTTTCCTATTAACACAAATCTAGAATTTTTCTCCCAAAATAGCGATGTCCTTGGTCCAGCAGCCCAAAGTCATCGAAAGTACAGGCCGATTCAATCTAGCAGTCTCCTTTTTATTTAGCTCTGTTCTATTTTGACTTCTCTCATAGAGGATTTGTAATGCCATAATAACTGTAGAACTTATAACAATCTTCATTTTGAGAATTAAAATAATTTAAAACTAATTCAATTTTATTAAATTATTAAATTTATTAAATAAAATTGAGTAAATTAAACTTAATAAAATTTATTAAATTATTAAGCTCAATAAATAAATTATTATTTATTGAGACTGGGTATCTCTGTGTAGCCCAGGCTGATTTTGACTTGTTCTGGCCTTGAACTCACAAGGAACCTATCTGTTCCTGCCTTTGTCTACCAAGCATTGAGATCAAAGGCCTGGATTTATTTATTTATTTATTTATTTATTTATTTATTTATTTATTTATTATCTATGTATCTTTGAAATAATTTATATCAATTCCCACTTCTTTTCCACATCTATGTGGATAAATATACCTATATTCCTTTTCCTCTTTATATAAATCTGTGTGTCTTGGTACATGCATCTGCATGTGCATGTGCATGTGCATGTGCATGTCATGCTTGTGAGTGTGGACTTGTATGCTACAGCCCATGCATCTTTGCCTTCTACTTTCTTTGAAACATGTCTCTATGTTACTCACTGCTGTGTATACCCAGCTAAGTGGTCCACAGCTTCCAGAGATTCTTCTAGCTCCAACCCCACTTCACTGTAGGAGAACTGAGACTGCATTAGGCTTTTACCTACTAAGCAGCTCTCCAGCCTCACTAGCTCAGAATCAGTTTGAGGATCCTGCATTCACCCTAGGTGTCACACCTCTTCAGTCACTTTCCATCTCACAGGGTCTTTCATGACAAACACTGGTGAGTGGTATTTCAGGACATACCTCCTTTCCTTAGCCTGACAGTATCCTAGTACTGTGAAGAGGCAGGCCCTCCAAGGCAGCTCTTACAAAAGACAGCATGTAATCGGGGCTTGCTTATGGTTTCATTATCACCGTGGCAGGCAGAATGGTGGCTCACTGACAGGCATGGTGCTGAAGAAGTAGCTGAGAGGTCTATGTCAAGATCTCAGGCAGCAGGAAGAAAGAGATTGTGGGCTGGGCATGGGCATGTAAAGCCTCAAAGCCCAGTGACACACTTCCTCCAACAAAGCCACACCCATAATCCTTCTCAAGTAGTGCCACTTACTGATGACTAAGCATTCAAATATGCATCTAAGGGGCAATTTCTGGTCAGTGACAGATTTAGTGATGCATCTGTGGAGGAAAGCCACCTGGGAATGATTTTTTTTTTCTGCTTCTGACATTGACTTGGATGACTCTAAGTTAGTTAATATTTTTCTGTCTATGCTCTACAAAACATTCTGCCATTCTGACCCACTCACTGTAGCATCTGTGGGTAATGGCTTTCCCAAAGAATTATCCTGGGGTCCCCAAATGTTTGTTCTCTGACCCAACATTTTTTCAGTGTTTCCAGCTAAAGTTTCAGGTAAACCACTTTCCTCTGCTTCCCTACTTTATCTTCAGACACGGTCCTGCTGTGCTGCCTGCACTGACCAGGATTTTACATTCCTTCTGTCCCTTTTGTTTAGCTTTGTAACCCAACCTTGTACTTGTTCAAAACAGGGCTTCACCCCACAGCTCAGATTGCCTGTAGTCTATCATGGAGCTGAGGCTGATCTCAAATTCATGGCAATCCTCCTGTCTCAACCCCAAAGTACTGGAATTCCAGGTATGTACTACTAATGATAACACACACTTCACTTTAATAAGACTCATCACTTAAATTACATGAGAAACTTGTACTCCAGTGTTCAGTAATGCATTCAAGGATAGACTAGGCAATAAAAAATGTATCAACATTAAATTTTCATCTTTATACTTTGTAAATATAAAATTCACTTTAACGAAAGAAGAAAGGCCAGCAGAAAAGAAATAACCCTTCCAGATGATCCAATGGGCTTGAGCGCTATGAGCATAGGACACATTCATTGCAAACTTCTCCTAGGAGGGCGGGCCAGGTCACAGTGACTGAGAGACTTTGAAGACGATGAGTACTGGGTGGTTTTGAAGCCTCGTGAGTGAGAAACTCCAAGGCAGAAGAAAGGCAGATCTCAGGCTAGTCCACAGGTTCTGGTGTGGAAAGGCAGGAGCAGCCCTGTAAATGACCATTCTGTCCAACAGGGTCTGAATGGATCCACCTTGCTGTGCAATGGACACGGTCAAGTCCATAAACTGGGCCCTTAAAAAGTGATCTTTGAACATGTGACTTTGGAACACATGCTCTTGCAAAGGCCACTGAGAATCAGGGATATAGAATTCTTGGGGGTGAATAAAAAACACAGAATCTCCTTTGTTCTATAAAGCTGCATGAAATTAGAGATGGTTAGTGCCAGCGAATGGCTCAGCAGATAATGGCACCTAAGTCCGTATCTAAAACCCATTGTGGAAAGAGAGACTTGACTCAAAAAGTGTCCTCTGCTACACACATGCCCCATGCCCTCTCTCAACCTTAGTACTTCCCTATGCTTATGACAAGATGGAATGACGAAGATGACTTGTAAAAGAAAGCATTTATATTGGGCTTACAAAGTAAGAGGGTTAGAGTCCATGATGGAAGAGCAAAGACATGGTGGCAGGAACAGATGAGAGCTCACATCCCGATCCTCAAGCTGGGGCAGGGAGCACACTGGGGATGACCTGGGTCTTCTGAAACCTCGAAAACCTATCCCCAGTGACACACCTCCAACTCGGCCACATCTAATTTCCCCAACATTTACACCACCTGGGGACCAAGTATTCCAAAAATGATCCTATGGGGACCATTCTTATTCAAACCACCTCTCTCTCTCTCTCTCTCTCTCTCTCTCTCTCTCTCTCTCTCTCTCTCTCTCTCTCTCACACACACACAC
>NC_034591.1:20332532-20335974 GCF_900095145.1 Mus pahari
TTAGAGTCACACCAAGGTATTTTATATTATTTGTGACTGTTGTGAAGGGTGTTGTTTCCCTAATTTCTTTCTCAGCCCATTTGTCCTGCATGTAGAGGAAGGCCACTGATTTGTTTGAGTTAATTTTATATCCAGCTACTGCACTGAAGCTGTTTATCAGGTTAGGAGTTCTCTGGTGGACTTTTTAGGGTCACTTATGTATACTATCATATCATCTGCAAATAATGGTATTTTGACTTCTTCCTTACCAATTTGTATCCCCTTGATCTCCTTTTGTTGTCAAATTGCTCTGGCTAGGACTTCAAGTACTATATTGAATAGGTAGGGAGAAAGTGGCAGAGGTGTGGTTTTACCAGAGGAGTCTGGTGTCTGAGGCAGAAGTCAGCACCACGAAGGCCGGAGGCAATCTGGCCACCTCTGAGACTGATGGACAGACGCAGCAATGCCTGAACCTCAGCTCTTACTGAAGCTCTGCTTTTAATTGTAAGCCAAAATTGAAAGAAAACCTTAGGCTAGGTATGGTAATGCACCCCTCTAAAGTCCCAGACTTGGGATGTAAAGCAGAGGGTATAGAAGTTCATCCTTGGCTATACACTGTGTTTGAAGTAAGACCCTGTCTACAAAGAACAAAAACGAAAAAAACACAACCAAACAACACATAAGGGTTAGCAGGCTGGTCTATTGGGTGGGCCTTTGCTCCCAAAGAACCAAATTTGATCTCTGAAGTCCACTTCCATGCCCACACATTTACATAGATCTGAAAACACACATACATAAACAAATCAATTAATGTGTATAATTTTAAAACATACAATACATATACACACATATTTGTTTTGTTTTCAATTTATAGATAATGACTATGCACGTTATAGATGCCAATAGATGTATACAATATGAAAAAGCTCAGGCTGGGCACTGTTGCGTACACCTTCAATCTCAGTACCCATGAAGCAAACTCAGGTGGATCTCTGAGAGTGGCAGGTAAGCCAGGGCTACTTCATAAGAGGCTGTCTCAAAAGCAAAACAAACCCCCCAATATACACACATACATGCCATATGGTCATTGTCCTTGCCTGCCTGCTTGCATATGCTATAACTGGGCCTGAAGGTCCACGAAGGACCCAGCTCCTCCTGAGCTAAAGTCTCATTTCCTCTTTAATAATTTACTGGCAGGCCCTCAGAACGTTGATTCAGGGAGGTTTTTTTGCTTTTGTTTTACATCATGATGTATGTATATAATAAAGATAAACCCAGTCTTCAGTGATTTACAGACTATGCCAGGAAATACAAAAGGAGCTCAAATCATCTTCTGGTGATAAAATGCAATGAAGTGCTTAACACAAAACAAGTCAACAGGCAAAGCTTCCTTCCCATGGATGGAGGTACAGCATCAGCACACAGGAGCCAGTTGTCAGGGCACCAAGTGCCAGAGCCTGGATGATTTGATCAGCACAAGTGTGATGGATAATGGCCCAAAGGGTAAAATAAATATACATGATATCATACTGATCCATGGAAATGACTGACTAAATGAATAATTGGGGGTGATAGACAAATCTTCATACAAGGCTTTCAGACAGTTCATGTAGATTCTCACCATGGAGAGTAGCTCCTTTCTCCTTTTGTGTGAGGTGCACTTCATGACTTCCTTTCACAGAATTCAGCACAGAATGAATGAAGGAGAAAAAGCAGCATTACAGAGGAAACCTGCTATGTTAGTGACTATTTTTTGCTAAAAACAAAACACCAAAACAGACCAAAACAACCCACATTGACCAAAAGAATTTTATAGAAGACCGAGATTATCTTGACTTAGGTAATAGACAGAGACCTCTTTCTGGGGAAGACACTGCATGGTAGGAGGAGGCTGAATGATCACATTTTCATCCTTACAGGAAGCAGAGAGCACAGAAAGTGGACAGAACAAGGCCGTGATCCTTCAAAGCCAGTTTTACTGCTGTACTTCCTCCAGCAAAGCACAACTTGAACTAAAGGCTCCATAATGCCCTCAAACAGCACCACCAATGGGGGACAGAGTGTTTAAATACATGAGTTCTCGGAGGACTTGTCTCACTGAAACCACCACACCTGAAAAGCTTATCACAAGGTTTATCATAAAGTGGCACAACAGTAAACCATGCTGATGTGTGGATCTTGGATAAGAGGGGATGGGACTTCTACCTAACCTCTGTGGGCTCCTTTTCCATACCCATGACCCCAACCTAATCATGAGAAAAAACTTCAGGCAAATCCCAAGGAAGGGCCATCCTACAAAACACCTGACAGTGTCGTGAAACTCCCTGTGAGGAAAATCTAGCCAGGAATAGTGTACCCCTGTAACCCCAGGGTTCACCACTTGACTCTTGAACCCACTCTAGTTAGCTACATTGCAAATACCAGATCAGTCTGGACAAAACCTATCTCAAAACAAACAAAACCAAACAATCAAGGAAGGTCTTTGCATGCATCACAGCAAGAGAAGAACAAGAAGAGTATAACGCAACTGGGCATGAGTTCCTGGCTAGGAACCTGTAACAGACTTGGAGACATTAGTAGAAGACCAAAGCAATCAGAATATAACACAGACTTTGAGAACGGAGATGAGGTAGGTGTGGCAGTGCACATGGTAGGCTGAGACAGGAGCCTTGTCATCTTGGGCTATACAGTAAGACTTTGTTTCAAGGAAAAAGTATTAATATTTGTGTATTAAATGCAACAAATACGTCATACAAAGATGCTCATGTATATATGCCTGATACATGGGAATGCTTCTAGCTGTTTTCTATGTTTTTCTTTGAATATAATTTGCTTTTATGTTTATTTATATTTCTATTTTGTATGTATGGGTATTTTGCCTTTATGTGCATCATGAGGCCAGAAGATGACATTGAATTCCCTAGGACTGGAGTTATGGTCAGTTGCGACCTGCCATGTGGGTGCTTGGAATAGAACCTAGGTCTTCTACAAGAGCAGCGGATACTTTTAAGTACTGCGCCATCTCTGCAGCCCCATAAAATTCCTTTTTAAGTGAAGTCTACCAGAAAGTTTTGGGTCTGATTGAGATCCTAGCTCAATGAAGAAGGTAGAAGGACCCTGAAGGGTTCTCAGCGACAACCTTCAGCTCACATGTGCACTCACTCCCCCTTGTGTATGCGCCCACACACATTCAAACATCACACACACATGAACAATAAAGTCTGTTAGGATGTATACACATAAGCTAATTCCAGCCCTAGGGATACAGAGCTAAGAGGAGGTAGGTTCTTCACAGCTGCAGAACAAGTTAGAGCCTTTGTATATAATGCCCTGCCTTGAAAAGCCAAGAATTGGCCGGGCGTAGTAGCGCACGCCTTTAATCCCAGCACTCGGGAGGCAGAGGCAGGCAGATTTCTGAGTTCGAGGCCAGCCTGGTCTACAGAGTGAGTTCCAGGACAGCCAG
>NC_034591.1:20336017-20338302 GCF_900095145.1 Mus pahari
AAAAAAAAAAAAAAAAAAAAAAAAAAAAGAAAAGCCAAGAAATCAAAACAAAGTTTCTGGATGTGGTGAAGCCCAACTATAATCCCAGAATTTGAGCATACTAACAAGAGGATCAGTAGTTCAAGGTTATTCTTGGATGCATAGTGATTTCATGGCCAGCCTGAGCAACAGGAAATGCTGTCGGAAAAACATGGAAGATGACTCCGTGCTTAACACTTAGTATTGCTTTTGCAGAGGACCTGAGTTCAGTTTCCAGCACCACACTGGGGAAGCTCATAACTGCCTGTAACTGCAGCCTATTTTTTTAAAATAAGAAAATAAACAAAGCTTTAAAGGCACCCAGTGAAACAAAAATAATAACCTGTCCAATAGTGTATATACAATATAGGAAGCTTAAGGATATAAAGATGCTATGTATAGTGGTAATTTAGTGTTTTTCATCCTTTGTATTAGACAGGAGTTGGGCACATGTGTGACAGAGACCATAGTACGTTTATGACTGTGTTGGAGACTCCAGATGATGTTCCTGTTAAATGATTAAAGTGTTCCATATGAATTATAAAATCCTTATACATTACACATTTTTACCCACTGGTGGCAAAGGACTCATTTTTACCCATTTAACTCACTTTAGACTTGAAAGTTTGTAGTTGCTGCTAGTCCTCCATGATCTCTTGTCAAGTTGAAATAGGTAACTTCTCCCCATGTTTGATCTTATCATTTGAGATGGATAAATAATTGATTAACATAGATATTGTGGCAATATATTTAGCTTCTGCTCAGCACTATACTATTTTTAAACGTCCTCAGGCATCAACCCAGAATGTTCGTCCAAAGGCTGTCAGCTGCAAACTGAGACATGAAGAGACAGGCTTGCATTGGGATTGCGAGACTCGAAACATCAGGAGAGCAATGACAATTGTCAGTCTCACTGCTGCTTAAAGAGGCAGTCTATAACTTTAATTTTTTTCAAACACCTATTTTTAATGATGATTAATTGTTTTAATCTCCCTTTTAACACACCACTCACCAGAGGTAGTGGGAAAGAAAGGATGTGGGGAAAGTGGACTTGTTTAGAAAGATCCTTTGTAACAACTCCCATCTGTGTTGTCTGGAAATCAACAGTTCAGTTCACAGGTTAGCAGCAGCGGCTTGATTCACCCAAAACCACTTCATGGATACATCCGCAGTCCAGTTTGGTAGAGTCAGGAGAGTAAACACGCATCAGCAGTGGTGGCACTAGCCAGCAGAGACAGCGAGGCAGCTGGAGGGAATGGAGGGATGCCAGGAGACGTTCTCAGCCATGCCTCTCTCAAGGAAATGAAGGTCAGTGAAGACTCTGCACATCTCTCCCCAAACATCACATGCACTCCACAGGTCTTGCCTCAGCACGTGTGTCTGTCTCAGCTGCTGCACTTTGCCAATCAGTCCAAGTCTGAGGGAGCTGCAAAAACTACAACAAGTCACAGCACACCATTAGAAGTTTTTTGGTGATTTTCTCTCTGTGGAGTCCCAACAAATGTAGCTCAACTATGCAATGTAAGGCAGACCAATACCTGTGTGTTGTTAGCAAAGAATCCTTCATCACATGTCCCTTCACATGCTTGCTTTAGCAATCCTTTCTCCTGTATTTGCTTCAGCAAAGTGTTTCTTCATGAGTCTGCCTCAGTCTCTCTTCTGGGTCCATTTCAGGAAAACTTCTTCATGTTTGCCCCAGCAAAACACCAGCCAACTGACTTTTCAAAGAATCATTAAGTTTCCTCTTCATATCCCCTTTTCTGTTTAAGAATTATCCTTTTCTCTAACATTCACAATATATACATAACAGAAATAATTATAAGAGCCGTCACATTTCAACAAATGACTTATGTACAATATAGTCAAACAATAGTCTAACATAATGACCTTAAATTTCTATCAATATCTAATGATTAAACAAAAAACTTACATTTCTATCAATGTGGAAAATAACAATTAAACAAAATTTATATTTCTAATAATATACAATAACTAAGCAAAGCAACCTATCCCTAGATGGTAACAACTATAACATATCAAGTGACATACACACACACCCAACACACACACAACTTACAGGATTAGAATGATGATCTTCTTATATATATTTGTTTCCTGATGAGTTGGGGTGAAGAATTCCTGTTTTGGGCTCCAATGAAAAAGATGCTGGGCATGGTGGCACATGCCTTTAATCCCAGCACTTGGGAGGCAGAGGCAGGCAGATTTCTGAGTTTGAGGCCAGCCTGGTCTACAAAGTGAGTTCCAGG
>NC_034591.1:20338357-20348833 GCF_900095145.1 Mus pahari
TATACAGAGAAACCCTGTTTTGAAAAACCAAAACAAACTGTTGCCTGGTGAGTTTTCTGTCCCCACCTTACCTTATCCTTGTGTTCCAGCTTTATCTACTTGGATTTTCTCATGGGTGTCCCTAGTATGTTGATGTTGTTGTCTCCCCCCTTTTTTTGATAACAGTGTTTCTCAGCTGCTGTTCCTTTTTACCAACATTAAGAAAACTGAGAGTTAACAATGCATTATTTACACTGTCCCTGGGGGTTTTCATGTTTTACTTTGGTTTTGTTTTGTTTTGTTTTGAAAACATGTGTCTCTCATAAAACCATAATCTCTTCTTTCAGGAAAGAATCTTCCCAATTTCAACAAAATCCAATTAGGAACAGAAATTTCAAAATTAAGATGATGAAGAAATATAATTGAAATGTTTAAATTTTTGTCATAGGTCTGGCTCAGTGGACAAAGCACTTGTATACACAAATGTGAAGACCTGAGTTTGAATCCCCAGAACTTCCATAAAGCAAGGTGATAGTGCCCATCTGCAGTCCTATGAAGAGATGAAAGCCTGAGGCAGAAGAATCTCCAGAAATTCCTGGGCCAGCTAGCCTGGTGCCCATGTAGAGAATACCAAAAGAGACCCTGCCCTCAAAACAATGAAGATAGTAACGACCAACACCAGAGGCTGTCCGTTGACTGACCTCCTCACATGTGCCAGGGCACAGGTGGCCAAATTCTCACCTGCATGCACATGCTATATCTACACATATACAAGAGATACATACATACATACATACATACATACATACATACATACAAATGATTTTATTGTGAACTGTGTGCAATGATGCATTGCCTTTAATCCCAGTATTTTGAAGGTAGGAGCAAGAATATAAAAGTCAGGGTTATTTAAGGCTATACTGAGTTTAAAACCAGCTTGTGTAACATGAGACCCTATAGCCCTACTAAAATAAATAAATAAACTACAACAACTATCAACACTGCTGGCTCTGTTCCAGGGGTGGGATTCATCTCATTCTGTCTCTTACATGGCCAAACAGAACTCAGCAATATTTAACATGAAATCTAGCCTCTTAATATAGAATTCAGCATTAACTATTGGGACAGTATTACACAGCCACTCTTTGGAATTGAGCTTGCATAATTGAGACTTCATAACCATTCATTAATAACTCCTCTTTCATGTCTATCCAGCCCTTGACATCTACCGTTCTACTCTGGTTCTTTGAGTATTTTAGATACCTGTTTTAGATACAGTTACTTGTTTTGTTGTTGTGACAGACAAGAGAAATTGTTCAGACTTATTGTTCCAGAATCCAGTCCATCATGGCCAGCAAGGAGCTTACAAGAGCTGAAGGGAACTGGTCACAGGGAATCCAAAGTCAGGAAGCAGAGAGAAAGGAATGTTGGTGTTTGATACACTCTCTCCTTTTTATTCATTTCAGGACCCCCAGCCCATGAGACAGTGCCACTTAAACTTATGGTGGGTCTTCACACTTCAAATTAACCTAATTTAGATAATTCCTACTGATATTCCTAGAAGCTGACAAGCAGCCCTCACATCCAATTAAAATCAGTTGGTTGTCCCCACATCCCTCATGCTGCTACGTCCTCCTGTAAGGTTAAAATTAGCATTCACTGTTTACTACTGGATAGTAGCATTGATGACTACCCTTCCCCAGTGGCCTTCACAGTCTTCTCCAATACAGTGAAAGCTGGCTAGGCTAGCAGGAGGCAGTTCTCAGATCAGGTCCAGCTTGGTTTGTCTGTCCTGCAACCACAGTATGATATGTCTTCAACAATAGGCTCTTACCATGTAGTTCTTGTGGACAACCATGAGCAACAGAAATAGCCTACATTGTTTTGCATGTATCTGGGCCCTCCTCAGCTAATAGCTCACAGGGAGGTACCCCATACCCTGGCACTGAGACTTTCAGTTGAGAGCACATGACTTCTGAAGAGTTTACATTGTAACATTCAGATTTCTTCATAAAGACACACATTGCATGATGATCTCTCAAAGATGGACTCCACATACAATGTATATTGTGTGGCCTAAATTTGGGGAAAACTGTACAATAAAGGTCTGTGTAAGTACTCTGCTATGGCAGTACAACAAAAGTGCCCAATGACCTCAGAAATTAGCCCATTGTTAGTACAGGCTTGGCTGTGTCTATGAAAGAATAAATGAAACTTTTCATTCAGACTCAGGGCAGAACTAGAACAAAACTAAGAATAGCTGGAGGTGCCCAGTTTCCCATGGAGGTGCCCAGTTTTCTGTGAGACAATGCAGTCTCCTTTATAAGTACCTCCCAAGAGTAGAACAGCTTCTTTGATAGCATAATCCCTGGGCATGTCCAGCACACTCAGGATTTTATCACACAGGATTTCCATCCATTCAGGATCTGTGCTCAGCCTCCTCATGGAGGGGTTGTGCCCTACTGAGGGTTTAACATCACTAGGCCTAGGTATTCCTCACAAGAGGTCACATGGAACACACTTAGTCACTGTTCTGTTGCTGTGAAGAGACACCATGACCATAGCAACTCTTCTAAAAGAAAGTATTTAATTGGGACTTGCTTACAGTTACAGAGGTTTTGTCCATTATCATCATAGCAGGGAGCATGGTGGCACACAGGCAGACACGGTGCAGGAGGAATAGCTGTGTCTTAGTCAGGGTTTCTATTCCTGCACAAACGTCATGACCAAGAAGCATGTTGGGGAGGAAAGGATTTATTTGGCTTACATTTCCATACTGCTGTTGATCACCAAAGGATGCAGGACTGGAACTCAAGCGGGTCAGGGAGCAGGAGCTGATGCAGAAGCCATGGAGGGATGTTCTTTACTGGCTTGCTTCCCCTGGCTTGCTCAGTCCACTCTCTTATAGAACCCANGACTACCAGCCCAGAGATGGCACCACCCACAAGGGAACCTCCCCCCTTGATCACTAATTGAGAAAATGCCTTACAGCTGGATCTCATGGAGGCATTTTCCCAACTGAAGCTCCTTTCTCTGTGATAACTCCAGCTGTGTCAAGTTGACACAAAGCTATCTAGTACAAGCTGAGTTTTACATCTGGATCAGGAGGCAGCAGGAAGACAGAGAGAGACTGGGCCTGACATGGGGTTTTGAAACCTCAATGCCTACTTCCAGTCACACACTTCCTCCAACAAGGCCATAATCCCTCCTAAACTTTTTAATTTTTTTGAATATGCTGCCTTCTGGTGACTAAGCATTCAAATATTGGTCCTATGGGGGCCATTCTTATTCAAACCACCACACAGGAGTAAATGTCTCAACTGTGTGGTGTAATGATTGGTTAACCAGCTTCCAGGGTTATATATTTCTCACCTGAAATTTTATAAAGCCTGTGAGGACATATGTCTCCTCTCTTGGGGTTCCCTTCTAAGTCCACAGTGGGTGGTAGTCAAGTGCCCTACCCTCTGCATCTCATAAGCCCTACAGACAGAGCCTCTGGTTATACTGGCACATGCAGATAAGGTGTCATGGGTACTATCTAGATGAGCTTCCTCACACTGTAAAGTCCAGGTTGGACTTTGGGATGTGCTATGTACTAAGTTGTAAGGAAGTTTCAAGAAACTTAACTAAATAGCAGGCTCCTTTTGGCCTCACTCTAGTGTGAGCTTTTGGGGAAGGGGCCATGTTATACCTAAGGCAAAGTTCTGCTTTCTGGTTATACCACGGGAAGGGAGACTGGCTCTTGCCAGTGGCCTGCTTGTGTCATTAATAAAAATATGGGTGGAGTGGTGGTCTGCATAGGTTTGGCTCTCATAGACTCATGTGTTTGAAGGCTTGACCTCCGGAGAATGGCACTATTAAAAGGTGTGGCCTTGTTGGAGTATGTGTGTCATTAGAGGTTGGCTTTGAGGTCCTATGCCCAAGTTCAGCCCAGTGTGGAAGAAACTTTCCTGCCGCTGCCTGTGGAGGTCATTCACTCTCCTGCTGCTGCCTTTGGATCAAAGGTAGAACTCAGCTTCTCCAGCAGCATGTTTGCCTGGACACTGACATGCTACCCACCATGAAGATAATGGTCTGAATCTCTGAAATTGTAATCTAGCCTCAATTAATTTTTTAAAATAAATGTTACCTTGGTCATGGTGTCTCTTCACAGACCTATAATAAAACTCTAGCTAAGACAGGTGGTTTCCATCAATTTTCAACTTAACATCCCGAAGACAACCTTATGGGCATATTTATGAGGGGTTATCTAGATGAACTTAACTAAGATGGAAGACCCACTTTATCTGTGAGCAGCACTACTACATGGGCAGGGGGTCATGAACTGATCAGATAGGAGAATACAAATGAACTGTAAGTGTCCAAAATTTGCTGGAGGAAGGCCCCAGACTCAGATAGTATGCAAAAACAAAGAGCATTTGTTCTGCAGAAACATCCAGCATGTGGGGTCAACTTTTCTCCAAAATAGTGATACCAGACAAAGGCACACAGCCTTCTTATAGAGAGCTGGGGGAACTGTCTAAAAGGATTAGGTAATCTAAAATTTCATTGGTGGTTGCTAGGGGGTCACAGGTAGTCAGTAGTCTGCATTCCTATGTCACAAACACTCAATCATGTGATGAAATAGGGCTGTCTAGTGCAGATGACCCATTCTGAGATAAGATATTTTCCCATTTTTGTGGTTATCCACAGGCTGATCTTTGGGAGAGGGTTTTATGATCTTGTTCTGGAATTTTGTGGTCTGTTTCTAGAGCTTTGTCTTATGACCTAGTTTCTGGGACTTATGGTCTATTCCTGAATCTGGTGGCTTACAGCCTTTTTTGAAATCAGACCTGGTCTTTAAAATGGAGACAAATGGGGTTTATATTGTCCTTTCATGACCACCAGCCTTCATGTCTCTCTGCTTCTGGACTATGCAGTGTGAACAGGTGTCTCAGGTAGCTGCCACCATGCCTTCTCTTCTATGAAAGACTGCATCCTGTGAGCCTTTCCTTCCTAAGTGTGCTGGCTACTTTTATGTCAGTGTAACATAAGTAGAGTCACTTTAAAAGAGGGGATTGAGAAAATGTCTCCATAAGATAACATTGGGGGGCATTTTTCTTAATTAGTAATTGATGGGGGAGGACCCAGTCCATGGTGGGTGGGGCCACACCTGGGCTGGTGGTTTTGAGTTCTACAAGAAAGAGGCTGAGCAAGCCATGAGGAGCAGGCCAGTGAGCAGCACCCCTCCATGGCCTCTGCATCAGCTCCTGCCTCCAGTTTCCATCCCTGTGTGAATTCCTGTGCTGATTTCCCTTATTGAACTGTGACTTGGAATATGTGAGTCAAATAAACCCTCTCCTCTCCAACTTGCTTTTGGTCATGATGTTTCATCACAGCAATAGTAAGCTTAACTTGAACACTAAGTTTATTTTGTCAGGTATTTTTAATCACAACAAGGAGACAAATAACAACTAACATTTAGCCCATCGTGTGTAGGACCTGCTGACCACTTGGGGATATAAACAGAACTGGAAACCCCTTCTGTCCTTCAGTATCTTGGCATGTATATGGGAGACACAGGTCTAAGGAAGAGTTGTCATATGTTAATGTGTTCAGGGTCAGGCACTGTGGATGCATGCTGCTCAGAGAAGGCTGAAAGCCCTCTGAGATACACACAGCATCCTGTTCCCTCACAGTGACTGCTACAACTTGAGTCGCATGCCCTCTGAAACTGCTCTGTATGTGAAGGGATGCTATAGCAACTGTATTTGTTTTAACTGGTCTCAACCTCTGCACAGAATCAATCAGACTTCAAATGACTGACTGACCCAGATAGGGCTTCTTAGCACTGTAAGATAACCATTCTGTCTTTGTGTGTGTGTGTGTGTGGCGGGGGGGAACATAAACCTATTCAGGGATGGAGTGGAGAAAGTGGCCTCATGCCTGGAAGAGAACCACAGAGCATACCATACCCGTGGAGGCCCATCAACCATTTTCCTGATGCTGTCTTTAATCCTTTTTATTGTTTAGATAGATGATTAGAGTACCTTGGTCCATGCCAGGGTCTTTGTAAGAGTCCCTCTTGGTGGGTGTACTTAACTCACAAAAACCTGACTTCTAGCACTTGAAATCAGATAGCCAGCATGTATTATTAAGCAGCTACTCAATATGCCAAGCTCTGGGGTGCACTGTTTGTCTTGTATGCATTTAAACCTTCACTTCAAGACATGGAAACCTTTTACAATTTGAGTTCAACTTCTTTATTGTCCTGAGTCTCAAAAGATATCACCCAGAAAGTTCTGTGCTGAACTTCTCAGCTGAATTTCTCTCAGCTGTCACTCACTGCTTGGAGATACTTGCTGTGGTAGTTTGAAGGAGAAATGTCCCCCACATATTTGAACTCACTATTTGAACACCTGGTTGGCAGCCTCATTTGAAGAAATTTCCTTGCTAGAGGAAGTTTGCCAGTGGGAGTGGGCATGTTTGAGAGTTTGTAGTGTGACCTCCCCTTCAGCTTCCACCCACCATTCCTCTGCATCATGTTTGGAGTTGAAGATGTGATCTCTCAGCTTCCCACTTCTGCAGTCTGCTGCCACGCCTTCCCTGCCATTACAGGTTCCCACTCTGGGAACCAAAAGCTAAAATAAATGATTTCTTCCAAAAGTTGCTTTTGGTCATGTTGTTTTACCAGAGCAACACAAGAGTAACTAATGCATTTTCTATGTTTTTATTGTTGAAGCACAAGGGCAATTTTATTAGCATTTAGAAGAAAACAGGCAAGGAGTAACTCCAGCTGCCCGAGCCGAGGATGACAAGGGAGCAGAGAAAGGAGAAAGTCATGCCATTTCAACTGGTGCGGGGGGGGGGGGGTCAAATGCATGGCGGACAAGCAGCCACACAACAGAAGGAGCTATAGTGATAAAGAAAGGAAGCCCAGGATGTAAGGGTGTGTGTGTGTGTGTGTGTGTGTGTGTGTGTTAAGGAAAACATATTTGTAAGAGAGAGAGAGAGAGAGAGAGAGAGAGAGAGAGAGAGAGAGAGAGAGAAAAGAAAGCAGTTGTTCTGAACAACCCGGGCTGGCTTGGGACTCCCAGGGAGAGTATGAATGGCCAATGGAAGTGGATTGCCGCCATGGAGGCTTTGGGAGGTGGGCCTTTACAAGGGATCAGTGCCTCCCTGCTGGGCTGCATCTGGTGCTGAGAGGAAGGGCTCCTCAAGGGAGGTCATTTGACCTGTGAGTGAACTTTGTTGTGTTGGAGGAGAGCTGAGTGACCTTCTGCTTTTGCACTATGGATGGTGCAGTACACATCCCTGCCAAAGTGGTTGCCCTGTCTTGGGAGTCCAACATCTAGAACCAGGAACTAAGTGGACTTCTTCCCTTTATGAATGATCTAGGATCTGGTATTCTTAAGGTCAGAGATGATGGTTTAGTCACTGTGTGTTTGCTGGTCTCCAGCTGCTGGTGGTGTTTGGGGATGGGTGGTTGGAAGGTGGGTGAGGGTGGCTTTGCTGGAGGCCATGGGTCACTGGAGGTCTCCCTACATCCTGGTCACTCTCTGCTTTGTGCCTGAGATGTGTCCTTTCAGCTTTACTCCTTCCACCATGCCTGACAGTTGCTGACTTGCTTCTTCTTCTCTCATACATTACATCCCAACAGCAGCTTCCCATCCCTCCTCTTCCCCTCCCCACTCCCCATTTATTCCTCCTTCTCAATTTCCCTTCCTAAAAGGGCAGGTCCCCCAGGGATATCAGCCGAACATGGCAGAGCAAGTTGCAGTAAGGCACGGCACCTTCCCTCATATTAAGGCTGCATGAGGCACCGCAGTAGGAGGACAAGGATCCCAGAAGCAGACAGAAGCATTAGAAACAGCCCCCGCTTCCTCTGTAAGGAGTCCCACAGAAACACCAAGCTACACAACTATATCACATACACTGATGGCATTGGTCAGACCCATGACGGCTTCCTGATTGTCCATTCAGTCTCTGAGCCTCTAGGAGCCCAGGTTTATTGATTCCATAGGTTTTCTTGTGCTGTCCCTGACCTCTCTGGCTCCTTCAGTCCTTCTTCCCCCTCTTTCATAGGAATCACTAATATTTGGCTGTGGGTCTCCACATGTGATGGACTCTTATCCCTCTGGAACCATAAGCCAATATAAATTCTTCCTTCTTTAAGTTGCTTTTGGAGGAATGTGGAAGACTTTGGAACTGTGGACTAGGAAAGTGGTTGAGTGGTGTGTTCTGGTAAGAGCCTGGAAGACAGGCTGAGGAATGCAGATGGTAGAAGCCCAGCTTATGAGGTTTCAGAGGGGAACAAAGACTATATTAGCAACTGGGCTAGAGGCCATCTGTGTGATTTCAGCAAATAATTTGGCTTTGTTTTCATACTCCCGTGCCAAATAAATGGGCAAAACCACTGCTTACAGCCTCCCTTGCTGTCCCACAGGGCAGTGGTTTCCCTCCCTCCCATTACATCAGCAATTCTCCAGTCCTTCATGGCTAAAGAGAAAACAGTGTTATTGGAGATGTCTCCCAGGGCCTTTGTTTGATTGGTGCCTTCCATTCCCACCCTTGGGGAGCTCTCTAGGCAAACTCTTTAGCAATTCAGGTTTGTCATACAGTTGGGGTACCAATGACAGATACTGAGCACTGTTAGTGAGCTTTGTAAGCTGAGCACTACAACCCTCCCTGCCCACCTAACAGTGTCTGCCATGTAATGGATGTGCCTGGGAGATGGCTCAGCAGGTGCAGGTGGTTGTCAAGTAAGCCTGGCAACCGAAGTTTGATCCCTGGAACCTACACAACGAAAGAAGGAGAGAACAGACTCCACAAAACTGTCCTTTGACCTCCACTGATGAGCAGCAGTGTGTTCGAGCCCCATCATGTACACATACATAATAATGAGTAGATTAAATATTGGTTGAATTCATATGTAAAGGCTCAGATTTTTCAGGGTTCTTTTCTTCTCTCTCTCTCTCTCTCTCTCTCTCTCTCTCTCTCTCTCTTTGTTTTAGTTTTTTGGTTTTTTGTTTTGTTTTTTGTCGAGACAGGGTTTCTCTGTGTAACCCTGGCTACCCTGGAACTCACTCTGTAGATCAGGCTGGCCTTTGAACTCAGAAATCCGTCTGCCTCTGCCTCCCGAGTGCTGGGATTAAAGGCGTGTGCCACCACGCCCGGCTTCAGGGTTCTTTTCATTGAGGGTCACAAGGATGTCTACTCATCTTTTCAACCTTTGAAGTACCTCAGTAGGAATTACAAGACACTCTGGGAAAATGGTGACCCTAAAGTCAGACCTTGCCTTTATGCTTTCTACCCCAGACTTCAATGCTGCAGTGTTGTGTGCAGATGCTGTGCAGGCCAGAGGTTCTTGGTTTCTCACTTGGCCTGGAACTCTCCGATTAGCTTGGGCTAGCTGGCCCATGAGCCCCAGGGATGGCACTCCTGCCTGTTTCTACAGTATTGCCATGCTCAGTACATTTTTTGTGGGTTCTTAGGGTCAGGTATTCATGTTTGGGTGACATGGCACTTTATCCACTGAGCCACCTCCCCAGCCTAGCCCTGTAAGTTTTTACTGTGTTACAATTCCCTCCAAAAAACATTTTCTTACATGTTGTTGTTTTTCCAATAGTTCATCCTTGTAGGGTTATTTTTCCACTTTCAGAAGATGAGTGACTCAGGTCCTATTAAAATTTCATTCCTGTAAGATAAGCATGGTAAACAAGATGTAGGCTTTTAGGAAGAGTAATGCCACTTTCTGTTTATTTTTTATTTATTGGCAAAGATGTTGTTAAAGTACTTTCTAAATGACTGGGGAGCAAGGCAGATGGCCAGTGAGGATAAAGGGAGAGGATGGGCAAGTCACAAGCTGCAGAGTTAACCCTGAACAATGAAGATGAAAGAAACACTCTGCAGATTAGCTGAGCAGCAGCAGGACAATCCCATTCTCAGCATTTATGGGTCCTTTGTTCCCTGAAGCAAAATTCTCTTTATGCAAAGAATAAAGTAATCAGGTGCCTCATCAGGTGGGATGGGGCTAAGCTTTCACTCCTTCCAGGTCCTGGGGTTGCAGGGCCAGACCATATGTCACAGCAGGAGTGCTGCAAACAAGACAGGTGACCCAGAGAAGGCCTACAGCAGTGGTTCTCAACCTGTGGGTTGGGACCCCTTTAGGGTGGACAGATTGTTTTTCTGGGATTGCCTAAAACCATTGGAAAACAGGCAATTACAGTTAGGAAGTAGCACCACGCATGTGGAACTGTATACTAAAGCATCGCAGCGTTAGGAAGGCCGAAAACCACTGGCGGGATGTAATGAGCAGAGTAAAAAAAAAAAATGCATTTTAGATGTGCAAAAATAGCTTAGTCAGGGTCCCCATTACACCAAGACTGTACCTGATAACCAGAGCCCAGTGACATCACTAAAAATAACCAGCCACAGCGCCAGAACCCCCGATGCCCACTTACTCAAGATAACCAGCCACAGCGCCAGAACCCCCGATGCCCACTTACTCAAGATAAC
>NC_034591.1:20349528-20350262 GCF_900095145.1 Mus pahari
CGATGCCCACTTACTCAAGATAACCAGCCACAGTGCCAGAACCCCCGATGCCCACTTACTCAAGATAACCAGACACAGTGCCAGAACCCCCGATGTCCATCAGACAGTATATAAACAGTGACCAGGAATGATGCTGGCTCTGACATCTGACATCGGGAGAGGCACCGCCTTGATCTGCCCTGTGGCTGGAGAGTCTCCCCCGGGATCCTGGTCCTCAAGTCATAGATTTCCGTTAGAGACTGGACCCTAGCTTCATCTAAGATACATCTCCCGGTGAGCAGCCTTGGGGAGAGAGGCTTAGGACCATAGTTAGGAATTTAGATGTGAGCCTTGTGTGCTGACCCTCAGCATACATAATAAACTACAGCTGTTGTTGTATATGTGCATCTCCCTTCTTGCTCTCTACAGGTGGTGTAGGTGGCAGAATTAGAGACACTATCACCTTTCCCAACAGCCATATCTACAGCATCAGAACAATGAATAAAGCGGCCACCAACCAACAGCTACAATAAGTAAACCAAGAATAAAGTGTGGTATTGGTGACTTACACTATTACATACTAATTCTGATTTTATATTTGGTATACAATTTCTTACAGTAATTGGTCTCTTTTTTTATTTTTTATTATTATTTTCTTTTTATTATTATTATTATTATTTTCTTTATTTACATTTCAAATGCTATCCCGAAAGTTTCCCATACCCCTCCCCCCACCTCTGTTCCCCTACCCACCC
>NC_034591.1:20351422-20361527 GCF_900095145.1 Mus pahari
TGAGTTTTTGGAGTCCAGTTTCTTGAGCTCTTTGTATATATTGGATATAAGACCTCTATCAGATTTAGGATTGGTAAAAATCCTTTCCCAATCTGTTGGGCCACCCACCTTCTGACCAATGAGCTCCAAATATCAGAACTGACCCCATTGTTCTTTGCAACTCCACTCACAGACCTCCACAATGGAGTCTTTTCTTCCTGAAGGCCTTCATCCTCACAGGTGACATCTTTGACACCACCATGGAAACCTTGAGCTCTCTTTATTCTGCAGAACCTGGTTGTCTGACTGTATACGGTGCTACAAGAGTGGCAGCTCATTTCCCAGGACAGGTAAACGTGTCCAAGATCTCCAGCTTAACCTTTGAAGAAAGTCATGGTTTTGACTCGGGTGTCCTCTATAACAATGAATATGAAGACGACTTGCTAGGAAAGGCTAGGAGAGCCCTAATGACGTCTCCACTGTTCTCTCCTTTAACATGCCACAGATACAGTCAATGGATTATGAGATTACTAGGGAGATGAAGATCCGGGAGGACAGACTGACAGAGTCTAACATTTAGCAGCTATACTCAAAGCAGACACTACTGTCTATACCCATAAAGTTAGAAAGCTGAAAGCATGCGTTCTTTAGCTGATGTAGGGCATTTAGGTTTATACTCACTTCCTCACTGGAACTTATCCCACTGGATAGAGAGCCTCTGGCTTTTGTATACACTATATTGACCCTTTTGGTCTGTAAATTCCTTACGATTGTTTTGAGCTTCTTTGATGAACTTCATTTTAGAAGGAACTATGACAATGAGTTCCAGAGACTACTATCATTGCAGAAGGAACAGACAGCTATGTATGAGTGTGGCAGATGCATCTGTGCAAACTGTGACTGGAAAAACTTCTTTATAAGATGCTTTGTCTTCATGGTGACGCCCCAGGCCAGGAATCTTACACTCTAGATTCTCGGTCCTATCCTACCAAGTAATTACCATTTTTGACAGAAGAGATGGTCTGCGTACATAGGTCTTAGACCCAAGATGGCCATGTCTGCAGGCTCATCAGACTTCCTGGTGTTTTATATTCTTCATTTGCCTTTAATAATATTATCATCCACAGAACTGAGCAACAACACTGGACGCTAACGAGGCTTACTGGACTCTTAGTTGTTCTTCTCATTAAAAAGAAAAAAATACCTGCCCCAGGACCACGACCCGTATGCTCCTACTTCACCCTGATCAAGTTAGGGTAGTGCTCCACTCTGACTGGCTCGGCTCAGAGTCCTACAGCTTCAATCCTCCTATGCCCCCCTTCTTTACTTTACAACATTTTTGTTTGAAAAGTGATTGCATTACTTTTTATTTCTGAATGTGTTTTCAGCGTGGTATATACTAAACCTAGAGAAAATATAAATTTAGAAAAATACATAAATGCCATTGGGATTGGCCAATGTCCTGCAATCTATATTTTATTGCCTCAGATTTATTTTTCTGCATTTATTGTTTGTTTATCAGAATATTTATTGTATGCTTTCTCTTTTTCCTGTTGTGGCCCGAATTTGTAAATTGCTGTGAAACTATTAATAATTCTTTTACATGGTCCTTATTGGCACTTAAAGCCCAGGGGATGGAGTGTCATGAACATAGTAAAACTGCCTGTTATGCAGACCGAGGCTGTACCTGAGAATCAGAACTCAGCAACATCACTCACTCAGGATAACTAGATGACACAGTCCTAGAGCCCCATGGTGCCCACGAGACAGTATATAAACAGAGAACAAGAACAAGAACTTATGTTATATTAACTACAGTACACAAATAGCCTATGCTCTAAGATCAAGAATCAACAAGTGGGACCTCATAAAATTGCAAAGCTTCTGTAAGGCAAAGGACACTGTCAATAGGACAAAAAGGCAACCAACAGATTGGGAAAAGATCTTTACCAATCCTACATCCAATAGAGGGCTAATATCCAATATATACAAAGAACTCAAGAAGTTAGACTCCAAAGAACCAAATAACCCCATTAAAAAATGGGTACAGTGCTAAACAAAGAATTCTCAACTGAGAAATACTGAATGGCTGAGAAGCACCTAAAAAATGTTCGAAATGCAAATCAAACAACCCTGAGATTCCACCTCACACCAGTCAGAATGACTAAGATCAAAAGCTCAGGTGACAGCAGATGCTGTTGAGGATGTGGAGAAAGAGGAACACTCCTCCATTGCTGGTGGGATTGCAAGCTGGTACAACCACTCTGGAAATCAGTCTGGCGGTTCCTCAGAAAATTGGACATAGTACTACCGGAGGATCCAGCAATACCACTCTTGGGCATATACCCAGAAGATGCTCCAACATGTAATAGACACATACTCCACTATGTTTATAGCATTTATAATAGCCAGGAGCTGGAAAGAGCCCCCCTGCTTCTAAAGGTATAAGCCACTCACAGCAGCATCTCTGAGTCTAAGAGAGCAAAGTGTCCCTGGCATGGTCTCATCCTTGCCCAAAGCTGGAGTTCCTTCCGTGCCAGCAACATCAGGGCATCCCTTCTATTTCATCTTATTGTGCTTTAAAATAAGCACAGGTGCCATGTGTGGTGGCTCAGGGCTGTGGCCCAGAACTCCAGAGGCTGAGACAGGAGGATTGGGAGTTAACGAGGGTTACATAGAGAGACTTCTCAAAAAACAAAACGAAACAACCAAAACAACAACAAAAAAACCCCAAGAAGTCCTGTGTGGAGGAGAGGGGGATGGAGCAGGGAAATGGGGAAGGGACCAGTAGAGAGGGAGGAGAACAAACAGGGACCTGTAACAAACAGAGCTAGTTTCCCTGTGAACAATATAACCTCTGCTCTGAGGGGTGGAGACACAAGGATGGCAGGCTGAGGGCGGAGCCGGGGCTCGCTGGCTTCCTGCTCAGCCTAGAAGACCCCCGGTTCAGAGAGACTGCAGAAAGTGAGAGAGGACACCCAACACCCTCTTTTGGCCTCTGAGCACAAACAGGTGTGTACACCTGCACACACATGTAGGTATGTTCACACAGACATATGCATACAGAAACATACACATGCAACTTCACTGTAAAATAAAAAAAGAACAAAAAGCAAAATAAACCAAGACGTACCTCAGAGGTACAGTGTTTGTGGCATATGCAAGTCCCTGGGTTTGAAACTCTGCACTGAAAAGGATGAATACATTAAGTGTTTCCCCATATGAACTACTAACTGGAAGTCAATGAACTACCACAATTAGTTAAGTTTTCTTCCTCAGAGTGATGTGAGCGCAGCTGCCTTGAGGTTTGTATTCATCAAATAATTTGTGCTTTGACATAAGGATCAAAGCAGACTAACTCAGGATAAAAGAATTTGAACTGATTTATTAAAATGCATGCAGGATGCAGAGAGGTGGCTCAGTGGTTAAGGGGACCTTGCAGAGAGTTCTGGTATTTGCTTCCCAGCCCTCACACCAGGCAACCCACAACCACCTGGAACTGCAGCTCCAGAGAAGCTGTGGGTACTGCCCACACAGACCACGCACACATGAGCTAAAAACCCAAACAAACCGCAAACCAACAAAAGAACAAATACCTCACCTGCCACAGTCGGACACAGGTTCTGGAGCTGCCTCTTGTTGAGCCATTTGTGCTTCGATCTCCTCACAATGTCACACTAGTGTTTGGTGAGCAGCTTCCACATGCCTGTTGCTATGGCAAATGCTGTGAATAGATGATCTGTGTCATCTGTACATATAGATTAGCCCCATTTGAGAGGTATGAGACAAACTCTTAGGGCATAGCTACGATGTCTAAGAGCACACAGCCTCAAGACCGTGAGTTGGAATGCTGCTGCGGGTGCCCTGAGCTGCACATATTTATTTAAGTGAGCTGGAGTTGCCATTTTAGCTATAATCCCCTCTCCTATGCTGGCCTCAAACTCAAGGCCATCCTCCCACCTTAGCCTCTGATGAGCTTGGATTGCAGGTAGTTCTAACTTGTCTCTTCAGACAGAAATATGGAGATTTACCCAAGGTCCCTGGAACTGCCTGAAATGCCTTAGGTGCCACCCTTTAGGTCAGCTGGGTTATTTACGTCTCAGGGGACTCTGACTCACTGCTCTGGAGATCCTGTGGCAGTCTGACATCCATGCTTCTTCCTCAAATACAGCACCTTAGAGTTATCTGTGTACATACAAGATTTTCCTATGTATCCTACACACTAGAGGGGCGGATGGAGCTCTTCTCCATGTCTCTTAGGAACTCAGGGGTATCCCTAGAAGACCCTGCTTTCTCCAGAAGTGAGAAGCAAAGGGCTGGTGACTGGTGGCATGGAACTGCTCCTGAGATCTGCTCTGATCTCAGATGGATGCGCTTGGAGAACAGTGCCTTTCAGAGCTCCTTCCTTCTCAGTTCTGCTTTCCTTCCGCCAGCAAAGGAAATCTTCTGAGTCAAAGTATTCAGACAGAAGATGCTTGCCTACCATCTAGTCAAAGTCAGTGGCCAAGGTGGTATTGTCCCTGGAGTTCTCTTGGATCCCTCCCTCCTTCTCTTTCTCCCTCCCTCCCTCCCTTCCTCAAAGCTCTCAAGCTCTTCTTCAGCCATTTACTGACCTGAGTTTCCGTCTGTTTTGTGACCAGGATTTGACCCCGGGCTTGATGCTCATATGATGGCAATTAGAAGTATCTGCATTTTTCTTTTACAGGCTTTCCTGAAGCTAATGTATGGAAGATTAAGTATTCCTTTCATGCTTCCCCAAGTCCTAAAGAACAGATGACTGGCCAACACTGCCTCCTAGTGTCTGCTCCTCCTGCTCGATGCTGCCCAGAAGGGTGGATGTGAAGGTCTGGCTGTTTGGGTTCTAATGGCTTATAATATTTGGGTCATAATGGACCCACTGTACAAACCTGTGGATTTCAAAGTTTAATCATTAAATAAGTGCCAGGATCTCAAGCAATTAATACTTGACTTTTCAGGGCCAGGATTAAAATCCAATGCCAGAGCTCACCAGCCTTCACCAGCCTTCACCAGCCTTCACCAGCCTACACCAGCCTACACCGGCCTACACCAGCCTACACCAGCCTTCACCAGCCTACACCAGCCTGGAGGCAGGAGTGAGAAGCCGAGTGGGAAACTGCCACCTCTCAGGAAAACATTTTTCTCTTCAGGCTTTAAAATGTCATGTGCGCCCCCAAATGCTTCTGAGGACCACACCAGGACCTAAGGTGCTAGTTTGTATTTAAATAATTCAAAATGGATTGGGGAAAGAAAGGATGCTGAAGGTGTCACTTGGTTGGTGAAGGGCTCTCTTGGCACCCATGGAGTCCTGGGTCCCATCATCACACCTTAAATCTTCTGTACACACCCACCCGTGACCCCAGCACTTGGAGGAGAGAAGCAGGAAGATGTGAAGTTCAAGACTGTCCTCAAGCTTGTGAGTATCTCATCTAAATGGTCCAAGCCTGAGATACACAGGTCTTATCTGTTGATGAGCAAATGAAGAAAGACAAGCTGCTTGCTTGCTTGCCTTGTGGGTTTTTAAAACAACTATTCTGAGTGAGCAGTGCTGCAGGGTATCTTTTCACCTACATGCCTCACTGGACCAGAAGTCTTGTAACGGAAGCTGCCTTTAGAGCCCCGTGATTCTGTGTACAATGTCTTACATCAGTGGTTCTTTTGTTGTTGTTGTTGCTGTTGTTGGTTTTTCGAGACAGGGTTTCTCTGTGTAGCCCTGGCTGTCCTGGAACTCACTCTGTAGACCAGGCTGGCCTGGAACTCAGAAATCCACCTGTCTCTGCCTCCCAAGTGCTGGGATTAAAGGCATGTGCCACCACTGTCCGGCACATCAATGGTTCTTAACCTGTGGTCATGACCCCTTTGAGGGTTGACATATCAGATATGTCACAGGGTTCGAATACCAGATATCCTGCATATTATATATTTACATTTATGATTCAAAACAATAGGAAAATTACAGTTATGAGGTTATAACAAAAAATAAGTTTATGATAGGAGGTTAGTACAACATGAGGAAATGTATTTTAGGAAGGCTGAGAACCACTGTCCCACAATAAGGATGTGGCCACACTTGGCTCAAGACTGTTGGCTTTTCTGAGATTCCTCATGGGTTGTTGTTCTGTCCTGAGACTGCAGGTTATGTAGCTGTTCCTTTGGTGACAGAAACCGCCACCTCTGCCCCTCTTCTCTGCAATCTGTTTCCTTCCCACACTCTGGGCTTGGTGCTACCTTAGGCATTGAGCCAGGCCTGGAACCAGAGTGTGGGAGGGAACTAGAAGAGAGACGGGGGTAGCAGAGGTGGTTCAGTTGCTTCTTTTCGCTCCCACGGCGGTGCTGAGACCAGGCCTGCACATTACCTCATGAGGTCTCCTGCATGGACCCCATCCGCAGTGAGGCCCGCTCATGTTTCTATTTTCATAACTTAGTGACCCTGCCCAGTTATCGTTTCTTATTGTTTACTTATTTATTTATTTGGATATGTTTATTGGTAAATGTGTGGAGAGCAGAGGACAACCTGCAGGCCTCTATCTATTCATTCCTTCTAATGCGTGTGTTCCATGGGTTGAACCAGTTGAACCATCCCACCAACTCCCAATTATTTTCTTGCTGTGTCTAATTTATTATTAATTTGTGTAACTTTTTGAGACAGGGTCTTGCTATGTATCCCTAGAAGGGATTATACTTATTTTGTAGATCTGGCTGACCTCAAACTCATAGCAATTCTCCTGCCTCAGTAAGTGGGATTAAAGTCATTCATGCCTATCCCTGAATGTATCTTAAAACCCTCAGCTTATTTGCTGACAAACATATGTGTCAGTCATAAAAGAGCCGGATGCTAACTGCCATCTGATGTGGGTGTCGACTTGAACTCGCCCCTGCCTGTAGACAGTACATGCTCTTGTCCCCTTCATCGTATTTCCCCTGCCTTCTACTGCTTTCCTATCCCGCTGTCCACCCATGTAGCATCCCCTCCACTGTTCTGCTTACAAGACTGCACCGAGTGCTGTGTGCATTCCACTGTACACCAAGTGCTGTGTGCACTGCGAACTGCACACTGAGTGCTGTATGCGCTGCACACTGTACACTGAGTGCTCTGTGTGTTCCACACTGTGCGCTGAGTGCTGTGTGTATTGCACTCTGTACACCAAGTTTTGTGTGTGTTGCACTCTGTGACTAGATTCTGTTCATCTCCTTCTTTCACCTGCTTCACGAATCATGTGGCTAGAGGCGTCTTCATCCATCTGCCACTTGAGAAAATGGAGGTCTGTAAAAGTTTGAGAAACCTCACTCTAGTTTGCATTCCATTTCTGCCTGCCTTCCAATATTGTGACATCCTGGAATTGACCACCAACATGTTAGGCCCTTAGATTGTCCCTAACCTGAAGCATGCCCCCTTCACTCTGTCCATCAGAGCATGTCACTAGCACTGGGCACATGGGACCAGGTTCTTTCTTTGGTCTCTATCTAGTTACCCTACTTGCCTCTTTGACTAGCATGTCTTCAACTCCAGCTCAAACATATTATCTCTCCACCTCCTTGCTTCTAATAGTTCACTTCTCCAGCCACATACACAAGCTGAAGAGCAAAATTCTCATCCTGTTTCTTTTGCTACAATGTGGGTCATCTTAAAAGTATCCTTCATGGTTGCAGGAATAATAGCCCAGAGGTTTAGAGTTTTGACTTCTCTTCCAGAGGACCTGGGTTTGATTGCTAGCACCCTCATGGTGGCTCACAACCACTGTAACTCCAGCTCAAGAGTATCTTAATGCCCTCTCTGATCTCTGAGCTGGTCACTGCACATACATGTGGAGAGGCAAAACACTCATTAAAAACACCGAAATCAATCAATCAATCAATCAATCAATCAATCAATCAATTTGAAGAGAAAACCCCATCCTTTATGAATCCATGGTCTTCGAGAGCTCATAGCTGCACTTTCACAGACACGCTTCTCCCTTAAGACAGGGTCTCTTGTAGCCCAAGCTGCTCAGACCCCACTCTGTAGCAAAGATTGAACTTGAATTTCTTGTCCTTCCTGCCTTCTTCCACATGCTGGGCTAACAGACGTGCACTACCATATCTGGTTTATGAGGCGCTGAGATCAACTCAGGGCGCTGTGCATGCTAGGCAACCACTCTGCCGACCAAGTCGCATACCAGCCCCAGACCTTGGCTAGTGCTAACGTTCACCTTCCTGGTTTACTTTAGCCCATTTTAGAAGTGACTGTCAGAACCACCTAAGTAGCTATTCAGTTTAAAACATCTCAGTGTTTGGTCTCCTGCTCCCATGCTCCCCGGCTTGCCAGGCTTCTCTTATGAAACCTGANCTAGTATGAAGGCTTAGCTGGTGCACGGATGGCTTGGTAAGCAAATGTAACTGGATTTCACAAGTTCTTTCATATGGGTAGCCACAGTCACACACACACACACACACACACACACACACACACACACACACACACTGGACATCTGTCCTTCGATAGAATTTGAGGTGCATTATTAACATTTTTTGCAGCCCAATAATGAACATTTCCAATGACCCGGAAAAAAAAAAAAAAAAAAAACCAGTAACCCAGAAACAACTGCTCAGTGTCTGTGATGAAAGCAGGAAGCTTTTTAATGACTGCAGAATCACTTTTGGAGAAGTTGCCTTAGGGCCTCTGTGAGCAGTAGACAGATCTTCGGTATTGAACCCTACAGAGCAGCCACCGCTGCCGTCCTTGCTTGGTTGGCCTCATTAAGCCCTCGGTTTCCAGCGCTTTTGTTGGTGGGTGAGGTGCCCTGAATGGCACCTTTCTCCTGCTACCCGTGTGATTAGTGTGAGATGACCTCATGCAATCCTGACACACAGTGAGACTTGTGCTGATGTCATCAGACCCTGTCGGCTGCCTTGGTGCCTCCTGGCAATCAGCACCTGCCCCGTGCATCAGCAGAGCTGCTCTCACGGCTTTCTGTCTAATGACGCCCTTTCTTGAGGGGACAAGGGCCTTTGGAATTAAGTAAATTGTCTGTGTTGATGCATTAGGCCTTCTGTTCTTAGTGTCTTGGATACAAACAACTTGTTGAAAACTAATCACTCCCCTTTTCTACCAAGAGGAGTTTTGAAAAAAATCAGCTAAATTTCAGAACCAATTTGTGCTGCTTAGATAATGTAATTCAATGTCATTGCTTTGAGCTTTGTTTTACTTTAATTATATGTATGTGTGTGGATATGTGCACGTAAGCACAGGTGCTCTTAGAGAAAGGTGACAGACTCCCTGGATCTGTGAGGATCCAGGCTGGAGAGATGGCTCAGCTGTTAAGAGCACTGGCTGCTCTTCCAGAGGTCCTGAGTTCAGTTGCCAGCAACCACTTGGGGGCTCACAACCATCTGTAATGGGATCTGATGCCCTCTTCTGGTGTGTCCGAAGATAGCTACAGTGTACAGTGTATGGGAAATTGTGAGCCACTTGATGTGGATGCTGGGAAACGAAGCTATTTCCTCTGCAAGAGTAGCAGCACTCCTAACTATTGAGGTCTTTCCAGAACCAGCTTTTTGGAACAAGGTCTCACCATGTGGACCAGGCTGGTCTAGAACATGCAGCAATCTTCCTGCTCCAACCTCCCAAGTGCTAGGATTGTATCTGCGAGCCACAGTGCTACGCACCAGTCAGTTCCAAGACCTGTGTGTCTCCCCTCATCCCATCAGAATACTCCCACTTACCTTCTTGTGTGATCATGTGCATTGGCCCTGATATATGCCCACACACTCACCCAGAAACAGGCAGATACAAACAAATCAGAGCCTAAAACTGAAAGGAATAGGATAGAGGATATAGCTTAGTTGGTAGAGGGCTTGCTTAGAATGCCCAAACCATGGATTTTATACCTAGTTCTGCATAAACCAGGAGTAGTGGCGTTATCCTGGGTGTAATGTCCAGCATGGTAAAAACAGTCATGGTAGGCTGGGAAAGAACTACACACTTAATCGTAGCACTTGGGAGACAGACGTAGATGAATTTCTGAGTTTGAGGCCAGCTACGCCTAGACAGTTACAGGACAGCCAGGGCTACATAGAGAATCTCTCTCTCTCTCTCTCTCTCTCTCTCTCTCTCTCTCTCTCTCTCTCT